>NC_091830.1:82137952-82450095 GCF_038994185.2 Dermacentor albipictus | reverse complement strand
GCGTCTAGCACAGCAACATCTGTTCCAGACTGAAACGCTGCTCGGCAAAGCTCAGGTGCGGCAGCTCAGGGACCCGCGGCCCTCGGGTCAGCTAGCGTCTCGCGCAGAGGCAGCAGGAGCCTCTGTTCTTCGGACGTCCTCGTCCGCGATCGGCTCCGCGATCCTCAGCACCTTACCACGGACGTCTCGCTTGGCAGGAACCCTCACCTCGTTGAGCCCAGGCGCTCGCAACTGCTGTTCGCTTGGTTCGAACACTGCGAGAACACGGCTCGTGCTGCCGCGCTGGTACACCCGTTCCTTTCTTCTTCACGGAGCTTGGGTGGCCGCTCCGATCTTCTAGTGGCACCTAGCGTCACTTACATATGACATGTCTCAAGGTGAAAGACAAGCGCGGTCATTCCGTTTCCCGGAGACATGCATCCTAGTTACTGAAGCAGACGACAGCTAGTAGGCGGCAGACGACGGAAGCGAGAAGCGTGTTCGACAGAATAATCGCACGCTGTTAGGATTGGGGGCTCAATTCCATCGCTCGTAATCAGCTGTCAAGATTGGAGTCGGGCATGAATTAGATGGTAGCTGGCCCATGCCGTCGTCCAGCTTATCCACGCTGAGGCCGTTGTTGAAGGGAATGACTGCTTCTCATCGAGAACCAGGAATATTGGTTTATTTACAGTATCTACATAAGGATGTTGCAGTTCATCAGTCTAGCATGACTGTGAGAGAAAGTGCACTGAGGAACCGCACAACAGCGGTTTATAAACGCTCGGTCCTCCCTCGATCCCAAGGTGAGGGAAACGTTCGACCAGTCATCGTAAAAGAGTCGCCTCTCTGCGCGAGGGATTACACACACTTCCTTGCGCGAGGTTCACGGTCCTGAACCGACGTCAAGCGGACTTCGTAGAACTCGGGGCTTACATCAGGAAAGGCGCCTTTTATTCCCCGAGCTGACCCCCACGGCGCAGCCGGTTGCCCAGTGTCTTGCGTTTTGAACGGCGCGTGGGAAGGACCTCGAACTGCTTTTCCTCGGGGACTCCCCCGCTCGCGGCAGACCGGGTAGGCGGTGTCGTGTTCCGGCATAAAGCCTGCTTCGTCGAACTCGTCTTGGCTCCAGCGATGGAGAGTCGAGGACGCGCGCATTGTTCTCCACACAGGGTCGACTTAGTGACGCCGTGGCTAGAGGTTTGCGGTAGCATTCCAGGAAAGTTGACGCCGCTGTCGCAACTGGCTGGCAAAACTTCCACCTCAGCTGGACCGTTCTTAGCAGCGCTATGAGCTTGCTGCTTTATTTTTACTCATTATAGCTAAGCTGTTTTGCTTTATCAAAAACATGAGATTCATTGCTTATATTACAGTTGCTTAGGCGAAACGTCAAATTTGCGTCACCTTACGAAAGCATTGAGTTTCGCACTACAGAACCTAGAGGGAAAACTGGCGCCACCATCCATGGATGCTTCCTTAGGGGCGCTGTGCGGTCATGGGAGTTACGGTATATGTGTCTGTTGGGCTTGTGTTGGCTAGTGTTGTAAGAGGATTCATGTAAATCTTGGATATGGCTACGCAAATAACGCGTTCTTAAAGTACAATCTTCATTAATTTTCCATTCACGCATATTGCATCATTACTCACCTACAATACTTGGCGGAGCGAAGAAAAGCAAGAACAAACGACAACCTGTTTCAAAGTGAGAATTTTGTGAGTTTTAATGCTTCGCATTGGTGTTTATTATGAGGTTGGTGATATGTCGCGCCCTGGTACACAAAAGAACTGTATGGTGAACATAGAAAGATGGAACGTTTATTGTTGGGTACGCGCGGTTTTATATATAGGAGGGCCATGACGCGCATATCACGTGCCTAGAGTCCCGGATGCTTTCTCGCGTTTTCAGCTGACGACACATCATCTTCTCCCCACTACAGATTGAGGCACACAGGAACTCTGCGTTGTCGAATTGACTTCCGGATTTATGCCTCTGGGTCTGGAGCTTTGACCATCGGCACAGCCTCCAGGTCCGACTCTGACGACTCATGTCCTTGTGCAGCCCCGCCGGATGGTACATGCACACCGTTGTCTCTAGGCTATTGATATTGTTCCGTCTGTTCATCACTCACGGTTTCTGCAGGAGCTTCTCGTTGTCCTACTTGGTCCCAATGTCTCCGCTGAATCACCTGCTGTGTATCTACTGCGACCAATCTTACTCGCTCTTGTTCCCTCACTGTCGCAGGTATCCATTTCGCTCTAGTCCAGCTTCGCGTCCACACACGTTGACCCTCTTCCCATTTTTGTGCACTCGTGTTCTGCTCCACTGTATCCGTTGCGTGCATGTTTGGTGTGATGGAGTCGGTCTTCGTCCTTATTTGGTACCCAAGTAGCAACTCTGCAGGAGACTTTACTTCTCTTCCTACGGTGCGACGGTGAGCACACTAGAATCTGGCCACCCGTGTCTCTAGTTTCATCTGGTCTGTTTTCTTGTGTCCTTATCTGACTGTGCGAACCGCCCTTTCCGCCATGCCATAGGACTGTGTATGATATGGAGCCGTTTTGAAATTATGTATGCAATTCTGCTTCTCGATGTCCCAGAAGAAAGTAACTGTGGCCTATTTTCGGTGACTATGGTTTTGGGAAGACCTAATCTTGCAGAGATGACTGATGGGGCATCCACAGTGGTTTCTCACGTGGCTGTGTTCATAGGAAACGCTTCGATTCACTTAGTTGCTGCATATACCACGACTGATATCGCGTGCCCCTCCCATGGTCCGGCGAAGCCTGGATGCAGGCGGCTCCACCTTTCATTGTTGACTGGTCACAGTACGGGCGTATATGCTGTATGGGCGTGGATGCGGCTTCCATACAGACTGAACATGCGTGTAAAAGGCGTTCAATTTCAGCATCCACATTTGGGAACCAAGATAGGGGACATGGCTGTTTTCATAGCAGCCATCCCTGAGTGACTCTCCTGTAACGCATTTAAGACGGGTCGGACGGAGCTGCTGATATTACAATACGGTGTCCCCAGACAATCAGCTCCTGCGTAAGCGTCAGTTGCTGTCTTTTGTTGAAGCATGGTTGGTATTGCACTTGATACTTGACGTTGGGCCAGCCTTTAACAATCCAGCGCCTGACTTGCTGCAAGGTAGCATCGGAGCCAGTGAGCTGTAGTAGTTTTCGAGCTGTTATGGCTTCGTTTGCTAAGGAAGCAGTGTTGCCTACATAAATGTAATTTTATGTAGGCAACAAAAGTTTACCGGCATGCACACAACTAAGAAACATTCAGAAGTCAAAAGGTAGTTCATAAACAAAACAACAGGGTAACACAGAAGCCTTAAACTAACTGTTGTTTGAAAGAGACAGGGCTCTTGCTATCTGCCTGTCCAGGTAGGTACGAAACGGCTATTTGATTTCCTCAGTAGTTTTACTGACACTTCACCTGCGTTATTACCTATAACAGTCACACGTGAACGGTGGGTGATAAGAGTGACAAACATCGAGTAGAAAGCATAGCTTCAAAATAGCACACCTTATTTTATTACGCAATGCTGCAAGCCACTGCCTTAAACCATGATCACAATAGCTGAGATGTTCTGCAGATGCAAATAATAATAAAATCAACGTCTGATTCATATGCCTCGATCAAAAAAGAAATTTGGCTGTTGTAATATAGGCCTATGTTTGCCGTGCAACATGGAGTACAACTAGGCGAGTACATTCAAGAACAGAAACAATGCAATCAGGTTCTCGCGAAGAACGACTTACTAAACTGTATCTAGAAAAAAGTCTTCTCACAAGTGAATATCTGCTCAATTATCAAATACAACAGTCGCGCACTCAATCGCGCTGCCCACCACACATCGACATACATTACACACGTAAACTGCGGAAATGCACATGTACGGAAGAGTTTCTTGCCGGGAAACTACCAAACCAGCAATAACTTTCTCCGTTTACGTAAATTTTTGCCCTTTCAGCCGAACAGTCAGCGGTGGTAACGCAAACTTCACTGCACAACAAAGTAAGCGATAAGAACACGTTTCGGAGCAACTCTCGGGAAACTGATTGTTAATAATGCACAGTAACATGAACAACTTAAGATCCGAAAGGGCTCTGTTCGCGCTGCACAAAGCTTATCAGATGAACCACAAGCTAAAAGCTACAAAAATGCGCACAAGCGTCAGACAGGCTTACCTTTGACGATGTGAAGTCATCAGAAGCTTCTTTGTCTCGCAGGCACCGCGGAACCAAAGCTCTTTGCGGCACGCACACTGTCGAATTGCCCACGAACTGCACCAGAAGAAAGCGCAACTTTCAACAAATTCATCCAGACACCGCGATTCCAAGCCATAGTACCACGTTTTTCACAAGAGAACGCGGACAGGTGAATACAAAGGCAGCTCGCAAGGGCGCTGTAGTACACACTGGCGTATCGCAGAAAACCTATGGCAAAATAACAGCGTTACGAGTCCGGAGGTTTCGTGATGGTGAATGCACAGACTAGGGACCACATCTTATTTAGGCACTTCCAAAATATGGTTAAATTACCCTCATTCTGCAACGACCACTCATGCCCATAAACGTGGTCCCGCGGCCCCGCTCAGTATAACGTCCAGTACTTTTACCGGTCAGACGCGTCACGCTGCGCCAGAGCCGCACTGTTGGTAACAAATGAATGTAGCCTCCGAAATCGACGTTCGCTTCTGGAGAATGCCGCTTGCGAAAGCACGGTCTTCGGGATCTAGTTCTTTATTTTACATACACGAGGTCTTAGCTGGAAAGAAGGCTGGTGTTTAAACACTATTTATTTCCATCAAAGTACCTGGGTGTGCTGTCGCTTTTACCAAGCATATAGAGGGATTTCAGGTGGACTAGGCGCGAACATTCGCTGGCGGACACGAGCCAATCAGCGCGCAGCATGTGCAGCTCCATCTGCTTCCAAAGGCGTACCACGTCTACGGGTAACTGCGAGACCCGGCGAGCAGAAACTGCTGATCACCGCCTATGTACACGCTTCTTGCGGCGCTAAGTGTTGTGTTTAGTAGACTATGCGACCACATCTTGAATCAGCGGTAAATATTTCTTTCTACGGTATCGAAAAAGGGTGGCAAAACGTGACGATGGCTCGTTTGCTACGGCAGCTGCAGCTTTGGCGGAAGTGAAATAGGTGTGCTGCTTGCATGCACGCGCAAACAAATAAAAAGGGCCATGCTCTGTATAGAACTTTCACTACACAGCCCACTTACAGTTACAAATTATTCAGTTGTGCACCCAAGCAAGCATTTGCGGGATCCGCGCTGCCGTACTACTAACCCTGCTAATGTCGACAGAGCAATCACACGTACTTTTCTAAAGAAATGCACCACTACGAGCGGCCGTAGGCTCTGCATTTGGTAGTGGGCGATCTTTAGTGCATTGGATTATTTTCGTAAAGTAAGAGAGGGAAGGCATAATAACAAGACTGGAAGTCCGAAAAGGTCAAGCTCTCCCCCCTCCCATGCTATTCACCTGCAGATGCCAGGAAATACTATATCTTACAGGTACATTATCTATCTCTAGCATGTCTTAACAGATAATCATTGTGTGCACTCTATATTACCTGGATGTGCACTCGAAGGAGTGCAGAGCTAGGTAACATAGAGAGCACATACAGGTAACACCCTGCCGTAAACACAAAGGACACATACTGCAGGAAAGATTAAGTTTCAATTCAATTCAATTCTTTATATGCAGACATAAACATACACAAATACCAAAACTGGTTGGACCCACAGCCACAGGCTAGTTGCGGGTCCAATGAAAAATGAGTAACAATCGCAAGTACAAAGCAAGCAAGATACATCACGTGCATACACATATTTGTCGCATACCATTAAAGTGCACGAGCATAGATAATGAAATACGAAACAGTGAAAAGCATTTCATACTGTTAAACATTTTTAAGTAAACACATGATAGATTAGTTAGATGGATTTCAGGTAAGTTCCTGCATAATTATTAACATACATTAATAATCTCGACAAAATTGAAACACTAGTTAGATATGTTCAGCAGGTTTCAGCGAGTTAGTAAAGAAAAGAAAGGACATCAAGATCGTTCACATTGAAAATCATTATTGAGGCTAAACAAGTAGTTCTTAAGCACGGATGTAAAATTAATTACTTGTGTTATTTCTGCTGGTAGTTTATTTCAAATGTTATACCCTGAAATCTATAGCAAACGTTGTCCGTAAATATTTTTAGTTGGAGGGAGATTAAAATTACCGCACGTTTGATTTCTGGTCACACGAAAAGATGAGTAAAATATAGAAACATGAAAAGGCAGGTTGTTTTTAACAATGTTGAAGACACATGTGGTAATTTTTAATTCGTGAATCTTATCAAACGGCAATACATTCATTTTATTAAATGAAGTCAGACTTTGTTTATCGCAACATGAATGGGTAATTATTCTCAGGGCACGCTTTTGAAGTTTGCATACAAGTTCAAGATAAGTTTTGTGTGTCCTACCCCATTATTCATTACAATATGTGATATGGCTATGGATGAGTGCAAAATATAAAATACGTAGTGTGTTATTATCAAGATTATGCCATGCTTGTGGGAGGGCATAGCATCCTGATGGGAGCTATTCACAAACTGCGCTTGTTTGTTCTCGCCAGGGCAGATAGCAGTCGAAAATCACGCCAAGATATTGAAACGAGTTGACTTCGTCAGTTGGAAAATCGCTTACTTCTAAATCTAACGATTAACAGGCAATGTAGTGTTACGAGTTCGAAATATCACATATTTGGCTTTATTACCATTACTCGTACCTTTGTTCACTGAATACTATTCACTTGCTTTTTTCAACTCTTCGTATGCTTTTGTTTCCCGATCACAAATTTTGTCAGCTGTTACTCAATACAAGTGTCGTCGACGTACATAAGGGCGTCACTTTTACCAAAAATAGGTGGGAAGTCGTTAATATATAATAAAAATAAAACGGATAGAAGGACGGATCCTTGAGGGACCCGGTGCGCGTACGGTCAAGTGATTATTTAACATTGTTCATTCTGACTACTTGCACTCGTTCATAAAGGTAGTCAGTAAAAAGATCTAATGAGCAAGCGCGAAAATCATATTGTTGTAGTTTGTGTAGGAGTATGCTGTGATCACCTGTATTGAAGGCTTTTTTATGTCCAGTAACACACAAGTATATTATTTTTCAAAGCTACAATAATCATTTGAAATAATATTAAAACTGCTGACGAAGTTGAATGATTCTGACGAAAGCCATGTTGCTGTGGGCACATAACCTTGTACTTATTAATAAATTTGTGGAACCGATTTGTTAGATTTTTTTTCAAACATAGTATTAATGGCATTGAGCACGGATATTGGCCTGTAATTGCAAGGGTCACCTCGGTCTCCATCTTTGAAGATAAGGATCGCCTTAGCGATCTTCAGTTGAGACGGATATCTAGAGCAGTTCACAGAATGGTAAAACAGCTAGGTGCCACAATATTGGCCCTAATATATCTATAGTCTCTGTTATCATTCGAATAGAAATACCATCTAATCCAGAGCTTTAGAGGCGGACATCTTACTATTTCCATCAGGTCTTCAAGTTGAACGGTATACATAACGAAAGTGTTAGGTACGGGACTCTGCAAGATAGGTATATTTTCTGATTTACTAAACTTTTCAGCCAGGGATGGACTGGTACAGGCGAAGTAGATGATTAAATTATCTACGTCTTTATCAGTAGTTTCGGGAAGTACAGTTAGCTTGCGTTGTTTTCCTATAATTTCGTTTTTAATTTTCCACAGCTCATTTGTGCTACCAGTGGTCTCTGTAATTAGGTGAACATAATGCGCCCTTTTACGCGATCGAGTCATAGCGACAGATTTTTTCCGCTGTGCTTTAAATTGCTGTAAGTAGTATACAATATCTTTATTAGGCGCCATTTTTCATGCTAGTATTCCTTGGCCTTATGCGTTTGTAGTATGTGCTCTGTCATACAAGGGCACATGGGTGTATCATGTTGACCCTTCGAGACCTTGCGATTACTCCTATCTACAGCGATGTTGAGGTAGGCAACTAGGTTAGTTATTTCAATGTTGATATCCTCGTTGAATATTTCACTGAATTTAACGCGAATGATTTCTTCTCGTAATACTTAGTTATCTATTTCATTGCAATGCTGTTTCCTTGGTGCTAGTTGGATGATCTAAAGCGGCAAATATAGGTAGATTATTAGACATGGGCTCTAGGTAAACGCCTCCGATAACAACCGTGTTTAGATTTGTTAATGCGTGGTCAACTAAAAACGAAGCTGCCATAGTAATACGCGTCGGCGGCGCAATTGAATTACCATAGCTTTACGATTACAACAAATAGCTATGTTCACAGTTATGTATGCTATATGTGTTTATGTTCATCTCGCCTACTATAATCACTGGTTCATTTCACTGCTTTGACAGAGCGCAGAAAATTGTTTCCAACTTATCAAGAAATGCTACGAGGTTACCGTTCGGTGGCCGATAAACTGCACCAATGATTACGCCGTACTCTAGCCGAATGAAAATAGATGCAATGTCATTGCGAATATATGTGGCCGCTACAACTTTACGACATAATATCTTTTACAAACAATGCAACGCCACCCCCGCGTTAACGTGAGTCGCCCGATGAATCATGTTCAGTTAGCTGGAAGACTGATTATTTCACTTTTCCGCAGCCACGTTTCAGTTGTTGCAATGCCCTTGAACGAATGTGCATGTAGCAACAGGAAAGCAGAAAGCACGTCTACGTTTTTATTATTACTACGCATACTGCAATGAAGAACTGATGTAGATTTTGCTCTACAAAGATTGTCAATCTGTTTGATTGAATCAGCCATTGTTAACGAATAGGGTGCGCAGTTATAAAAAATAATAAACTATATCTCGCAAGTCTACTTTACGTGTTAGATGCATTACTCCGGAGTTCTCAGATTTCCGCATTTGTATTTTCCCCTCAGAAATCCATACAAATTTCCATCCTTTCTCTCGTTATTGTTGGATGGCTTTTCCAAGCAAGATTTTGTTTTCGGGGCACAAGTGTTCGTTTATGTAAACTGGATCGCTATTCCGAAAATCCAGCGTGGCTGTATTCAGTAGCCTCTTTTGGCTGCCTTCAACAGTTTGCCACGAACTGATCTGGATCTGAACTTCACAACTACGTTTGAAGGCGCATTGTTCTTCGATGGGACGCGGTGAGCTACGTCAATGTCACCATCACAAAGCTGGACGCGCGAGGAAGATGCAATTTTTGCTATTGTTCCGTGGACATCTTAATTGTCAACCTTTGGTATACCTCTTAATTCAAGGTTATTGAGCCTGCTGTACTGCTTTAACTCAATAAGCTGCTTTGTCGTTTCTTGCCCCTCTTTGTTTAGTCCTTAGGCTCCCTTTATTGCATTCCAGGCCCTGGTTTTGCATTTAGGTAAGCTCAAGTCGAAGGCTTTTTATTTCTTTGCGGTAATCTTCAAAGTTTTCGTTCTCGTGCCCGACTGATTGGCTGATGGGATTCAGCTCAGCTTTCATGAGTTATTCGTCGCATTCATTTTGTTCATATCCTTTTTTTAGGTCCCCCATTGCTTCAACAAATTTCGAGGTCATCTCAACGAGCATCTTTAATACCTCTTTAACGCTAGCTAGCGCCATTTCAAACAAGGCTTCAGCAATATCCGACAGAGGTTGCCAGAAGCCATTGCTACAATTAACTATGCACACGTGCAAACCATAACACAGCCGGGTAAACACTATAGACACGCACTGTGGTACACTGTGGCAGCAGTGACAGCGAAACTTCAAAAGAGGTTTAAAGAGGCGAAAAAAAAGAGAATACTAACCTGCAATGTGAAGCAGGAACCATTCAGCAGATGTACCATCCATGCTGTCACTGCTGCCAAATGATGTCTCCTGCGCGCATTGTCTTATGTATAGGCTGAAAGTTGGTCATGAGGTCCTGGTGTTCAGCGCCGCTTGAACAGGAACGATCCGACTTTGCGCAGTTGCGCAGCTCAGTCGTTCGTCACCTTTATCGTAGGCCGGCTCACCAGTGATTCTGATACTGTTTTTGGGTTTTGTGAGCAGCAAACCCGCAATGTGAAGCAGGAACGGTAACAGATGTACAGTCGATGCTGTCACTGCGGCGAAATGATGTATCTCCGGAGCATTGCCGTCTTTATAGGCTGTAAGTTGGTCATGAGGTCCTGGTGTTCAACGTCGTTTGCAGGAGAATGATCCGGGTTCGCGCAGTTGCCCAGCTCAGTCGTTCGTCACCCTTATTGTAGGTCGGTTCACCAGCGATGCTGATACGGTTTTCCGGCTTTCATGGGCGGCAAATCCGCAATGTGAAGCAGGAACCGTTTAGCAGATGTACAGTCAATGCTGTCACTGTTGCCATAAAATGCTTTCTCGAGCCGTATGAAAGGATAACTAAAGATCCAGTAGATATGAAATACGTTTCCTTAAGTTTTCATGAAATACAAGGGAAGAGAAAGACCACATAGGGCACAAGAAGGAAACATACATGAAACATAAAGGTCATGGACATTTTCACAGGGGTGCCTCCTACTCAGCTGAGCAGGAGGCCCTGCGGTAGCTTCAGTGCGAAGCTTAAGTATGCTGACACCACGAGAACGGGCCATGAAAACAGTACGAAACTTTGCACAATAGGATACGCGCGCCTGTATCAACATTTGCTTTAGCTGTATGGCTGCATCCATGGTGAGGCCATAACCGCTTGTATTGTAGAAGCGCATCGTCTCGTACGTTCTAGCACGCCGGCTACCGGTCCTGCCGGAATCCTGACCCGTGTATTTCAATATAAGCGGTAAAACTGATGACACGAAATAACAGCATGTGCTGCTGAAAACTGCTTTCACTGCTCGCCAGGATTTATGTTAACGGTGCCGCTGTTGACACGCGAAGTTCCATCGCTGGCCGCTTGAAAACATGGAAAGAGTTTGACTGAGGGTGTTCAAGTAACGTGGCAGGCCATCACCCATGCTTGCGCAGGTGATTCCATGAATTGACGTCAGGAGATTCGAATAAAGTCACAGTGGAATGGATTTTACATTATATCGTTTGGGCTCTCATGTTCTTGAAGTTTTTTTGTGTGTGAATGATTGCCATTGTGCTGCTCGATGTTGTTGGAGCCGGTGTTCCCTGGCTGCCACAGTACTGGCGGCATGGGGAAGGCATTTCGTTAATGCTTCAAGTTAATCCTTCGAACCAACGGCAGGTGCGTTTGGAATTGTGTTTGACGGTAAAACAACAATCTTAATACAGGAGTAGGTGCAATGACTATTAAGCCTGGCAAATACACATAATATCCACTCGTCTTGTCTTGTCTCCTTTTGTGTCGTCCACTCGTCTTGACCTGTTCCGCACATGCTGGGTACTTAAGGGGAATTACCAGATATGTTAATGAGGTAGCATAATGCTACCCCGGACTGAAGAAGTATAATGTTCGTTAGGTATGGGCATAACAGTGCAGGACAGCCTACTAGGAACTCGTACACATAGTAACTTCGGAATCGAGTGCTTGCATTTCTAGAGTTCAATGTTTAGTTCGAGATAAACACCGATGCATCTAAATACATTCCTGGTGCATCGTAATGCTGTAAGCTGGGTAAGCGAAATAATACGCTTACTACTACGACTAATTATATTTTTTGAAAACCATCATATGAAACAGTGTTTGGAGTCACCATTGCTATGTTTTCTTGCCATTTCCGCATACGGTTCTTGCTGCTAAAGCTATTTGTAACTTGTGTACAAATTGTTACAAAACTTGCACAGCTTCTACCGTTCCTCGAAAAAGGAAATGTAAAACAAAAAACGAGAACGCTTCTTAGGAATAAAGAAAGTTTTCCAGGAAACGCAATCTGGCGCCACATTGCATGAAATACTCAGAAAATTAAGCAGATGTAAAGCCAGAGAATGTGCTCGATCGGCGTCCTTGTTGACTCACTCGCTCTACAATAACGTTTCATGTTTCCTTTCCACAGGTTACGAATGGGACCTTACCCTCGAGAATGAGCACCAAAAACTTCTCTCTGTACATTTAACATTTGAGGATCCGCCAGCGGAACTAAAAGTATCAGACTATTGGGTAAGCTTTCGTTTCCATTAGATATATTTAAAATTACGACATAACAATAATTTTTATAAGAAATGTAAAAATAAAGAAGTTTTATTTGTCCTCCTCAAGGAAATAAACGCGAATTTTTTTTCAATGCCTAGGTCAGGCGGACATCTTCATGTGCATATCCCGTTTCTAAAAGCGGCATGGCCATTTCTCTGTAATATCTTTGCTGACAATGTAGTTTGTGTTAAAAGCGATGCTCGTTTCATTTATAATTGCTATCCATGTTTCGAAGCAAAGCTCTCCTGAGATTACCGTTCCGGCATGTTCAAAGTGCTCGCATAAAACAGCGGTATGAAAGAGAGATATAGAAACGGGACAGGAAAGGCATAGTGATGAACAGGATAAGATTATCGTGTGCTACCCTCCTCTGGGGGAAGGGTAACGGGAAACAAAAGGCGAAAAGAACAGTGGAGAGAAAAAGTAAAGAAGCGAAAAAAAATTAAAGATTGTCCTGAACGTCCATAAGAATTACAGTCCCTCCAACAGGCAACTAGAACGTAAACGATTTCAAGAGTGTCTTCACAGTCTTATGGTGTGACGACGTCATAGGTCGGCGTTCCAGGACTCTCTGCTCCCAAAACGACCCGTTATCAAGACGCGCGCGCGTGGTCCTGAGTGACTGCCTGTGTCAGCTGGATCGGGCACAATGACAAAGAACTTGTTCGATAGTTTTCTCGTTGCCGCAGTGGTCAGTCGGAGCGCTATCGTCCCAAGCAATGCGGAAAACAAACGACTTCATAAATACGACGTCGACCCACGATTGGTAAACTACCGTTGACTCTGGTCGCCATAGTCCAGGTGTAGCATGAAGCTGCCGACAGGGGGATTCAGTCAATGTAGACGTGTGTGCTGGAAAATTAAATGTGTACCTCGATGAGTGTGACACACCATATGCAAGACCTCGCAGTTGCGCTACTGAATCTGTTCGTTACAGCGGAATAGGTTCCATGCACGCCGTCTTCATGAGCACATAGAGCAGCTTCATCGGCGCGTTCATTACCCATCTATTACTACATCCTCAAAAAAAAAAAAACTTTGAAACTTAAGAGCCCCAAAAGTGAGCACATTTTTAGAGGCAACAAAAGTGTTAGAGAACGCAACGTTTTACGAGCCCCGCCTTTACAAGCCGAATAAACGCACATTTCTTTTCTCAAGCGCTTCACCTCCTAATGTCTGAGATTATTATCTAAAGGAAAATTTAAAAGAAGTCGAGCCATTCTCTCGTGCACTGTTATTTATTCGAAGCGAGTTTGTGCGATCAGCACTGAGATCTATGAACATTTAATTAGGGCGGTATAACATAAATTTTAATACCTGATATTCACTACGCGTGTTTATTTTTTAGGGGACGAAGTCATACCTTAAAGACCACTGGGTTCCAACAGGAACCGTTGGAGTTTTCCAATGTGTTTTAGTAGACAAATCTGCAGAGTAAGTATTACACTTATCCTGAATATAGAATTATGCTACACATGTGCTTTCTACGATTGAAATTAAAGGTTTTAAGCAACCAAAAAATGAGTTAGATAGAGCACTCACATTTAGGATACGTTAGGTAAACATCCGTGATAGTGGCGCGTGTAAGGCCCTGAGTAGGGGGCCGTAATATTCTTTCTTCTAAGAGCTTGAGGCGCCCACGAAACATTCAAAAAAACATTCATGTCCGCTCTCCATATCCATTGCTAAAATACGCCTAGTCTTTACTGCTGAACTCCAGTCATAGGAGGACCTATCACCCACATTCTGAATAGAAACCCGACGAACACCTACGCAATAATGCATGCTTTATAGTATACAACTTGTTTTACCAAGACGCTCACGTGGGGATTGGTATTACCAAGCCAACAAACACTACACACACACTGTGAGGACCACGTACGCGGTTCTTGTTAAAATATGGTACACATGCGGAGGTACCGATACTGGAGTTCATGTAGTACTTTTTAGGAGTGGGCAAAAAAGGCTGCAGCAAGAATACCTATTCTTTTTCCCACGTCAGCGAGAAAGGTGGTCAAAGTCGTACAAACAAAACAGTCGGATTGTCATCCGCATACCTACATACCTTGGAGATGGCAGCTCTTCCTAATTCGAATTCCAATTGCCCATTGTATTGTGCCAACAAACCCCCGCTTAGCACGGACCCTATGCAGGAAGCCATGGCAACGCATTCTTTTTATGAGTACAGGCATCGTTAATTCGAAGTACGAATGCAGAAAAAAGGACATTCGTAAGTTTGATCATTGCTATTCTTGCGTGAGTTCTGGAAACTTGAGTTGCCTTGCAATATGTATGTCCTGATGCCTTCATGGAAAGTTTCAAGCAATGCATGGTAGGCTTAGGAACAACACAGGTCCTAACTCTATCTATCTATCTATCTATCTGTCTATCTATCTATCTATCTATCTATCTATCTATCTATCTATCTATCTATCTATCTATCTATCTATCTATCTATCTATCTATCTATCTATCTATGCATGCATCCTTGTATCTATGTTTCTTCCGAACACTTTCATGTCTACCTGGGTCACTGTGTAGTCCGTGGTAGAATGGCTGACAAATCAGGCTGGTGTGCTGAGGCAAGAACCTCTATCGATATCTATCTATCTATCTATCTATCTATCTATCTATCTATCTATCTATCTATCTATCTATCTATCTATCTATCTATCTATCTATCTATATATCTATCTATCTATCTATCTATCTATCTATCTATCTATCTATCTATCTATCTATCTATCTATCTATCTATCTATCTATATATCTATCTATCTATCTATCTATCTATCTATCTATCTATCTATCTATCTATCTATCTATCTATCTATCTATCTATCTATGTAGATCTATCTATCTATCTATCTATCTATCTATCTATCTATCTATCTATCTATCTATCTATCTATCTATCTATCTACTGGCCTCTTACGACTTCTTGTCAAAATGTTTGGGCCAGTAGGTATGTGATCCTGGTGATGACGCCATCGTGACTGCTATGTTGCCGCATATGCAGCTTCGTGATCTCAATATTGTCATGCCGTCATGGTTTCGCTTTCTAACCTGACCCAGCGCTCCAAGGTGTCTCATAGCTTGGGCAACTATGTATGGCTACGTTGTGGTGACATCGATGGGTTAGTAGCACCGCGTCATTCCAGTTTTCTCATCGGACACTCGCTGTCTCATCATCGCCATTCTATCTTCATCATTCAGTCGTCATGCATGCGCTGTCCCCCAGCAAAAGTGACGCCTTCGTGGTCATTCAGTAGTGGTCGTTCCAGCTTCGTTATCTGACTCGTGTCGCGTTGTCGTTGTCAAGCCAACTACTGCGACGCAGTGGTCCAAGTTGGCTACTTGTTTGCGCAGCTAGGTATGTGTTCAGGGTGGTTATGCCATCGTGGTCGTTGCGTCCCCGCTTTGTCATCTTACTCTCGCCTTGCCGTGATCGCACTATCGTCGTCACACAGACGTCGGCATGCCATCGTCGTCACGCTGTCGTTTTAACAACACAGCTTCTGTAAAGTCACTTCGTCATTCCATCGAAGTTAATCTTTCTTCGTCGCTGTTATATAATCATGAAGTCGTCATTCACTCGTGGTTATGTCGCTCTTGTCATGCCATAATCATCAAACATTACCTATCGTGCCTCCATTCTCACACCGTCGTCGCGGTGCCGTCGTGGTCGTGTCACCATCGTCCGTATATCTTCGTGATCCGACTCTTGTCATGCAGTCTTCATCACCGCATCTTCGCTATACAGCTCTTCTGACGCAGTTAATGCCGCGTCATTCACACGATGCACTCCTCGGCACCATTGTCATCATGCCGCTGTGACGTATGTGCTTTCACTGCATAGTCGTCATGCTTTTGTCCTCATAGCGTTCTCGTGGTGCCGTCGTGGTCAATCCGTCACCATAGGTGCATCTCCGACATCCTACTGTCGTTATGTCGTCATTGTGATCACTTTTTGTCATACCGCTGACGTCATGACGCAGTGGTCATACCTCCTTCGCCGATCCCTCGACGTCTCTCCGTGTTTGTCATTCTACCGTAATCATGCAGTCTTCACTGAATCGTGATTATGCCATCGTCATCATTACGCCGTCGTGGCACATATATTGTCATACATCCATTATCATACCGTCGTTGCAAAGCAGTCTTGGTGGCGCCATCATTGCCATTCTCGTTTCCTCATCCGGTTGCCGTCACTTGATCGTTTTCACGCAGTCGCCGTCATGTAATTTATTTTTTTGCTGATGTTTTCGTTATACCTTTCTCATAATTCAAGAATCGAAATCTCCTTGTCGTCACGCTACTGTCGTTGTATGCCTTCGCAGTTTCACCAAAATCATTCGTTCTTTCTCATTCCATCGCCAATATCTTAACCTCACAGAGTAGTGGTCATGTCTCTATGCTCGTGGGCGCCATTGGCTAGTGAGTGCCATAGGAAAATAGAATTATATCAGGATACGTGGCATACAGTCGGAGCAACAAAAGTCTCTGAGATACCACAACACGTGTTACACAAACGCGACTCCGGTAATTGGTCGGCTGCTACATTGCTCGATTGCTATTCGCACTGATATCGACAGTTATCGTGAGATGAGTTGTGCAGTATATTTTTGTGCGTTTATATTCATGTTTTATTGCATCCCGCTTTTTTCTTGTTCGAATTTCTGTTCCTCGAATAAAACCACTTGCTAGTATTCCCCATTTACGTTTTCGTCTTCCGTTGGTGCTCATCAGTTCGCTGTTTGTCCAGTACATAATATTGTTCAATCAGTTAACTGAATTTAGCACTCTTGTTCATTATATTCCTTCTACAGTGGGCCCTTCTGTACCTTTAGTTTTGCCCGTCCAGTGTCGAATTTGATCAGTACACAAAACCTCTGCTTCCGGCTTATGTCCATACCCTGCTCTTGTTCGCCATGAAGAACTATGTCCTCTTTCAGAAAGTAGCACTCCTCGTCGGTTCTGTACCACATTCTCTGACCCAGGGTCTCATTTTGTGCCGCAATCTCCGAGCCGAGGATCCCCATCAGGTATGCCTGCTGAACAATTCACGGTACGCGTTCAAGAAGCACCTGTGGCACAATACCATCGAACGTGTCGCCTAGAGCTTTGGTGTGCCAACCAGCAACTTGATTGTGGCGCACACCTTTCGCGCTCCCGTTCAGAAGAAACCTGTACCTTAACCCACCAATCAGGTTGTCCCCCAAATTGGGAGCGCGAATTTACCAACAGAAGCAAGGGAAATCCTCGAGAACGTTTAAAGTTCTGCCTGCCCCCGAGATTCACAATAGCAAAATTTTCGCCTTCATTCGGAACAAGGCGGCTGGGCCGAAATCCAAAAGTGAGGATAACAAATTAGTCCTCGAGGGCACAGCCATACTGCATAAGATTCAATCATCTAAAGTGGGACTGAATCACCCAGCCATGCCATTAGTCTGCGGATGATAGGCAGAAGTGGCGCAATGGAGAGTACGGCATGCAGTAGGGAGCGCGTTAACCAAATCACAAAGGAAGACACGTGCGCTGTCACTAAAATTTGTCAGTGGCGCACCACGGCGATGTACAAAGTGTTGCAATAGAAAACACGCAACATCGCGGGCTGTGGTGTTTGGTAGGGCAGCTGTTTCTGCATCGCGCGTAAGGTGATCTACAGCGACAACAATTTATCAATTCCCAGCAGGTGTGCAGGGTAAAGGCCCGTAGAGGTCGATGTCTACGCGGTAAAATGGTCGCGAGGGCAGAATTTGCTGCAAGGGACCACAAGGACGCCGAGCAGGAGACTAGCGGCGTTGGTATTCTGACGTGAGCGGACG
Source organism: Dermacentor albipictus (assembly GCF_038994185.2). Taxonomy (NCBI): domain Eukaryota; kingdom Metazoa; phylum Arthropoda; class Arachnida; order Ixodida; family Ixodidae; genus Dermacentor; species Dermacentor albipictus. The sequence continues at coordinate 82,432,103 of NC_091830.1, read as the reverse complement.
TACGTCTGGTCAAAGGTGTACGTCCCAAGCCAATAAAAGCACAAGTGGAGCTTGGCGCACGTTCAGAAGAGGGCAGCGTCGGCGTGTTGTGGGTCTACATGGAACGCGGAGATGGTCAAAGACGACTAACAACCTCTTTCGGCCGCTGATAGCGCAGTTGTGGCGATAGAGCAATCCATCGCGCACCCGCAAAGTGGGAAGCTTGATGGCGCAGGGTACGGGAAGGGCGAGTAACCGTGGAGTCAGGTAAGCAGTCCAAAAAAGCCGCAATCCACGTACCTTTGGGCTGCTCCGCAGCCATATCAATGGGCGCTCGTGACAAAAATACCGAGTCAATGGCAGAAAGCCAAACCATGCCACTTGACGCAGAGGGGCGAGAGAGAGCGTCCGTGTAGGTGTGTTTGCGGCCCGATGGATAGGTAACGCGAATGTCGAAGTATTGTAACCGGAGGGCCCAGCGGTAGCGGCGGCCTAATGGGTCTTTCAATGGCGACAGCCAACACAGGGCGCGGAGGTCGGTAATGACATCAAAGGGACGGCCATGGAATTATGGTCGAAATTTTCCGAGGGCTCAAATTATAGGTAAGCACTTCTTATCAGTGACGGAGTAACTGCATTCGGCATTGGTTAGTGTCGTGTTGGCGTAGGCTACTGCATATTCAACGTATCCACTTTTGGGCTGACCAGGCATGGTGCTCCATGTCCTATTCCGCTAATGTCTAATGAGGAAAAGTAGTCCGCTTCTTACGAATATTCCAGGGCGTCGTTAATGCGCACGAAAGGACATTCGTCTCTGCGCGTTATCTTGTTAAGACGGCGATAGGCCAAGAAACACCGGATGGACCCATTTTTTTCTTCACAAGCCCTACAGGACGCGCTGGGAGAGTTTGAAGGTTGTACAACTCCGCGCTGAAGGATATCGCTCACTTGGTCTTGAATAGCACGGCGCTCTGTGGGTGACACGCGATAAGGTCGCTGGCGCAGCGAAGCGTGGCCGCCCGCATCAATCTCGTGATATACCGCTGATGCGCGGTCCGAAGCCGCGTGTTGACAGTCGAATGAAGAGGAGTACTTGAGAAGCAGGTTGAGAAGCTGGGAACGTTGTGCGAGGCTCAGGTTTGTATCCATAGAACTGTCGAAGACGCCCCGTGGACACAGGGGGCAAGCAGGGGAACAAGCCAGTGTACAGATTTTGGAGCAAGTGCCATCAAGAAGTAGGTCGAAGTTGATTATAGAGTCGATGCGCTCGAGACATCCAATGCACTCATCGACAGAGATGACAGCGAAAGGAAGAGGAAATCGAGGATGAACAAAAATACGCCGCGGTGTAAAAAGAGCAATGGTATCTGTAACACCACTGGAGCAGGCAGTCGCAATCACATATGAGTGCGGAGGTATCGTAGTGTCGTGAGCAACGAGCAGCCTGACGCCTGAATCATCAGCATCATGATGTTAGGCGTCAGGAAGCGGCGAAAAATTCGACTTCCGCGCGAGAACAGTCGATGACGGCGTTGTGATGGGAAAGAAACTCCCACCCGAAGATTATGCGTGAACGTGAAGACAGAACACAAAATTCGACCGTGTGCATGAGCACTTGAATGGTTATGCAGGTATTGCATGCAGCAACAGGGGTAATATGCCGCGCGCTTTCTATAAGGAGCGATAGGGGAGACAAGGGTTTCGTTACTTTTCTTTGCGAGCGATAAAGTTCTTTGGTAATTACAGAAACGGTGGCTCCTTTGTCGACTAGTGCAAGTGCAACCCTTGCACCTACAGATACTTCACTAACGTTTGTCCGAGAATAGCGAACCCTTGTGCTGTTCGACATAGACGCAGTTCTTGCCTCGGGAACTGCGGCGACTAGTTTTCCTGTCAGGAAAGTGTTGGACGACGACGCATCGTAATTCTGACAGAGATCAGTGACTTCGATGATGGTCTGCGGGTTTTCCTATAGGACAATTGGAAAGGCGTCGTCTTCGATGGCCTTCAAAATATGAAAGCTCTTATCGGATTCGGTCATTGGTGCATTGACGCGCTTGCAAAGGTCGACAACTTTTTCAATGTAGTCGAATGTCTCATCGGGCTGCTGGGAACGCTTATGCAACCGCTGTTCGGCACGATCTTTCCGCATCGTGCGGCGACCGAAACTTGCCTGAAGCTCGTCTTGAAGTCGAACCAGGGGAGAAGGTCAGCTTCGTGGTTGCGGAACCACAAGTTCGCGACGACCGTGAGGTAGAAGACTGCGTTGTTCAACTCATAATCATTGCCCTATTTGTTGTGAGCACTCCCGCATTCATAAGAGCCAGTCTTCGACGTCGTTTTCGCCGGAGCCACCGAACATTGCTGGATCCCTTTGACACAACGAGCCGGAACAGAGATCGCTGGGTGAGGCCTGCGTAGGTGTTTGGCTCGCGTCGTCGGGCATGATGGGAGGCAACTTCTTGTTACAGAGTTCCAGTGCGAGGATAATCTAGCAAGCTCCACCAAATACATCATCATCATCAGCAGCAGCAGAAGCCTGGTTACTGCAGGGCGAAGGCCTCACCAATACTTCGCCAAACACCCCGGTTATGTACTAATTGTGGCCATGTTTTCCCTGCAAACTTCTTAATCTCATCCGCCCACCTAACTTTCTGCCGCCCTCGGCTACGCTTTGATTCCCTTGGAATCCATTCCGTACCTCTTAATGACCATCGGTTACCTTTCCTCCTCATTACGTGTCTTGCCCATGCCCATTTCTTTTTCTTGATTTCAACTAAGATATCATTACCTCGCGTTTGTTCCCTCACCCAATCTGCCCCTTTTATGCGAAGCATACTAGCCGCACAACCACGCTCTTCTTTTCTGCGCCGCGCACGGCCGCGTAGCTACCATATGACGTCATAACAGCTGCAAAGTGGACGCTTAAGCTTCACCTTCAAGAGTGGAACGCGACAGCGTTCCCGTCGACCCGCCAAGGGGTGTGGGGCAATGGGCTACGGCGCAGCGACTACGCGCCCCGCATCGGACGCGGTGAGCGTCGAGCAACGCAGCGTTCGGCGCGACAACGAAATGCGCGCCTGAGCAAGCGACGCACGCCTGAGCCTTAGAAACAGCTCGCTTCTAAGGCAACACCGCGTTCACTAGATGCGCTTTTGTACCGCTTTGAAGCATCGAGCAGGAATGCCGCGTAGATGAAAGGTCTGCGAGGGAACACCTCAATGAAAGTCTTAGGTACACGCGTGATGCCCTCAAGCACATGATTTAACCCCCAGAGTGGTTTCAGGAGCTTGACACTTTGGTGTCTGTGATATCATCTTTGAGTGCCTTTTAAATATGTTCTCTCTCGAAGTGACGTAATATTATTGTTCTGCACCAAGTGACCTACTTTGTACGGGTTTATTGTGTTGAAATCAAGGTAATAAAGAAAAAAAAACTCGTGGCTCAGTGGTAACGTCTCCCTCCCACACTCTGGAGACCCTGGCTCGATTCCCACCCAGCCCATCTCGCAAGTTGTTTTTTCTACATGAAGTGCCTGCTGGGATTTATCGCTCACGGCCAACGCCACAGACGCCGAAACCGACACTGACGACACCGGCTTTTCTGCGACACGAGCTCCTTAATGCTGTCGCGTTAAAATAAAGGCTAGTATGCTTCGCATCCTGGGCTTAACCTTAGCTAAGCCACAGCCATTTTTCTTATCCCTTAACGTTAAACCTATCATTCTTCTTTCCATAGCTCATTGCGTCGTCCTCAATTTAAGTAAAACCCTTTTCGTAAGCCCCCAGGTTTCTGCCCCGTACGTGAGTACTGGTAAGACGCAGCTGTTATACACATTTCTCTTGAGGGATAAAGGCAAACTGCTGTTCATGGTCTGAGAATGCCTGCCAAACGCACCTCAGCGCATTCTTATTCTGGTTATTTCAGTCTCGTGATCCGTATCCGCGATCACTACATGCCCTAAGTAGATGTACTCCCTTACAAGTTCCAGTGCCTCGCTACCTATAGTAAACGGCTGTTCTCTTCCGACACTGTTAAACATAACTTTAGTTTTGAGGAGATTAATTTTTAGACCCACATTTCTGTTTTGCCTTTCGAGGTCAGTGAGCATGCATTGCAATTTGTCCCCTGAGTTAATAAGCGAGGCAACATCATCAGCGAATCGCAAGTTAATAAGGTATTCTCCATTAACTCTTATCCCCAATTCTTCCCAACCCAGGTCTCTGAATACCACCTGTAAACACGCTGTGAATAGCATTTGAGAGGTCGTATCTCTCTGCCTGACGCCTTTCTTTATTGGGATTTCGTTGCTTTCTTTATGGAGGACTACGGTGGCTGTGGAGGCACTACAGATAGCTTTCAGTATTTTTCTATACGACTCGTCTACACCCTGATTCCGTAATGCCTCCATGACTGCTGAGGTTTCGACTGAATCAAACGCTTTCTCGTAATCAATGAAAGCTATATATAAGGGTTGGTTATATTCCGCACATTTCTTTATCACCTGATTGATACTGCGGATATGGTCTCTTGTTGAGTAGCCTTTACGGAATCCTGCCTGGCCCTTCGGTTGACAGAAGTCTAAGGTGTTCCTGATTCTATTTGCGATTACCTAAGTAAACATTCTTTAGGCAACGGACAGTAGCTGATGGGTCTATAATTTGTCAAGTCATTCGCGTCCTCTACCTTATGGATTAGGTTTGTGTTGGCGTTCTTCCAAAATGCTGGTACACTCGAGGTCGTGAGGCATTGCGTATACAGGGTGGCCAGTTTCTTTAGAACAATCTCTCCACCACCCTTCAACAAATCCCCTGTTACCTGATCGTCCCCAGCTGCCTTCCCTCTTTGCATAGCTCCCAAGGCTTTCTTTACTTCTTCCGACGTTACTTGTGGGATTCCACATTCGTCTAGACTAATCTCTCTTCCATTGTGTCGTGGGTGCCACTGGTCTGTATAAATATATATACAACTCCTCAGCCACTTGAACTATCTCATCCGTATTAGTATTGATATTTCCGGCTTTGTCTCTTAACGCCTACATCTGAGTCTTTCCTATTAGTTTCTTCTTCACTGCTTTTAGGCGTCCTATATTCCTCATAGCGTGTTCAATTCTATCCATATTATACTTCCGGATGTCAGCTGTTTCACGCTTGTTGATTAATTTGGAATGTTCTGCCTATACTATTCTAGCTGTAGGGTTAGCGGCTTTCATACATTTGCGTTTTTTGATCAGATCTTTCGTCGCCTGCGATAGCTTACTGGTATCCTGTCTAACGGCGTTACAACCGACTTACAGTTCACATTCTTTAATGATGCCCATAATATTGTCGTTCATTGCTTCAACACTAAGGTCCTCTTCCTGAGTTGAAACCTAATAGCTGTTTTGTAGCTTGATCCGGAATTCCTCTATTTTCCCTCTTAGAACTAACTCATTGACCGGCTTCTTAAGAACCAGTTTCTTCAGGTCCCTCCTCATGTCTAGGCTAATTCGAGTTCTTACCATCCTATGGTCTCTCCAGCGCAGCTTGCCGAGCACGTGCACATATTGTATGATGCCAGGGTTAGCGCCGAGTATAAAGCCTATTTCGTATCTAGTCTCGCCATTCGGGCTCCTCCACGTCCAGTTTCGACTTTCCCGCCGTCGGAAGAAGGTACTCATTATCCGCATAATATTCTGTTCTCCAAACTCTACTAATAACTCTTCCGTGCTATTCCTAGAGCATATGCCATATTCGCTCACTGACTTGTCTCCAGCCTCATCTTGCCTACCCTAGCTTTGAAGTTAAAAAATTAAATAATGGAGTTTTAAGTGCGAAAACCACTTTCTCATTATGAGGCACGCCGTAGTGGAGGACTCCGGAAATTTCGACCACCTGGGGTTGTTTAACGTGCGCCTAAATCTAAGCACACAGGTGTTTTCGCATTTCGCCCCCATCGAAATGCAGCCGCCGTGGCCGGGATGCGATCCCACAACCTCGCGCTTAGCAGCCCAACACCATAGCCACTGAGCAACCACGGCGGGTAGCTTTGAAGTCGCCTATCAGTATAGTATATATACATCAGTATATAGCTTATAAAATTGTGATGCGGTTTAATTAACAATGCAGAACGTAACACGACACGCAGCCTGGCCCCTTGATCAGGCGTCGGGCACCCAGCGTGACCTCTGTTATCGAGCGACGCGTTGAGAATGCGCCTGTAGTGCACGCCTGTCTTCTTCGCTACAATATTTACAATATGCGCACATATATTTAGAGGTAGGCAAAAAGGAGAGAATACGGCAGCCGTAGGGCAGGGACCTCCTTTTTTGTTCCCGACCCTCCACTGCACAACTCTGAATTTAACACCCAACACCAGTGCGACAGTTTTCGTGCGCTCGCGTCCATGTCTCCTTTCCCTCGGTTAGTCCGACCCCCGACACGGAAAACGGATTTCGCCGCTGTTAGCACGGGTCAACTCGCTCGAGTCAGGCATACCGAGGAAGTTATGTTCTTGAAGTCTGCTCCCAGCTCTCCTCTTGTAATTGTGTCTAAATGAGCAGTTATGCAGCGGGCGTTACACTACAATAACCGCTGCGCCTGTCGTTGTCTGTCCAAGTGAGTAATTCACTGTTAATTAACATGTACCAAATTTAGCTGTGAAACAAGCCACTTCCACCAGACATATCCCATAAAAAGGTCGGAGCTATGCGCCTGCAGTTGCTGCACAGCACAGCAATAAAGAGTTCGCACGTTCGCTCGTTATGTAGGCCGCCTTCAGAAAGGGCATACGTGCAGAGTTCCTTTGGAGCGTAGTTCAGGATGCAGAACAAAGAGTTGCGATTTGCCGACAATAGAACAGCGATGACCGAGACGGCTTCGATGGAACAAACGCTGGCTCCGACCATAATAAACGTCGTCATAAACGTATTCAGTAGACAAAAGCGTAGTAGCTTTACACAGGCACTGACTGCAGTCTCGCGACAAGGCCTATTAACCCATAATTTATCACCAATATTTTTTCTACAACAATGTTCAGTAATGCCAGATGGCGGCACTGTGTGTCACAAAGAGTGTTTATTGTCATTTATCTCGAAAAAATTATACGCCCCATTACTCGAAAATCCGGCGTGGTCAGTGACGGCGTGACCAAGCGATCATAAAAAATTGACGAAGGCGCAAGGAGGCAAAAGCCATCATGAATCCTGTAACTGACACCTGATTTCTCATGGAGGTTCCTGTACACAAAGTAATGGCTCCGAGAAAAACAATCGAAACAATTGGTATGGGTGGGAATAGAAGACGGGCCTCCGTGGTGCGGAGTGGGCACTCTTCCCCGACGCCACGGTGGGGCCACGTTTCTGGCTGACTAAAGGCGTGGCCTGGTGGGTGCACGATTGGACACGTGTCGGCGAGGCCGATAAGCAGAAGGCGGCTTCACGGCATGAGCGTGTAAAATATTGGTGCTGCATCACACGCGTCCTCAATCGAAAAAATTTCACCAAAGGAACTATAATGCTTCGCATTCCCACACCTGGGTAGCTTTAAGTGTTTCCGGCCATCATTTTTCTCCTGTCATCTGGTATAGTTTTGACGCACTCCCCACGCATACACAGGTACTGATTTTTGAAGTTGCCTTATTTAATTGTTCTAACGAGCTTGCGGAACCATTACTTTTTATCAAATGTGAAGAAAGTTTTTTACAGCGGAGCCTATTTCTCTATTATTGCAGGCATTGGTTAAAAATTACTGATGAAAAGGGCTATGTACACCAAGTGGAGTTCCAAAGCGCTTCTTTGACGAAGGACTCTGAGCTCTGCTATAATATACGCCTGTCACCCGTAGCATACATTGTAACTACTAGTTTTGACTACACCTCCCGGACCATATACGAATATAAAGGTGCCCATTACATAAAGGTGGAATTCTCCCCTGCTGTGTACATCAAGCGCTACGATATGGTTAGTATCTTTACATTTCACAGATCGCATATCGCAGTTTCCGCAGACATGAAGAGCACGCGCGTCACCTGTTTTGGGGGCCGCTGTTTCGCTACGTTATACACAAACTTGCTACAAGCAGGCTTTGTCGCTTTCAAAGCAAGACCACTGACCACATCTTTGCCGGCGCGCACGAGGATAACGCCCGCGAAGCACAGGGCACGGCGATGCTGATCGGCAAATACTTCTGGTCATTCCATTTATATTTGTTGCACAGGGCCTGCACGCGGTGTCAGCGGGGCGCAATCAGCATCGCAAATTTTGCCAAACAAGGCAACTGTCATCCACAACCTAGCAGGGCCCTGCATCACTGGCACGAGTGTTCCACACCACTGGACCAATCTCAGCTTCCTGACGTCCCCGGAGGCCGCAGGTATAAATGGGCAGGTTCCCGTGGGATTTTTCAGATGGCGCGGCGGCGATGATGGGCAACGATCCCTAACTACGCCATTTACCTTCGTTTTGCACTTTATTTCCCGCTGCTCAGTGCGTAGTTGCGATAAATCTACAGTTATTCTGCCCTGCCCGCACATGCGCTTGTGCAGTGGGTATCGGGGCCTTTGCTCCAGCAAGCTAGTTCTTCGCGCTGTCATCAAAGAAATTCCTGGACCTTCGGTGGACGAAATGTTTAAGAACTTTATGAAAGGCCAAGAACCCATATTGGCTAGCATTTTTTACCTGAAGCCCTGAAAGCCTTTTGGCCTTGAAAATACTGAGAGTTCTGAAACTATACAAACCGCTTTTCAAGCATTGAATGAAAGACACGGTCGGTTGATTGATGTGTAGCGGTTACAACAGATCTCCGAACAGCTATTGATGCAGTACAGGGGACTCTGAAGTCATCGGACGTCAAGCTAGACTTTTTACTTTAGTAGACTTTGTAATCTTGGTGTACTTGGAATTCCGAGCAACCTTAATAAATCGGGGTAAGCTTTTCTCAAGAACAACCTGCCTCATGAGAAGTTAGGCGTAAACTGCCTATCTTTTATTGGCATATATAGAAACCCGTCAGCTTGCCAGAGTGCGCACAAAGAAACAACAGAACATCGATGCGCACCTTTACAAGCTCCGCCATTGACAAGTCGAGTTCCAACCCTGTGACCAAATTTCGGTCTGGACTCCCGTGCGCCGTATAGGACTATGCGAGAAGCTTTTGTGTCGCTACTTCAGACCTTGCAGAGTGTTGCAGCGAATCAGTGTCGTGAATTACAAAGTCCTACCTGACGGAAGCCAGTCTCCTCGACTTCAACAACCGCAATCTGAGATTGTGTACGTTGTGTGGTTGAAACCGTACTATTGCTCCTAATATTCGAAGTTTTCAGCCGCTTAGGTTAGTTTATGCTGTGGCTCTTCCCCCATTGCCTCGTGACTATATCGCACACCACAGTGATTGTGACTATAGCCTATGTGTTCTTCCTAGGTCATCTCGGCGCTCTCACGTGAAGGCTATGTATGTTTTCCTTGTTTTTGTTTTGATACGGGCATAATGCCACAGGATGTGGCACAGAAAAGTTACTGAAGAAGAGGAGAACGAGGTTGCTCTCGGCATCGCGCGTTGACGCTTGCGTTTCGTAAAGAGCAATACCCTGGATCCTCATTCAGCCTGTATACTGCAACAGTGTATACGCAACATTATAGACGGAGCTGATATTTCAAAGACAAAGGAAGAACTCGGTGCCCTTTCCCTGTGTGAAGCATGATGACCAGCGAAACTGTATATGTGGGCCCCTTAATGGCGAACTGCACCTCCGTCGCGGATTGGCCCGGCATTGCACCATCTTCGTGATTGGCACAGGTATGAGAAGGGCTTAACGCCTGTTTCCTCTCCGCCACGCGTCCACCCGCAACCGCACTGTCTCGGGGGTTTTGTGTCTTTACACGGGCATGAACCTGGGGGAAGTAGCCCTTAACAGCATCGCTGGAAATGTGCATGTTTCGCCCACGGTCGCTTTATCTGACAAAGAAAAAGGTTTTTACGTATCTGAACGAGAGAGAGAAGGAGATTAGGCAACGCCAGATCGTGCGCTTATATCGCTTTTTTTCTGTTTTCATTTCCTTTTCATGCTGTACAAAAGTTTGTGAAGTATGATGTTTTCTGTGGCATGAACGCTGTTTGCTCTGATGAGTGGTCGAAAATGTGTGTCGTTCTCTTCTTTGAACTGCTCCACGCATGCGGTGGAAGGCATGTTCATGTATGATTTGCCCAACGTTAAAACCACAGCTGCAATAGACCACTCGTGTTTGTTCATTCTGCGTGACGTCGTTGTTTCAAAGAGGCGGCGCCATGTTCCATCATGACTAGCGAGCTAGCCAACCAACTAGCATTTAAGCTAATTCCGCGGTTTTACTTGGATGAACGCCGATTTGAATATAAGGCACGCCGTATTGGCGGACTCGGGATTAATTTTGAACACAAGTGAGGGAAGAACGCTTGGCGGGTCGAGTCGTGCGGATGCGCTCCGTATGGGCTCCCGAGTTCTTGGTCTTTTCCGAGCGACTATCTGTACCAGAAGACCTGGACCTGCTCCCACAAGGTCATGGAGAGTGCCTGGAACCCTGCCGCTGTTTTTCGAGGCACGGAAGACCCATTTTTGCCCCTTTAGGGGCATTTTAGTTCACCGGCCGCAACTAGTCGAGCTGGGCCTACTCCAGGCCTAGCGCGATTAGGGACGCTTTCGGCGTCGCCACCGGCCCCTCGAGCCACCACCGACGCCGTGGCGATGGAGTTCGCCGTAGACGGAGAAGAAATCTCCCCGGAGGAATATGAAGACCGAAGCCTATGGATACAGGCGGCCATCTAAGCCCATGATCGAGCTCACCCCAAGCATGGGGACGCCAATGCCCAACAGGCTACAGCTATGACATCGACGGACGCCACCGCCAAGGCCGTCCAGACCAGGGGGGTGACGCCGCCCATATAAAGAGAAGCCGCTCCCGCGTTTGCCCGAGAACGACCACTAATTGTACACCGGGTGCGAGGCGGACTTCGCCTCCGAGACCACACGGCCACTACACTACTGTACGCTCTGTGCCTGGACATCGGAATGAACTTTGGAGAAATCAAGCAACACGACCAAGTACAAGCAGCACGACCAAGTAAGGATCAATCCTTTTAACAACTCCTTTACCAGGAGCACCCCTTCTATGGAACGCGCAGGGAAATACGCGGAAGTACAACATATCAAAATCCAAGACCAAGTCTATTCTACGTGTGCCTACGTAGCAGCACCGGACAACAGCATCAAAGGGATTGCGTATCACGTTTTAGGAGACCAAAGCCACGCCAAGATCATGGACGACATCGTTAAAGTCAAACCACAGCTAGAGATTGTGGACGCAAGAAGGATGGGAAAATCATCAAAAGCCCTGCACATCACTTTCGCCAACACCAAGTGTCCCGGACTCCATTTGATTCGGCGGAGGAATGCACAACTGCTGCCTCTTCAGACCCAAAAGTAGAAGCATGCTACAACTGTTGAAGACCGGGAGATCGCTCGGACGTGTGTCCGGAAGAACGAAGAAACCTCTGCTACAGGTGCGGCGATAGGCATCCGGTCCAAGAGGAGCCAACGTGGACGCTGAAGTGCATCCTGTGCAAGGGAGAACATTTCACGGGATCCAACCAGTGCAAGATCAGATATGAGAGACCACCTGCCAAGAGAAATAAGAAACGGAATGGCAAGCCTCAAGTGGAATTTCAGCGACCGGAGGGACAGAGAGCGCTACCGGCCCACCGGAAACAGCAGCAGCAAGAGCGAGGCAGAAGCACATCGAGAAACCAAGCCCAGGGTAACGACCGAGAGAAACGAGACCGCTTGGAGTCCTACCCGGCGCTACCGAACGCCTGGCCGGAAGGAGCACCCCATCAGGTGAGCGGGACACCGCAATCCTCCCACGCAAGTAATGAAATTAAAGAGCGTAAGGCAATAATACAAAAACAGGAAAGAATAATTCAGGAACTAATGAAGGCAATAACGCAACAGCAGCAAGAAAGTAAACATATATTGCTCAACAACCCGCGATCTTAACACAGGAACCGCGGAAGGCCTCCCTCCCCCCGTCAAACGCATGCTCGAGGGCACCCTCACCTGCAAGAGGGCCACCGGCAAAAAAGAGGTCTATTGAAGACTCAAAGAATCACGAAAACCGGAATCACGAGGAAGTAATGAGCCTAAGAAGAAGAGTGGCAACGAGATTAGACAAAATTGAGGAAAGGCAAACAATATTGAAGCAAACATAGAAGCACGCCTCACAGCTATCAGAAACGAGACCAGGGGGCAATATCAAACCTTAGCAGAACAAGTAAGAGTCCTCACAAACGCAGCGACGGCTACAAACGAGCTAGTACACAAACATGACAAGCAAATGGTTAAGGCGATGGGCAAACTCTTCCCGGCCCCAGGACCCATGACCTCCACCACAGCATAGTCCATCTCCATCCCTAATGCCAATCATGGGGAAGGGCCAGACGAAGATAAGAATATGGCAATGGAACTGTAGGAGCTTCCGCGGAAAGCGGGAGAACCTAGAGCTCCACATTCAAAACCTTGAAACAGAAAAAAATCCCAGATGTCATAGCCCTACAAGAAACCAGGAAACAAGTAAAGTTCCGGGATTATACAACGGCAAAGAAGAAAAACCACTCACGGCCTTCTTGGCCCATAGAAATCTAATGGCAATAGAGCACGAAATTCAATCGAACGGTGCAGACTACCTCCTGATAGAGGTCATACCGCTAAAAAGAAGCGAGGCCCCGCTGTTCATTCTAAACATATATAGAACCCGCAAAGCGGGATCCTCCCCCATAATAAAAGCCATGAACGAAGCCAGAAAAATCAGTAATACGAATCCCCTAATAGTAGTCGGCGATATGAACACACGACACATGACATGGGGTTACAGAACAAATTTAAAAAAGGAACTAGCCTCTGGCAACATTTTCAGGATGAATGATACACGCTGCTGACAGATCCGCTGGTGCCAACTAGGATAGGGAACAGTGTGCAAGCCAACACATGCCCTGACCTGACCCTATGCAAAAACATAGTAGACGCACAGTGGCACAACCCGAACGAAAACCTAGGGAGCGACCATTACATTATAGAGACCACTACACCCAGCAGTACGCTCAACAAAGAAAGAAGGGTGACACGCGTGGTAGACTGGGATAAATTCAGAGAAAGGAAACAGGGTAACGCAGATGGCAAGAAGATTGAAATCCTAAATGAATGGATTCACAAACTCTTGAAAGACGCAGAGCACAACACCAAGACGATAGAGATAGCAGCCGAAAACAATGCCGCTGACAGCAGATCATTACACATGTGGCAGGCACATAATAGCTTACAAAAAGATGGATGAAACAAAAACACAACAGAAAACTTAGGATTAGAATAGCCAAACTAGAAAGAGAAATCGAAAGTCATTCTCAAAACTTAGTAATACAACAATGGGGACAAACACGCGATCAATTGAGCGGGAAATTGGGGGCTCAAAGACACATGGCATCTTCTGATACATCTTTTAGGCCCAGAAAACAGCAGAGCCGCTCACCAGAGGGATGTAGCACGCATAATTCATGCAAGCCCACTTAATGACGAAGAAATGATAACGGAATTACAAAACCGATACCTATGTACAACAAAAACCCTGACACTTCCCAACTACAGCGGCAACCCCAACCCTGAACTTGACGAAAACATAACGGTAGCAGAGGTAAAGGCGGCCATACAGAAACTTAGAACATGCCCCGCTTCAGGAGCGAAAGGGGTGATGAACAAAATACTAAGAAATCTAGACGAGGACTCTATTCAGAGGATCGCGGAGTACTTTAACAAGTGCTGGAAGTGTGGGTGGCTGCCAGAGACGTGGAAACACGCCAAGGTAACATTCATACCCAAGCCAGGCAAGAAACTCGAACTAAGCAACCTCAGACCCATATCCCTAACATCATGCTTAGGGAAGCTGTTGGAGCACGTGGTGCTATCTAGATTACAAGACCACATGGACAAGCACAATCTCTTTCCGCAAATGATGATAGGCTTCCGGCCCAACCTGTCTACGCAAGATATAATGCTCAGGATTTCGGAAGAGGTAATAAACACACCGAATAACACCAACACTAAAGCAATAATGGCACTGGACCTCACCAAAGCCTTCGATAATGTCAACCACAATGTCATCATGAATGACCTCTCCGACTTGAACGTGGGGGAGAGAATATACTCATACATCAAGGCTTTTCTAACCGACAGAACGGCTCAAATAACATTCGGAAGCATCAAGTCGGATACATTACAATTAGGAAGCAAAGGCACACCGCAGGGGTCAGTGCTGTCACCCTTTCTGTTCAACATAAAACGCATACCAATGGCCTAGCTTTTGCCGCCATACCAAACTTATCATCGGCACTCTACGCAGACGACATCATCCTCTGCACAGTCAGGGGAAACGAAGGTGATATCGAGAGAACGCTACAGACGGGAGCGAATATAGTGACCGGATACGCCAGGAAAGTTGGACTAAAGTGCTCGCCACAAAAATCCGAACTCCTAGTTATCAGACACAGACCTAAGAAAAACGATCTCCCGGCAGAATTGGATGTTAGAGTTGATGGTACAAAAGTTCCAGAAGTACAAACCTTCAGAATCCTGGGAATGTACATTCAAAACAAAGGGAAAAACGCATCTACACTAAACAAACTAGTCGCATGCGTTGGACAAACCAACAGGCTCATAAGACGAATAGCTAACAAACACAGGGGAATAGAAGAAACAGATTTGAAGAGGCTAGTGCAGGCTTTCGTGCTCAGCCGCATAGTATATTCTCTCCCCTATCTCAAACTTCAGGCAGCGGAAGAGAACAAGGTTGAATGCCTCATAAGACAATCATACAAGGCACCTCTTCATCTCCCTAAGTATACGTCAACAGAAAGGCTGCTAATGTTAGGCATACAAAACACGCTTCCCGAGCTAGTTGAGGCGCTCAGAATCGCACAGTACGACAGGCTAACAAGACGACCCACGGAAAGACACATACTAAGAACCTTGGATAACAGGGCAGAATGCATAGAGACGGATGCCTTGCAAATGCCTAGAGACATACACAAGTTTCTGAGACTGGATCCAATCCCGAAAAACATGCGTCCCGGACACCACGCAGAAAGGAGGAAGGCGCGAGCCAAAGCCCTCCACAGGTAATATTCAAACCCTAAGGAGGCAGTCTGTACGGACGTTGCAGAGCTCTTTGATCACGATGCCTTTTCGATAGGCGTCATCGGCATGAACCTAAAACCAATTTCAGCCGCCTCTGTGCGGAGCAAAAAGGCACACGAGGCGGAGGAAGCGGCCATCGCCCTAGCCATTATAAGCACTGAAGCCAACACAATTTTAGCGACTCGAAGACAGCCGTTCGAGACTTTGCAAAAGGGAGGGTCCACAAGCCCGCCAAAGAAATGCTAAAACCGCAAAATTTCAATGCCACACCCATTAGAATCATATGGGTTCCGGCCCACGCGTCGCATCCTGGGAACGAGGTGGCCTACAACTTAGTCCAAGGTTTCGTCAACCGGGCAGTGGGCGAGCCGGTCCTGACGTCGGCCAGAGAGCTAGACCAACTACCACGAGATAATATTATATTACAGAAACAATAGAAGGACGCTCTCGCCGCCGGACAGAAGCCTTAATAAACAGCAACAAGTGGCCTGGCGGAAGCTAACTAACACCTTCCCCAACCCCTATATATACTCAAAGGCCTACCCAGGAGTCTGCACCCCCAAATGTAAGCTCTGCGGGGTCACAAAGGCAGATTTAAAACACATTTTATTCGACTGCGACAATATAAAACCGAAACGAGAATGGCAACTCTCTAAAGAGCAGAGTGGGAGGATGCGATGTCCAGCTCGGACCCTGCGGATCAACTGCAGGTCGTCAGCTGGGTTTTGGAAGTCGCCGACAGACAGGGCCTCACGACCATAACAGGTGGCACTAGGGGAACTGATCGGTTGGCCACCTCACACGCCCTGGAAGCCCATTAAAGCAAACCAAATCCTTCCTGTGGACGAAATAAAGATTTACCACCACCAAAACACGTGCATCTTTAACGTACCCCCGACACACCCGACGCGAACACTTTTGCATTTCTCCCCCATTGAAATGCGGGCGGGGCAGCTGCGATGTCACGTCGCGATCTCGTGCTTAGCAGTGCAGACCCACATGCGCTAAGCCACCGCGGCGGGTACTGATGATGTGGATGTAATGACCAGAAGAGAATGACATAGACAAAGCGATCTGGAAACTATGAATATGGTTTAGACGTTTCTCATAACTGCACGAAAAAACGAGGACAAAAGAAGGAAACACACACCATACCACCAGTGCAGACTGCCAACTGTTTATTTTTGGAAAGCAAGCCACATATCATTCGCGAACCTGTTCACGCGTCTGCATCGTGACTCTCACATGTGCCGATAAGCATAAACACGTAAAAGAATATGTACTGGGCAACAGTGTATCCAAGATTGCGACAAGCGATCGCCAAAATAACCATGAGCCAATCTTAGAGCATCATCAAAGAAGGCGAGATAAAATAGAAAAACACGAAGAGACTGCGAAAATGTGAAGAAAACGGATATGGCACTTAACAAATAACCGGTGTAAAGGCGAAACATGAGGCCATAAAATCGTTTGAAGAAAGCCAAAAGAGCGAACAAACAAACAAACAAAAGAAACATAACAACAAAGGGGGATATCACACCAATCAACAAATGAGGAAATGACGGTATGAAGTGATGAAGCCTCAAAATTTGGCCTAATGAAAACAACCAGGGAAAGCGGGGTGACGGCGACTGTTGAATTTGCAAACGTGACTATGGAAAGAATGATACCTGTTGAAAAGCTAACGCTCGGCGGCACCCACAGCACAAAACACCAACAAAAACAACACAAAAATAAACAAAAAACAAAAACCCCAGATCACCAAAATGAATTTTTTAAAAGACATATTCCCCAAAATTGACTTCTTCTGGAAGCAACGAGACAGACGGCGGGCTGATTGATTGGTCGCCGTTTTTATATCTTAAACGCTTCGACTATCTCCCTTTCACTGTGATACCTCTCAAAGAACCGGAACGTTGTCTCATGAAAAATTGCTTTGCAAGAGTTGTTTCTTCCACCCTCTTCCTCTGCATCTGCCTCATTGCATGGCCAAGTGTCTCCTGCCTTGTTCTTTGCATCCAGCTGGTGTTCCCGTTTTCATTGATGCACCTGTCCGTTTGTTCAAAATAAATCTTGCCACATGTCTAGGGAATCGAATACACTACCCCACAAACACAACCTGTGTAGTGCGTTTTCTGCATCGTTGAACATTTTGGCCTACTCTTTCTCTTGCCTGTAACCATGGGGCACACTCTACTGAGCATGCATGGGGCCGAAAAAACGATCTTGACCCGTTGCAGCTGGCCACTTTTTTTGCTGATGTGCGAAACTCGATTGATATAGGGTATGACCTACAGACATACAGGGGATACAGGGGAATACTTACAGGATATACTCGAAAAAGGGCCGATGTCTTCATTCGAGCCGGCACCTGAGCGATCGGAGCTTCTTGCCGTGGTGCATCTAGTGCGGCAGCGAGTCCTGGAAAAGAAGCGGGAACGTGCTGATGGGGGACGGTGTGGACTGCCTGCAGTGCACCTGAAGTGATCAGCGAGGGAAAAAGAACCCTTAAGGAAAGTAGTGAGCTACATCAAGAAAAATGACCTCTCCATCTGACAGGCGGATAAAGGAGGAGGCTTCATGGTTATGCCTGCTGCCACATTTGACAGAAAGGCAACTGAAGCTGTAAAAAATACTTTCGAGATTGCTGATTTCCTCTTGAAGAGACAGAAACGATTTGCCGTCAAGTTTCGAAAAAGCATTCACCTGGATTCGTTAAGGAATGTAGTTGAGAGCGAAGGAACAAGCCACCTCGAGGTCTTCTTGACTGGAAAGACACATAAACTGGACAGCCCCCTGATATCCATCATTTCAGAAAAAGACACTTCGCAAAGGATAATTGGGAACTTTCTTAAATGAAACCTGCAGATGATAGTTGGCAAGGACCGGTTTATAGTCCGATCTTCCACGAAAGTCGTCAGACACCAGGAAGAAAAATTTCTTAGGGCTACAAAGGGGTTCTCGATTGACACCGAGGACCTGTCCTACTCAATCCCACATGATGGTCTGTTCACAGCTATTAAGCAGCAAATTCAAGAGACCTGGGAAGTCGAATGTCACAATACGGCAGGGGTGAGCACAGAGGATTTCCTCGAACTGTTAAGCTTTTATTTGAGTTCCACAGTATTGCCTTTTATGGAAATCACTATGTGCAGATGGCTGGAATATGTATAGGTTCTTCAGTTTCACCTATTCTTTGAGATATATATCTGCTAGCGTTTGATAAACGAGTTCAGCAATTATTTTTCGGGAATCATGTCGTGCGCAATTTCCTTTATGTTGATGACTCCTTAGTCGTAGCCTACGTGCCCGCACAAGATAAGCCTAATAATGCGGTAGATCACCTATTTAAGATATTCCAATGAGCTTCGAGGCGGCACCCAAGTTAGGCAGCGTTATATAACACCCTTCAGTTTTTGGAGCTCCGTCATAATTTTTATCCAAAACACATCTGTTGGTATTACAACCCAACGACAAAGAAGGGCCCACTGTCATTTCAAAGTGCACATTCCAAACTAGTTAAGAGAGCCAACATAGCCTAGTTTGTGTGTCCACCCTGAAAAAATCATGCGAGCACAAGTTAGAAACCAGTTTCAATCAGCAAGTTAAGCCATTTTTTTCGGCTAGATGAAAGCTCAGTAGAGTGTGCCCCATTATTAAAGGTAAGATAAAGAATACGCCACAATGTTCAACCATTCCAAAACGCACTGCACAGATTGTGTTTGTGGGGTAGTGTATTCAATTCCCTTGACATGTGACAACATTTATATTGGGCAAACGGGCAGGTATTTCAGTGAAAGGGCACGCGAACACCAGTGGCTTGTATAGAACAAGGCAGGAGGCACGTTGACCCTGCACTGTGACAGATGCGGAGGAAAGAAAGAGCGCGGAAGAAACAACCTTTCCAAACCCATTTTGATGAAGACAACGTTTCTGTTCTAGTCGAGGGATCAGACTGAGAAGGAGATTGTCGAAGCGTTCTGCGTACAAAAAGAATAACGACACATGTATTAGTACGCGATCGGTCTCGTTGCTTCCAGAAGAAGTGATTTTTCTGGAATATGTATTTTTAAGAAATTTGGCGGTCTAAGGTTTTCAGTTTTTGTTTTTTTGGTGTTTGTTGTAGGTGCTTTGTGCTGTGAGTGCAGCCGAGCGTTGGTTTTTTCACTAGTTCTCATTTTTTCCATAGTCACGTTTGTAAATTCTATAGTGGGCGTCATTCCCAATTTGCATGGTTGTTTTCATTAAGCCATATGTTGAGCCTTCATCCTTTCGTGACGTCATTTCCAGATTTGTTCCTCGGCGTGATATTCCCCGTTTGTTGTCACGTTGTTTTCTTGTTTTTGTATTGCCCTTTTTCCTTTCTTAAAACAATTTTATGGCCTCATCCTTCGCATTTACGTTGGTTATTTGTTGGGTGCAATATTCGTTGTCCTTCACATTTTAGCAATCTCTGCCTGTTTTTCTTTCTGTTTTTTATGTTATGTCTGCCTCTTTTATAATGCTCTAAGATTGGCTCATGGTTATTTTGGCGATCGCTTGTCGCAATCTCTGATACACTGTTCCCCAGCAGATAACCTTTTACGTTCTTATGTTTATCGGGACACTTGAGAGTGACAATGCGGACACGTGCACAGGTTCCCGAATAATGTGTATATATATATATATATATATATATATATATATATATATATATATACGTTGCTTGCTTGCAAAAAATACACACTTGGCACTCGGCGCTCGTGGTGTGGTGTGTGTTTCTTTCTTGTGTCCTAGTTTTTTTCGTGCTGTTATAAGAAACGTCTAAAGCTATGAACCGACTAGTCCACCAGAACGTCCTAGTATGGCAGTGGCGGTATGGCGATACGATTCCTAAATGCTTGACATGTTACAACGACGATAGCGTGACCACGAAGGTTTGAGGAGAAGGGCTGATGGCGTATGTGGGACTGGATAGTACGGCGACGACTTCATTCCAAAGGCTGTGTAACGACAAAGCTATGACAAGAAGCGGATGAGAAAGCTTCATTGATGATGAAGAAACATGCGCGATCGTATCATGAGGCCTGTTGCATGCCGATGCATAACGCTGATGGCATGGCTATGGTGGCATAACCTTAAGTGAATGACGACAGTTACCACACAATGAAGAATTTATAATGATGTTGATAGAATGATGAAACCATTTGACGAACCATGACGACACTGGGATGACGTTTGCGAAATGATGAAATTGCAAAGAGAGCAGCATGACAACAGTGGTATGAAGATGACTGTGGGACTACGACGGAATTACGAGTGTCAGGTGAGCAAGTTAAAATGCCGAAGATGGAGCAAGCGCGACCGCATCACACAATGCTCTAAAAGCGGAAATATGATGACCAATGCATGATAAGGACGCAACGAAGACGGTAGCATGACAGTTGTATGAATACAATAGGATGAAAAGGAGGGTACGATTAGAATGGCATGACGGTGACTCAATTAGAAAAACACGTTGCGGGACTTGTTGGCGAATAAAACACTTTGGCGGTCTAGTTTGTTAGAATCCAT
The DNA here is from genome assembly GCF_038994185.2 of Dermacentor albipictus. Taxonomy (NCBI): domain Eukaryota; kingdom Metazoa; phylum Arthropoda; class Arachnida; order Ixodida; family Ixodidae; genus Dermacentor; species Dermacentor albipictus. Next base: position 82,411,379 of record NC_091830.1, on the reverse strand, counting down.
GGTAGAGTGTATAAGCGCGACAGTACGAAGACGTAGGAAGAAACAGATACACAGACACAGCGCTTGGCGTTCAGCTATGGATTTTATTTTCGCACGCATCGATAAATATACACCATACGAGCGGAAACAAATGTAACAGCAAAGAGGAACATTCAGTGGTGAATTTCGATTAACCGTACACGTGTGCAAAGCATAGGGAAAACATGTACCGCAGTGGTCACAAAGATAAACCGAGGAATCGTATCTCCTTTTCAGGTAGCGATACCGAAGGCTTGCTTACGCACTTTTCCTCTAATTTTGCAATCTGGTAGGCCTCTACAGTCTCCTTCGTCCTCCTGTTGTTGCTGACGCAATTTTTTCTTAAGGACACTGAAAAACAGTATGGGAAGGCCGACCACTCTTTATGTCTTTCCCTGTCCTCGTCAAGAATGTAGCACTGGATTACTTGCTTTGGCAAAAAAAAATGGAGGACGCTTAAGCTTCGCCTTCAAGAGTGGAACGCGATAGCGTTATCGCGCCCCGTTCGCACCGCCTACTCAAACGCGCTATGCCAGCCAAACGTCGCGATCGGCAGAGATAGCCGGACCCCGAAGCGCCCTGAAGGTGGACGCGGGCATCCGGCGAGTGGCGCGCCACGTGTCGGGGCAGCGCCGTACATTGCCAGGAGGGTGGCGTCTGTGTTTGCCGCAAGATGGCTCTGTGTGTGCGCTGAGCGAAGAAGTTTAGCGGAAACGTACTTCGCTACTCGTGAAACTGCGACTTCTGTAAGTTACATGGTCATAAGTACCGATATACACCTCAGTATAAATTTCTACGGCACATTTCTAAGGCAACACCGCATTCACTAGAGGCAATTTTGTCCCGTTTTGAAAGAACGAACTAGTGGCTGAATGGTAGCGTCTCCGCCTCACACTCCGGAGACCCTGGTTCGATTCCCACCAGCCCATCTCACAAGATGTGTTTTATTCATGAAGTGCCCTCTAGAATTTATCGTTCACGGCCAACACCGTGGACGCCGATGCCGACGACACCGGCTTTTCTGCGACACGATCTCCTTAACCCTGTCGCGTTAAAAAGTTTATGGCAATTACGTCGGGACGATGACGGCATGATGAGGATCGCATGAGAAAACTGGAGGGACGTTTAGCATCAAATGCATGACGACTGTATGACGACGATGGCAGGATGACAGTAGTACGGCAAAGCTGGTACGACAATGGAATGAGCATGGTGGCACCATGCATGAGAGCACAAACTAGTGAACAAAGTTATTAGAGAATTTCTGAGAAGGGTTGACGTAGAAGGCGTGGCGACAACGGCGTGACGAGAGTCGTATGACAAGCCTGGGGTGATGGTCGAAAAACCACAGCGGCGTCCCACCGACGGTACGGCAACGAATTAATAAAGATTTTATGATGTATTTAGCGGGACGACGAAAGCTTGACGATGCAAGTTTGACACGGCTGGAAACACGACGATGAAACAACCAAGACGGCATCACCACCACGAGTGCATACCTTCACTGGCATAAGCTATTTGAGAACTTCGACCAGTGGGTCCTTCTAATATGCGTGAGGCTCTCGCATAACCATGCTGTAATGCTGGCGGTGATACAATCACCGCGATGGCATTACGACCACAAACACATGCCTAGTGGCCCGAACTAGCACGCAACTTCGGCCCATGGGTCGATGTAATAGGACGGACCAACGGACGGACTGATTGACAGACCTGTCTAATGTTACGTCAGACGCAAGCGCCAACAATCCAGTGTGTGACCTAAAACGATGAGAAATGGTACTCGGCTGTTCGGCAAAGCATTGCGCTGATATTCGCACTCCCTTCCGAGCACAGAAATAAAAACACGTGCAGAGCTGCTTCTCGCACGTACGCTTTCCTGTCACCACATGTGCTCGCGAAGAACCCGCACAAACATGAGGGCGTAGTTTCTGCCGTGGAGCATTTCGACGGCAATCAATGCTAGTGCGGCGCACGCCTTCCTACCCTAACGTGCATTTAGAAGCGTTCCTAGGTGGCAGGTCGGTTATATGGCATGATATTAACGCGTAATGTTCCTAAAGCGCACAAAAAGCGCGACTGCAAACTCCGAAAGGAACAGAAATATTGCGGTGAAGGCTTTAAGAGAAATTAGGCTATGGGTAATATAACAGCTATGTAAACGATTCGGCAAGAGTCGCCGGTGGCATTTGTAAGCGCAGGAGAATGTGCGACAGGCATAGATAGATAGATAGATAGATAGATAGATAGATAGATAGATAGATAGATAGATAGATAGATAGATAGATAGATAGATAGATAGATAGATAGATAGATAGATAGATAGATAGATAGATAGATAGATAGATAGATAGATAGATAGATAGATTAAAAACCTCCAAAGTAGGGGATCAATGCTAATCGCCATAGAAAGTATTCGTTAGAAATCAGATAATGAAGAAGTATGTAAGACTTTTTACCTGTTTTACGTGTTTACCTCCTTGACAACTGTCTGAGGAAGTTTTTCTCAGTCTTCAATAGTGTTTCATAGAAAAGAATGCTTGCAAGATTTGGTATATCCATGAAGTCGCTGTACAAAGACTCAATTGAAAAGACGGCGGGAAGTACTATAAAGAATTAGCAGAAGAGGACCATGATAGCTGTTATAGTATAGTTTGTGGAATAAAAGAAAAAGACAATTGATCCAATGGCACACTGAAAAAGGTGGAAGACAGTGCGATGGCTTGATGTTTTCACTGATGTTTGAGGCTGGATCAAGATGTTCAGGCTTGGAGTGAGACCTTTATTCGGCGCTGGCGGTGTTCACGGTGTTAAAAACGTGTCGTCTTCGGTCACGACGGCGAGCTTATCCCCAACCCATCGCTACAGGCCTGAGCGTCACCTTTATCTAAACATATTTATTCAATAATGTTTTGCACAGTTATTGTTCCGTGAACATATTTCTACTTATTTCCTTGAGGACCATGTATTGGATGCTTACACTATGTGTAAACAAATGTTATGCGGCTTGCTATCCGTGAATAAAACAATTATCCGGAAATTTTGTATTACATATAACTACGTGTTGTCTTCTTAATCATTAGGAACTGTTATTAGTAATACTTTACACTAACAGGAAAACCTACAAAATATACCTATTCGCCTCTGAAACGGCTTATTCCAAATTTGTTGAACCATGAGCCCCGCTGATTTGCATGAAACCGCAACCTTCATACTTTACGAAATACATAGGGGACTGCACTTTTGGGCATCAAGCTTCCATGATTTGCCTCATTTATTTAAACTCATCGCTAAATTCGAAATTCCCAACAGTGCACAATTTTCGCATTTCTATTTTTTTTAGCTCTCCCTGTCTTACATATTTCTTCTCATTGCGCAAACCGTTTTTGATGTAACAACCCTTACGTAGCGTAATATATCTGATTATTTTGCTGTCATTTATGTATTGTTGTCCTGTCATTCCCTGCGCTCGCAGTCAGCAACGCAGCCAAATGTACGACATTCGCTTTTACCTTAGCAGCCATCTAAAACTTCATCTCTCGCGGAGTTGAATAACATTATCGCTTTATTTAGAACAGCTGACGTCGATTTAGGCCATGCTATGGAGCTGCGCGAACTAAGACAATGCTGGCATAGGCCCGCATGCCTCCAGCACGCAGACGTACCACCGCAGCTCACCATTGCGTTAGGTGCCACTTAAAGATGCGCACGCGGCAGAACTGTCCGCTAGAACATGACGCGAAATGTAAGCTCCAGGAGCATGTTCGGGTTTGGAGTACAGATCGCGGATGCCGACGTAGTGGAACATTTGTATGTCCCACACTCTTACGCAGAGTCGACGGCCACGCGCTCTACGACACCACGTAGTGTGACCTGAGCACACTACGCAAGCTAACTAAGTGTTTCTCTATTTCTTTTCGTTATTACGTGATTGAGAACTAGCACTTTTATATTTTCATGAGCACTGGGTCGATGATTGTTGAAAAGAGAACACTGAAAAACGTGCGCTGCGCTACCTTCTGCATCTCGCCACTTTCAACGAACTATTGTGATATCATCAGGTAAAAGCGCAAGAGATTTGCCGAATCAAATGACAATGCAACGGCGAAACTGTCAAGTAATGTAGAATAAATGAAGGAACCCGAATATTAATTTGGATGGCACGTTGATTTATGCATGAACATCCCTCACATTAATTTTGATGATCGACGAAGGTCCTTGAAAGATACGGTGGTCACAAAAGCGTAAGTTTTCGGCCTAGCCGTAGGTTCTTGTTCAATCGCTTAATCGCCGTTGTAATAGTCATTCCAATTTATTACCGTATCTATACACTTAAAATAAGTTCCGTTGACATGGTGGTTCACATGAAGCTCAAATCTGAATGCCAGGAATTAGACAATTTTGAAATAGCGTCACAGAGTGCAGACTTCAGACTACGGGAAGTCGCAAATGCACATGATGTCGAAAATGGCAGGGTGAATGTAGAGGTTATTAAGACACAAGGCGAATGTAGAGGTTATTAAGACACAAAAATATAGTTCCACTGGTTTCGCATACGTTGTGGAACGTTGAGATGCGGTATGTTTCAATAGCACCTTTGACATTTTTCCTATGTGCACCGTGGGCCACGTAAAAAATGCATGTCCTCAATATGAATGAAATATAAAAGACCAGACGTGGACGATGGGTTTCCAGAGAGTCCGAACGTTCCACAGGACATCTTATTCGTAACGTATGTCGCACTCAAGGTAACCCGACGGAATCCTGAACACACCCTACGTTCGGCTTTCGCCATGCATTGTTACGCTCAGAGACGATGACATGGAAATGGTAGGCTTCTTTTTAAGATCCGAAAAGGAAACAAGTTGCTAGCAAGATAAATTATTCATTCTTTATCGATGCTCTCGGGCTTCGCGTGTCTTCCATGCGCTGTTTATCCTGTAAGCCGGGGTTTATCCAAATATCCTTAATTGGCACTCTCCCGTACGGATTAGAATAGCTTTGACAAGCAAACGTAGGCATCACGAACCTGTGTTTGAATTATGAGGACATTGTACCACATAGGACAATACTCGTCAGCACTGTTTGAGCAAGGAATGTCTTCGGTGCAAGGAGAGGACATCTAACTTAAAGAGCCAAGTCCGCTTACTACATCAGGAACATTTGTTCAACCACTCCAGATCGTCTGAACTATTCCTTAGAGCGAACCTCTTTCTTTGGGTAAATCACGATCAGGATTTGCAAGCGACTTGCCGTCAGATGTGACTGAGAGCGCTCTTGGCGCTAGCTACTGACGTCTGCCTCATTGAAGCGAAAGAGATCGATTTATTTATCCTAACATATGACGGCTCACTGCTCAATCAGCAGGAAAGTAGTTCAGTTTAATGGGTCATACAGACATTCATCATGGGCGTATCAAACTTGTCTCTGAAGTACAGCAAAATATAGTCTTTCTCTACGCCCGACAAGATATGGCTATCAGGAAAGCCATAGAACAATTTTATTTTTGCGTATCTTTACTCATTTGTTTATATAAACGCATTTTCACAGCGCCAATGAGAAAGCGGTAGGAATTTCAAGGAAATCTACCACCCCGGATATTCACGTCAACTTCGCAATACTCAATACGTCAAGCAATATGCTGCTTCATGCTTCTGAATACGCGCAAAGCTATGTTTATGCGCTAGCATTTATGCGAAAAAGTTAACGCAAGCCTTGTTGTCTTGTCGCTGATATCGCTGGCTTATCTTGATTTCAATCACTGTAATTCAAATCAAGAAGCTTGAAACGCAATATCGATGAACGCCCACGGAAGATATCTGACGGAACTCGCGGTCATGATAATGAGAACAAATATATTATTGCCATTTTATTGCGGTACTGTAAAAACACGCACATCCTTAAACGGCACGTTCTTTATATAACATTTCTGTTTCTATACAAATTGCTAAGTTATAATTCGATATATTTTTCTTCCAGAAAATTCCATACTTCACGCCTTAATAGCCATAGCCACATCACTCGGATGCTGGTCAACGTTTAAACAGATTCAATAAAATTACCACTCGGTTCTGAAAACAAGTAGCGTTCACAGCAGAGTCCTCCTTCTTTCATGCTTCAGTGAATGCTTAGATGTATGATATATGTATGAGTAAGTACAGAAGCATGAATATATTTCATAAGTTTCCGAGTTTGATGACATCAGATCGGTGGACCAAATTTTAGCAGCTAAATCAGAATAATTGCTTTTTTAGAACAACATTTTTACAGTTACATGTGTTTGCCAACAAGAAATTCTGATTGAACGGTCGGTGAATGAAGCAGGGAGAAATTATTCTGGAGAAACAAGGCAATCTTTATGGTTATTGGAATCTATGAAATCACTTCTTCCAGCGCTAATATGAAAAAACCCAGCCAAAGAAGATCGTTAGCATTAGACTCGCTGCCATTTGCGCTAGGACATTGAACGCTTACCCTACTTTCAAGCGTATAAGACGTGGTCTTTTCTGATGACTCTGCCTGTGCGTCTTACACAGCGGCGCATCTTATATATGAAATATAACCCATTGAAGATCGGATGTGCCGAATGTCTGCACTAATGACAAAGTCGAAAGTCGAAAGAACGTTGAGCTAACACCTTTCGCTTGACGGGAAATAAAGCGTTTCGTTTTGCTAGAGCTAGAGTGGCATACATTTCTTGAAAATTTCTGTCAGTGGCCGACACACCTTCCTCCAGAAAACTGTCTTCCAACATGACAACACAATGCCCTTCTTTGTGTCCAAGAAACCTCCAAGTTTCTGTTAGCACAGGTAGAAGGCAATGATTGTATGCTTGATTGCACACAATATATATATATATATATATATATATATATATATATATATATATATATATATATATATATATAATTTGTATTCACCATTCAGGGCCAGGGAACAAGAGAAGCCAGACACCACTGACCAATTTCTGAATAAAGAGATGAATACTTTATACACCTTTATAATTACTTTATACATCTTGCTTTTCCTTTACATGTCCCTCACCCCCATCCAGGTTCCCAACATTTATATCTAAAGTCTGTCTATCAGCACGTACAGGGTCTGTCCTGAAAGTAATGCCAGTAAATTTGCTGTGACGTGACTTCGTAAGAGCGCAGTCTAACCAGCTGAAACTGGTAGTGACGGAATCCAGCTAAACAGTGCGCGGTCGCTCAGTGTGCTCCGAACATTGGAGAGCGTTGGATGGACTTGTCCGTGAGCGTTGTTTTTTTAATTCTTGTGCAAGTGAAAATGTAGCGCTCATTAGAACAAAGATTTACGATCAAGGTTTGCGTAAAACTTGGCAAGACTGCTGCGGAAACTGTTACTATGCTCAAGACTGCTTATAAAGAACATGCCCTGTTAGATAGACAAGTGTTTCGGTGGCACAAGGCATTTTTGCGAGGCCAAGACTAGGTCGATGATGAGGACTGCGCTGGACGGCCATCCACGACCACTACAGCTGACAATGTGATGCGCGTGAGGGAACTGTTGAAGTTAGACCAACAATTAAGTGTTCGTTTAATGGCCGACATGGTAAACATTCTGAAAACTCAAGTTCATGAAATCATTACAAAAAATATTGACATGTGGAAAGTGTGCACAAAAATGGTTCCAAAAGTGCTCTTTGACAACCAAAAGTCACGCCGCATTGAAACGCGCCAAGAAAATGTCATCATGTGCAAACGTGATCGAAAATTTTCGGACAGCGTCATTACAGGTGACGAGACTTAGGTATTTGAATATGACTAGGAGACCGAAAGGCAATCATCGGAGTGGCACATGTACTCGTGCCATCGTCAGAAGCCGGGATGAGCAAATCAAAGATGAAGGTCGATCATGCTCATCCTTATTTTTTTGACATCCGCGTAATGGTTCATCATGAGTTTGAAGAACCTGGAACCACTGTGAACTCCGAATTTTATGTGGATGTCCTCGAAAGACTGAAACGCAGGGTTCAGCGCATCCGGCCGGACAACACAGACAACTGGAAGTTGCACCACGATAATGTGCTGGCCCACAGTACCTTCATCGTCAGCGACTACCTGGTTAAAGCAGGGGTGCCAACGATCCCACAGCCCCTGTACAGCCTGGACTTGGCTCCCCCCCACCCCGACCTTTTTCTGTTTCCACGCCTTAAAACACCCCTGAAAGGCAATCATTCTGAGATAGTGGACGTGATCAAGGCAGCTAGCACCACAGCATTAAAGGACATTCCGGAGGAGGACTACCGCAACGCATTCGAGAGCTGGAAGGCTCGCTGGAGCCGATGTATTGACGCAAAAGGAGAGTATTTTAAAAATTTCTAAACACTTTTTGCAACAATAAATTCAATAAACGATTTTTATGGCCTTACTGACATTACTTTCAGGACAGACCCTGTACATGCACCTTGAAGGTATTTATGTTAATGTTTATTTTGACAGAAAGAAATACAGGGAATCTCCGTCAAAGAGGCTGACAAAAAGGCACGAGTGCCTAAGTGTCGGTCCCCTTCCTCGACACGTCCCCAGTGCACAAAACACTCAAGCACAAAGGGCAAGCATCGTACACAAAGTGGATACATACACAAAAAAATGAAAAGTACATGAAATAAGTAACAGAAAGACTGAATGCGATTTGTGTACAAAAGAATAAACACTCATACCTGAAGCGACAGCCAATACATGTTCAGTTTTTTTAAAGTGCTTAGGGACGGGGATTTATTTATTCTAGTGAGTAAGCGGGGGTGATGATTCAGAAAATCTGCAACTATGTGGAAAGCATTTCAACCTCTGCTTGCTTTTCTGGCATGGAATAAAACGGCATTTTGTCTCTAAACCACTTACTTTTAAACTATTCCATTTGGTTCATTTTCCTAACTTCTGCAGAGTAGCATTCACATGTTCCATAGTTAACTGGCTCCGTTTTCATTCTTGCTTTCGAAAGTGTGCCCTCCGGTCATGCTAATTGGGAAGGCCTACTTCAGCAATGGGTATTGTATCCCAAGACTATCAGTGCAATACTGTACAAAGAAAACTATTCTTGATATCATGATATCAAGCTGAATTATCATTCAGCTTGATATCATGATACTGCCGCATGGTTGTTGTTTAACTCTGCAAGAGACTGGTCCTGCCGTCCTACCAAGAGTGAATTTCATGGGTATTATTCTCTTTCTTTTGACATTAGTTTATGAGGCTCACAGATATGTAGATGTGTCAACACTAACACCTGACATGGTCTCCTGATCTTGTGCAACATACCCTACATTTAATCAGATAAAAGTTACATGTGTTGTCCCTTGGACCAGTCTGCTTTGTGGTAGGAGATCATGACCATAATCGGGAATGGCTAGCCAAGATTTCTGGTGTGTGTCCTTAGTTATGCATCTGACAAGATTTTGTGGGGGCAAGAATACAGTTCAGACATCATGGGATCTGTCTAATTATTGTGCACAGAGTTATCAGCATGATATATATTCTTAATGCTGTAAAGAGTACCTACAGCAAGCAGTCTATATGTGTCATTGTTGCTTATGGCAACAAAATTTAACATCCTTCGAAGCATGCTCACTTGCTGTCTAATGCACAAAATGAAGAACGTTGCCTTCTCTAAATTTATTAGCAACTAGAAAGCCACTCTGGAAGCAATTATATACGTACACAGCAACACACACGAAAGCCTACAAATGGGGGAGAAACACAAACTAAGCTAACATTAAAAGAAACTAATCACTCAAGTGTTACATATCTTACTCAAGCATGCACATTCAACTTGAGTTAGAGAGATAGATGCATGGTGGACTCCAGCATTCCTGTGCATTCCTGTGCGCTTTCATAACTATCCCCATGTTTGTGAAATTTCTGAGCACGTGCTAGTGGGCGAGTTGGTTATGCATGATTAGAAAGAAGGCGCCATATAAAACTACATTCGAAGGAAGGGGACACGAGACAACCACGTAGGCGCTACGTGGTTGTCTCGTGTCCCCTTCCTTCGTCTGTTGTTTTATATGGCGCCTTCTTTCTAATCTTGTGAAATCTGGTGTACAACCGCAAGTACAACAACGGCTTGACAGGTGGTTCACCTTTCCATGAGTTATATAAGGAGGATGCATGAACTCTTCCAGCCAATGTATACATTACCATATGAAAGCGACAGCACACCACCATACAACGCAAATTATATATTTACCACGTGTTATTAAGCATACATCATTAAAGTACATTAGAATTGGTGCTAAGGCTGGTGCACAATATATGCATATACCTTAAACAATCATAAATAAGCCAGGAGCTTGGAATATGATTGAATATTCTTGGAACTGCTTTGATGATAGAAATGTCAGGGCTTTGGTTTTCGCATCACCCAATCCAAATCGTTTCCTTTTTTTTTCAATTGAAGCATTGGCAAGGTTTGTGCCATGCACTTCAACCGTGACTCTTCATTGTTCGTGCCTCTTAAAAGCGCACGGGCGTGACCTTAAAACAAGAAAATCGCCAAAGTAACGGAGTGGTCCCTGCCTACTTTTTCATAAACTTTGCCGCAATACCTTACGTAAGCTTCACCGCATGGCGACACTGTACTGCGGCAAAGCTAATTTTATGGACCAGATAAAAAAACTGAACTGAAGTGCCAGTGTGTGTCGTGTCTTTCCTTTTTGTGGCTCGTCTTAGGTGTTTGCGCTGTTACGTTTAGTTCGGAATTATTTACCAACTAGGCCCAATGAAGTGTCACATTATGTAACGGACCTTTTTTCATTATGCTGCTCGCACGAGCATAAGCTCGCAAAACCACAAAACACAGACTTGGCTTGCTGCTGATTGATTTTCTAGCTCACATATCGAGACGACCACGTTGTTTACACAAAAATCGGTCAAGTTTCCGGCGATCGTACGCGCTTCAAAAGGCAGCGTGACCAGCTATAATTAGGCAGTTATAAGCGGCGGCGAAATCCACACAAGGTACATCCACATCCACAAAGCTACTGGGCAACGACATCATTAACTGGCACAGGCGCCCCCCACGAGCTGGCAAACACTGCGACAACACCCACACAAACCACGTCACTTTGCACAAAGCTATTGAGCAACACGATCAGTCCCAGGCACAGGTGAAGCCTGCAAAACACTACATAGGCAGACCTACTACGGCCACACTCAATCACTTCGCCACAAGCTCTCCTGTTTAACGACATCAAACAGCCACAATCACTTCTTCACAATCACGGGCACAGGCGAAGTCCGCACGGGTAGAACGGAAGCACCGATTCAGAGCTCTCGTCGCGTTCATCGCTTTAGTGCCACCTAAATAAAGATAATATACGGAGCCAAGCCGAATCATTATTTAGCGTCTATTTGGGTGAACCTAATGCCTTCGGGCCCTAAGCGTTGGAACGTGCAGGGCAATGTAACGCTTACACCCCCACCCCCCCCGCTTTACACTCCGTCGACCGGGTCGCAGCAACGGTGGCCTATACACCAGAACACCGTGAATTTAAAGCGCGCCGCCATATTGATGAGCGCCGGTCGGGCCACCTATCCCAAGCGCCGCGAAGTAGCAGGCCTGGGCTGCCACGCCGGGAGATGCGACCCGGCGCGAAAGCGTAACTTGGGCTTTCTAGCGGGCGGGAAGGCGTGTTTCGCGTTTTTTCTAGCCTGTCATTTTCGCTGTCTCGATTCAATCAAACTTCAAGACATCATGCAAGTCCGCAATGGCCACACTGAGTGATGTGCAGACTGCAGAAGCGAATACATCGGGTAACCACGTAACCTGTGAAGGATTTTACAGCACTGTGTTGGTGTCATATATTATTAAAGCACGCAGAACATTGTCCTCTGCACTTTCAGTTTGGTCTTGTTTGTCATGGTCACTACTGGGTTGGCCGCGTTTGGCAACCAACTGGCGAGGTCGTTTGACTGCCTGATTAATAGACGCCTGCCCTTCACCACCTGCACATTGAAAACAAAATAGATGTTATAGTAAGAAGGGCTCTAGTTCTTTCCCATGCCATCACTGTTGCGAAGATATAATGTCCTCTCAAAATGAAATAGAAAATGCACCAGGACAATTGTATCGTGCAACCACTTAAGAGTACAACATTCAGAACACAAGCCTACAGCACTCGAACAAGCAGCATACGATGCTAAACCTGCACTCATTAGAAAATGAGGAACTACAGTAGTTATATTGATCAACTAGATGTGCAGTCAAAGCCCGTATAACAGGGCGAGCATGACGCATGCAGGTGTTGTACAGTTGCACAAACCATGACAGAGCACATAAAATTACCATCCCTACTTAAAACTGCATCATCAGGGAAGCCTTTGGTACAAGACAACAACCGCACCTGTATTCCAAAAAATTAGCCCCACCAACTGCAGCTACCTGGTATCAGACCTGTTTCACTTGTGCGAGGCATTATCGGATTCTTTGCGCTCCCTTAGAAAAGAAAACAGTAAAAAAAATGGTGAGAACGAGCAAAATTTTGTGACGAAATACAACAATAATTAAGCACCTTATTTTCCTCGCCTTTTGAACGGAAGAATTTTGCGCTTTGCCCCGCATAACAGCCCGCACGCAGTTTAGAGCTCAGGAGGCTCAAATGAATTCGTTACGAATGACACTTGCAACACCAGCTCGTAAAGACAGGTGCGCTGCAAGTACGCCTTCGGCAACGAGCAGTCGTCGTTTACGTTTTCCGGACGCATGCTACCTGACGAGCAGACTTCGATTTACTTTCATTAGCAATAACGCTACCCAGCAGGGCAACATACCATACCCTACAACTTGTCGTTCACGCCTAATGGTCATGCCGTGCACCAGCTGCAAGTATCGCTAACCGCAAACTCAACTGTTCCGCTTAACCGTCGGGAGCTCTGCCTGAATGAAAACACGAAAAGGCTTGCCTTCTTGTTATAACCAAGGCGAAGGTTCTGCTTTGTGGGCTTGTGCAGAAAGTGCTCGGAGCAAACCTGCGTGTTACACATATTACGTTCGTAGGGCGCAAAGTTGAACGTGGCACCAAACTGTACACAGGTCGAATACTCACTCGTGCATTTTCTCTGGGTTGGTAGTTCTTTCTATTCACTGCAGCTATCCACCAGTGGCGCAGCTTGTCATTGTTCGTTGCGGATGGAAATCGGTGCAGGCTGAAAACACCGCACCGGCACGATTCCCTACGTATATTGTGCTCTTCGCAAACAGCGCTAAGCAACCTGCTCCTTTTGCGCTGGTTGTTTTGGCATCGAAACACGACGCAACGAAGCCCAGATGACTTCAGGTACTTTGGATCCGCGTGAACGGGCACATTTCTGCACTTTGGGGTCCTAGAGCTAGCGCTAGCCATGTCTGCTGGTCGCCGGCGAGCACACTTTGGCAGCCCAGAACAAAATGGCGCTGGTCGACAGGGCAATCCGGGTGCGAGAGTATGCGTTCGATTAGTCTGGATGCGAGGCTAGCGTATTCTGGTCTATACCGACGATGAATTCTATCATACCCAACATGTTTTCCACCATGCCCAGCATAAAATTCATGATGCGCAATGCTGGAATTTTCAATAGTGCGAGAGAAATTGTTCTTGTCAGGCCACTGAAGCAATCTTCCACCTGTATAATACAATAGCTACATAAGTGCATAACATTAGGCGAATATATGCCAGTGCTCTCCCCACAACCACTGAATTACAAGTACGCCAGAACTTCAACGGTATTCACAAAAGACCATAAACAAACACGAAACGATGCGTCCTGCGCTAAGTTTTTAACGATGGTTTCAGGTAGTCACTGCAGATAGCGAACATGCTGAGCGCTCATCACGCCTAGCCGGAGAATAAAAATATGATTGTTCAGGGACCCCACAGTGATGCCTTTCCATTAGTCCAGCGCGTTTCCGGCAACTCCCACTGGTCCAGGGCACGGTAGAATAGTGTAGTCTTGCAGGTCATCAGATACATCTCCGTTAAAATAGTGACATGCCCACGCTCACTCTCGCTCACCAAATGTCATCGGCTCAAATACAACCTATAGAGAGCACGTAGTACGCCACTGTTTTTTCGTTGCTCTCACTGCCTCCACGCTCCTGCGAGCGTACCACACGACTTCTCGGGCTCAACTTCTCCCAGACCCAGTTCTACCAACATATATATACAAGCTGAAGACAGTTCGAAAAATCAAGTGGGCACAGCTAGGTATTTTGCCACGGTTCCATTCCTGAGGGATGTGCAACAACTGCAAGAGCAACGAAACGCCCTTGTAAAGTTTCCTTTGCGTGTTCCGTATTTAAGTGCAAGGTTTTCACTAAATGTTCGATAATGCAAGACCTTGTAGAGTTCCCAGCAGTAAATCACAAACCTATAGAGTGCCTTTTCCAGAAGACAGGCCATTCACCGCAAACCCGTCACTTTCACCCTATAATACAGCTGTTGACAAAGCGCGCCCTATTCTCAGTCATAAATCACAAACCTACTGTGCCTTTTCCACAAGACAGGCCATAGGTCGCAAACCCGTCACTTTTCCCCTATACTACAGCAGTTGACCAAGCACGTTATATCCGCCCGTTCACCCAGAAAGCTCTGCTACGCGCGACGTGTCCTCCTGCTTGAACAATCCCAGCGCATCAGGCAGCCTTGTTTCGCCAGCGGACACGCAGCAAGAGCGCTATTTCGCACCCACCGCCGGAAAAAAGCGATTGTGCGCTGCACAGTCACGTGAATTTGCATGAAATTCACGTTTTTATGAAAAAAAATTCGGCGTCTGAGGGGAATTAAACGTTGCCAGTGTAAAATATACAAGATCGCTCAAGTTGAACATATTTTTCTATTTGGAGGCGGTGACCTGTCGCTACCTCATGTTGCGTGGGATAGGATTTTAAGAAAGTTTAATGTTTTTAGACATTTTGCTATCAGATATTTTATGTATGGAATGAAAGTAAGGCCTGGAGTCAAGTGTAACACCTTTGAATTTGTGTTCTTTGTTCATAGGTATTCGTTGCCACATACTTCAGTAGTGGGATCGGCAGCAAGCCCTTTCTTCCTGGTGAAAAGAACGCACGAAATTTTGGTGGGGTTCAGTTCGAAGCCGTTTTTGTCTGCCCACTTGGAAACTTTGTTCAAGCATTGTTTTACCTCTCTCACAGACTGTTAGGCTGCAAGATTTGAAACCCACTTGTATGTCTTCTACGTAGACGGAATAAGAAATAGATGGTGGTAATCTTTACGAAGCGTGTTCATTTTAACAGCAAAGATCGTGCAACTCAGTACATCTCCCTGGGGTACCCCAGTTTCCTGTATTGAATGCACGCGAGAATACATCATCTATTTTCACCCGGAATGTACCGTTGTGCAAGTAGCTTTCTATACTGCTTAAAATAGTGCCGCGGATGCCCAGCATCGATAGGTCGCGCAGGATTCCGTAGTGCCAAGTTATATCTCACGCCTTTTCTATGTCGCGAAACACGGATAGGAAGGATTGTTTATGCACGAAGGCATCGCGAATGTTTGCTTCGATGCGCACTAGATGATCGGTTGTAGATCGTTCTACTCCAAACTCACACTGATATGGATCAAGAAATTTATCTATTTCATGGAAGTGGAAAAGTCGACGGTTTATCATTTTTTTCAAAAAGTTTGCATATACAACTTGTGAGGGCAATTGGGCGGTAACTTGTCACTAATGTGGGATCTTTGCCCTGTTTCAGAATCAGAATGACAAGGGCGTTTTTCTATGCGGTAGGGAGGTACCCCGCAGCCCATATAGCGTTAAAAATTGCTAGCAGAGTAATCTGAGTATCACTGGGGAGGTGTTTAATCATGTCGTACATGATCCTGTCCGGTCCAGGTGCAGAGCTCTGACATGCAGTCGGGGAGGCTGTCAACTCGGCAATGTTAATAGTCACATCAAAGGGGTTCATTTTGTCCGCATTTGTGGTCAATAGCCTTGCGTTCTGCTATTTGTTTGTATTTCAGGAATGCCTTGGAATAATGATCAGAACTGGAAACGCACTGAAAGTGTTCGCCAAGAGCGTCAGCTTGGTCTTCCAAGCGGTTTGTGTCACCGTTCACTAGGGGCAACAGATGAATTGCTTGTCCCTTTAGCCTTTTCAGCCCATTCCATACTTTCGCTTCTGTAGTATACTAATTTATACTTGACAAAACCTTTGCCACCTTGCCCTCTTTGCCTGTTATCGCGTCCTTCTCTGAGATTTTACCTGCTTGGGTTCTCTTAGGTTTTCGGCTTTAGGACTTTCACGTAGTTTGCTCCAAGCTTTATTTAGTCTCTTCCGTGTGTCTCTACAATCGTCATTCTACCAGGGGACCGAAGTGAAGTGCCGCTTGTTTGAGGAATTAACTTTTTAGCGGCGTCGATGATAAAAGCGGTGAAGTACGCAACAGGATGATCTATAGTAAAATTATCTATAAAATCCTTTGATATGTGGATGGATTCCCCAAGACGTTCCCAGTCAGCTGAGGCAAGCTTCCAGCGAGGGAAGTGTGGAGGGATGTCATGATTGTTTACGAAGTCCAGCGCTACTTGGAAGTGATCACTTCCGAATGCATTTGTAATTAAACGCCATTCTAAATCAGGGAAGATAGAAACGGAGCCGATCGCCAGGTCTATTGATGAGTACGAGTTATGATGTGGATTATAATACGTCCCTCTTTCTTATTAAAGTGGCGCGCACCGGAAGTTGAAAGGAAATTTTCAATGAGTCGACCTCTCGCGTCGCATCGTGAGTCTCCCCACATGGTGTTATGAGTGTTAAAATCTGCCAAGGGTATATAAGGCTCGGGAAGCTGATCAATGAGGCTATAAAAGACTCTTTTTGAGATGATGGCTTGGGGGTATATAAATGGTACATACAGCGACCAACTTATTAAAAAGGATGGCCCGAACTGACACTGCTTCAAGGGGTGTCTGAAGGGCGGCGTGTCGGCAAGTTACCGCCTTGTCTGCTTCTATTGCTACACCACCGGAGGCATTAGCTTCGTCACGGACTTTTCGGAAGATGGTGTAGTTTCGAAGATTCGTGTTGGTAGGTTCGAGATGTGTCTCTTGAACACTCAGCAAATTGGGATTGTGTTTGTGTAGTAGTTCTCTAATGTCGTGGGTGATATGTAGAGGTCCTCGTGCATTCCACTGTAGTATTTGTGTTTCCATTAGGATAAATGTGTTTGGGGCTGTGTACTTAAGAGAATGAGATTAGTTCACGGGTCCTTTGGAGGCGCCGTGGCGCAGCTTTTGTCTTTTTTGGAGTGATCGAGAAAGGTTCGCCGTTCCTTTGCCGCTGGTGGTGCCATCTGGCTGGTCGTTGCCTCCATCGTGTCCTGCGAGGCGCTTGATACGCGCTCGAGCGTTTTGTTTGACGTGAAGGCCTCGGCACATTGCATAATACCTTTGAGGCTACCTGCCCGGAGATGGATGGCCCCTTCTGCTGGGGTGGCGTAGCAGCGCTAGCTGCAACCGCCGCAGTGGTGGCAGATGGCGTAACTGCCGACTCACTGCTTGTGGGTCTGACAGCCGCCGGAAGCCGTTGTGTCGGCGTGTAGCCTATTCTTATTCTCCCGATTATTTCAGTCTCATGATCCGGATCCGCGGTCGCTACCTGCCCTATGTATATGTATTCCCTTACCACTTCCAGTGCCTCACTACTTATCGTAAACTGCTATTCTCTTCCGAGACTGTTAAACATTGCGTTAGTTTTCTTAAGAATATTTGTAGGTCCACCCTTCTGCTTTGCGACTCCAGGTCAGTGAGCTTGCCTTGCAATTGTTCCCCTGAGTTACTAAACAAGGCCATATCATCAGCGAATCTCAAGTTACTGAGCTATTCTCCATTAACACTTATCCCCAATTCTTTCCAATCTATGTATCTCAATACCTCCTGTACTTATACCTAATCCGTGTGAGTTCATTTCGGGTGGCTTTTGTGCACACGTCCACGTTATGAGAGTGAGAGATGGCTGCTCTCAACATTATGGACGTGTGTCCGGGAATTCCGTTGGGTGAATTTTATTCAGGAATAATAGATTCCGGCACGTATTTGTTTGTATATGAGGCCAGTCCCTAGCCTGCCCTATTTCAAGTTCGGGGGGGGGGGGGGGGGGCTCTCAATTTCTCCCTTTCTTTGTGCATGGAGAATATTGCGCGGGGGAATCGGAGGTTCTTCTCGAGTCTTGATCGGCGCTCGGACACTAATTCCGCGAGCTATACCGCCTGCACTCTCGTTACCCTCTAGCCCCGCGCGCACAGGCCACCAGGACATCGCGTGTTATTGTTCCACGTGTGTTCCAAGAATCTTTGCCGTAATGTTCAATGCAGCTCACGGCAAGTACTGACGGCTGGCCGACTGCGAGTCGCATATTACTGTGCACCTTGGGTTTTGTATTTGGCATCTCGGATGGCCAAGGCTACGGCTGCCCATTCTGTCGCGTTAACCGATTCTGTTTGCAAGGTTGCTGTGAATGTGGTGGTTTGATTTGTGGCTACTAGACTGTATTCGACTTTGGCTATTTCACACGCGTCTGCATAGTACGTGTCCCGGTTGCGTCCGAAGTCATTTTTTAATGCCCCAGCCCTGGCCTCTCGGCTGCCCGTATGATATTTTGCACTCATGCTATTGGGAATGGGAGATGCTATGATGTGTTCAGTGACCGCTTGTGGTGTTCGCTCTCCGCAGTGTTGCTGTCTTAGGGAATACTAGAGTTTGTAGTAGGGCTCTGCTTTGTTTTGTTGAGTTTGGCCTTTCTTGCAGCGTGAGTATCACTGACGTTGCGTGTTCTTCAAACGTGCTGTGTATTCGTAGCTGCGGCTGGCTGGGAAAATTTTGTATGTCGGTACCCCTTAACGCCGCTCGTAACATCTCGAACAATTTAAAGCTACAGGCGCGTAGCTGCTGCACAAATGTTACCGCGCCAAGATATTCCGGCAGTGTTTTTCGGTGCTTTTGGTTGCTCGGAAAAGACGCTGAATCAACGCAGCTTTCACGTGCGACGGTATCGTCTTTCCGCCAGACCCGGATGGGAAAAACAGCAAGTAGCAGTAGCAGAAAATATATTTGACTATGGAGTAATACGGGTGGAGTATGGAGTAATACAACAACGGGTGGATGCCCTAGCCCAAGGCTCCACTGGCCGCTGCGGCTTGCTGGGCTTGGTCGAGCAAAGCAACTTGACTCTCCCGATCCTTGCTCGCTAGGCAAACCTCCCACGCCCTTTCAGATGGGTTTGTCTCTAATAAGATAGTAAATTTCGGGTGGCCTTCATGTACACGTCGACCTTACGTGAGCGAGAGATGCCCGCTCCCAACACCAAGTAAGTGCGTGCGGGTATTCCGTTGGGTGGATTTTATTGAGGATTAATAGGTTTGAGTACGTATTTTTTTGTCGTCGGGGCCAGTCCCTAGTCTGCCCTAGTTCAATTTTGAGGTGTGGCGGGCTGAATTTCTGCCCTTCTTTTTGCATTGAGAATGTCGCGTTTGGTGATCTGAGGTTGCTCGCAAATCTAGATCGGCGCTAGGACAGTAATTCCGCGAGCTATACCGTCAGCGCTCTCGTTACGTTCTAGCCCCGCGTGCACAGGATACCAGGCGATCACGCGGTATTGTTCCATGTTGTTCCGAGAATCTTCGCTGTAATTTTCGATACACTTCCTGCCATGCACTGACGGCATGCTGACTGCAACTCGGATATGGCTAGTGCACCCTGGGCTTTGTATATGGCATCTCGAACGGCCAAGGCTATGGCTGCCCATTCTGCAGCGCTAACCGATTCTGTTTTTAAGGTTGCTGTGATCGTCGTATTTTGATTTGTAGCTACTATAGTGGATTTATTTTTGGCTACCCTAAACGCCTCTGTATAGTAGGTGTTCTGGCTGCATCTGAACTAATATTGTAACGCTCCAGCCCTGGCTTCACGTCTGCCTGTATTATATTTTGCATTCACACTTTTTGGAATGGGAGATGCTATGGTGTTTTCCGTGACCCTAGCGCAAGCTCTTCGGCCAGTTGGTGCACGGTGAACTGGAAAAAAGAAGATACCAGCGAAACACAAAGGACGCGCAAACAAGGAAAAGGCGTTCGACACGGACAGACGCTGGACATTCAACTGTATTTTATTGAAATTTACATTGCCGCACATAACCTGCGACTCATGCGCATCTTCAAGGCCTCCCAAGACATGTGCATAGATAACACCTGGAAGATACATTACCATGTGAAAACAGCCGAAGTATGCGCAAATTCTGCTCTTCCCAAGACCTGTGCACGAATGTGAATTTTTTATTGATATGTTACCTACTCGATAGGTAAGCAAGTTCCTTGTTTGTTAAATACAGAGACGTTTCACTGACACAAATTTCTTTCTTTTTTTCCAATGTGAAAAGCGCCTAAGATTTCGCGTTCATATATGGTCTTGCTCTTCCCTAAAATGGTCACGTGACCGAACAGTGGCGCACTTTTATTGCACTTATTGCAGCCGCAATAATGAACCGCCAAATTGCTTCCCAGGTCCCCGCTTAAGGGACCTACGTTTCACCTACACACCTACTTTTCTGGCCTGCATAGACTTTACCACAAGCCAACAGAATGCGGTGAACAACACCAGTGTTGCACTTGTTGATCCGACGCCTGTGTGTGTGTCATCGCCCTCACGACTTGCAAAGCGCCGTTCCTGTCATATTGTCTAAAGTGTGATTCCCCACCGCAAGAAGTCAGCGGACTGTTTGGTCTTATAGAGCCCCCATGTAGTCACATGAGACGCATATTCAGAATCCTCAAGTCGAAATACTGGAGACAATTGAGACATTTGAAAGACTAGCTGAAGTGTATATGCAATAGAGAGAACCAGGGGTGTGTCCACAAGCGTCTTAGTGAGGATCTGTCCATTATGTGTGCACGCCTGACTGCGTTTTTTTGGCACTTTGTAAGTCCTCACCTTCCAAAAAAAGAATCAAAAAGTGCCTCCTCAGAATAGTTCATTGTTGTACTAGGATAGCACAACGCTACCACCGGCTATGCACATACTTCTCTGTAAGGGGCCCAAGTACAGCCTACCTCCACGTATTGGGAGGCACTAGTTGTTTGCTAAGGTTCGTGCTGTCGCAGGCAAGGCCCCACTGCAGGAAAAGGACCGATGCCTTTCTGAGGGTGTAGATTGTCTCATGCGCACGCAAACCCAGTTACAGGAAGGAAAGAAGGATAATTTCCGCCCGGTGGTAGACCATTTTCGTCAAAATGGGTTGACCTTTCTACAGTCAGACAAGGAGCGAGGTTTCTTAGTTAAGGGCACTGACCGCTTGAACGAAAGGGCCTGCAGAGCGATGGAAAAGCACTTTAAGCCTGCTTCAACGAAACCTGCCCATGCTAAGAAGAACGCCGTGAGATCGCTAGAGAAGTGAAACCAAGAAATGTTGGCTAAGGCAGTGGGCAAGCGTAGTAATGACCGGCTTCAAGTCTTCTTCACAGCGAAGACGCACAAGGTGGAATGTCCACTCTGAGCTAATGTGACAGAAAGTGGATCATGGCAAAATACAATGAGCTGCTTCCTTTAGCGTCATTGAACACCTTGAAGCCAGCGGACCCGTTCGCCCTCCGAAGTTCAGCGAACTTGGTGGAAGTGTTAAAGGACGGCCTACCTGGAACTACCACAGCCTTTTTCCTTAGACATAGATAACCTTTATCACTCAATTCCCCACGAGGAATTGTTTGTGGCGGTGCTTAACTTAATGGGGAGGTTCATTTTCAAAAGCAAATAGGCATGAGCATTGGAGCGTTTTTTGAATTCCTGTCCTGTTATGTAGAATCCAGCCTGGTCGAGTTTAAAGGTCGCGTATTTTTTACAAAAGGAAGGAATTTGTATTGGGTCTAGCGTTGCCCCAGTGCTGTGCAGTATATTTTTGAAAAAATTTGAGAACCTCATTGTCACATCCTTGAACAACGATCACGTGGTGCGTGTGTTTAGATACGTTGACGATTTTTTTTATCTTTCTAAGGCTTTAACCAGGGAACATAGCAGACAGTATAGCACAGAAATTTTGTCTGGTCTTAAGGATTGCTCTCGCGGTTTAAATTTCACCTACGAACTGCCGGATAACAAAGGAATTAGATTCCTCAACATACAACTAACCTTTCATGAGAATGACCATGTCTGCTGGATATTTTCACCCCGAAATAAAAAAAGCGCTAATGCCATATCATTCTAACCAGTCCAAATTGGTCAAGATGGGTGTAGCGGTTGCACGCCTTCTGGAAGCAGTGCAGAAGAGCTGCTGCTACCGCATGGCGTATAGCCTGAAACAGCAGGTTGAGAGGTTGCTTGCAGCAGGTTTCCCTCTCTCACTTATTAAGGCTATTGCTGAAGCCGTTTGCGGAAAGTAAAGGATCTAGCAGGTCAGACGTCATCTACATCAGAGCGAAGAAAGCGACTAGAAGTAATATCATACATTCATAAAATTTCCCCCAGCATTAAGAAGGTGGCGGGAATGCAAGGTTATGTTTTCTTCGGGTGGCAAATTGTCTAGCATGTGCGCGAGGATTGTAAACGAAGGGAAGGGAGAAGGGGCCTCTAATATTAAACACGTGACACCCTTATCAAGTGCAACGGTGGTGTTGTTTACCGCTTTTCATTGGCTTATGGTAAAGTGTTTGTAGGCCAGACAGGTAAGTGTGTTAATAAGCGCTTGCAAGAACATAACCTATCCTTAAGCGGGGACCAGGTAAGCAATTTCGCGGTTCATTACGGCGGCTACAATAAGTGCAAAAAAGTGCGCCATTGTTCGGTCGTTTCACCATTTAAGGGAAGGGCAAGACCAGATACGAATGCGAAAACTTGGAAGCTTTTCAAATTGGAAATCAGAAAGAAATTTGTGTCAGTGATACGTCTTTGTGTTTAACAAGGAACGTGCTTACCTGCCGAGTAGGCAAAATATGAATAATAAGTTGATATTGATGGACAGGTATTGGGAGGTGTAGAAGTTGCGCATGCGTCGGCTGTTTTCACGAGGTAATGTATCTTCGAGTTGTTATCTATGTACATGTCTTGGGCATGCGAATGCTTTTAAGGTATTTGCGACAATCTAAATTTCAATAAAGTAGAGTTGAAAGTCCAGCGTCCGCCCGTGTGTAATGCCTTTTCCTTGTGTGCGCGTCCTTTGTGTTTCACCGGTACCCCTTTTATTGTAGTTCTGTGACCTCTTTGGGTGTTCGCTCTCCGCATTTTTGCTGTCGTAGGGGATAGCCCAGATTTTGTAGTAGGGTTTTGCCGTGTTTTATGGAGTTTAGCCTTTGTCGCAGCGTGAGTATCACTGACGTTGCGTGTTCTTCAAATGTGTTGTGTACTCCCAGGTCTTGGAGTTTTTCAGTGCTTGTATTGCGTGGTAGTCCTAAGGCTTGTTTGTATGCTGGGTGTATTAAGGCAGTTACCTGCATTGTCTCTTTGTTTCATAGTTTCTGGCACGACATTTCTGGCATGAGACAGCACTAACCGGGTCGTTTGCTCTTCTGGAAACTTTTCTTATTTATACTCACCCATGGCTCCTGCGCGCCTGATTTGTCATTGTTTTCGTTAGCTTAGCCAAGGTGGGATCTACTTTTTTTATTCTCCTTGATCCATACACCTATTACACGTAGTCTTTGCACCTACTTTATGAGCCGGCCGTTTAGGTGTTGCTCTATATGTGTTCGTTGCTGCTTTCTCGAGCATTGGACTCGAACTCTTACGAAATCGGACTTTTTCTGTGACCATTGCATCTCTGCTTCTTTAGTGAAGCTCTGTACTTGTGAGATAGCTCTCAATACAGAGGTCTGCTTCTTTCCGTATGATTGATTGTGTCCCCACATTGTTGTATCATCGGCGTGATTCGCTTGTCCCACGCCTTTCCTTTCGCCTACATCTATCGCTAGCTTCCTCATTCCTATGAAGAACAGTAGCCGGAAGTGTACCACACCCTGGAGCGCTACTCTGTCTGGCCTTCTGCAAAGTTCTGACCTAGTTGAACCCAGGCCTATGGTTACCACCCTATTGCTGAGGCAAGAGCGTAAATATTGGCATGCTCTCTGCGCACAATATTTTTCCGACTTCGAGACTGAGGCTATGTTCTGCCAAACGCATTTTTTATGTCTAGGGCTAGGGCGATCTTGTCCTCGCTGCCATCGCCTTCTCAGACATGTGGTCGGAACCCGAACATGGAATCCTGGAATAGTCTGTGATTTTTAGGTGGTTCCTTAATCTTATTTGTATTACGTTATCAAACAGTTTTCTCACGCACAAAGTAAGTGAGATTTGCCGCGGATTCTGGGTTTCCCCGGCTTGGGGATTAATAATGTTTGCCTCTTTGCACTTTTTTGGGTCCTCAACTGCCTCTATGCAGACGTGTTCGTTGAATGATTTGGTGATCTCGCTTGGGGTATTGTGATTTAGGCTACGGATCATCGCATTCCTGTTCGATTGGGTCCGGGGGTTGTGTTTTCCTTAAGCGACTGGGTGTAGACCTCTGCTGCCGGTATGAGCTCGTCTAGTACCTGGTTTGGCGGCTCTTCGCAGTTGGTTTCACCGTACGGTGGGCCCACCACTGCGCCAACGTAGATTTCGTAAGGTTTTTCTCTTAGCTGAGTATTTTTTCCCATGAATTCACTCTCTAGAAGATTAAGCGTGCTGTTTGGGGCTGTTTTGGTAGTTGCAGGGTCCATCTTGCTACGAAGGGTTGCCCACGTCTTCTTCGTGTCTAGTGTTCGCTGCATCGAGTCAAAGAATCGGCTCCAGTTGTTATGGTATAAGGTCTGAGCATGCTCACTCGCTTCCTGCGCTAGCTCTGCGATGGGTATTTTTAGCCTTCTGTTGTGTCTGTCTTTTCTATCTCTTACTTAGACCTCGTCGATCTTCCCATAAGTGTAAGAGATGTCCGTCAACTGCCAATGTTTCGGTTGGGATTGTTATCTTTTTGTTGTTTTGCCATTTATGTCTACAGCGTATTAGGTCCAGGATGTCGCATTTGCCTCTCCATGTGGTCGGGGCTATTGTGCCCTAATAGCCACCTAGTTGGTTACCATGGCCGGAGCCCGTCGTCCTACTTAATTTCAGTGAGTGTATAGCTAATGTCATTATGTTACGATCGCTGCCTCAATTTTCTGTGTTTGTTCATCCGATTCGATTTGGGTCGTTGGTGAACTTAGGTCCGGTGTCGTGTCTCATGCTACGTTATTGCCCATGCGAGTGGGCGTTCCAGGGATTGCTATTCATTCTAAACCCCTGTGTTCTGTTGATTCCAGTAGTATCTTCCCATTACGTGTGCCTTTCGCGTAAACGCAGTGCGAGTGTGGAACATTATAGTCCTGTAGTATTATGTTTTTGTCCCACCTCAAAATTTCCTCCGTCGTAAAATCCACGAGGCCGGCTCAAGCCTGCTTGCCTCTCTCTGAGCAGATTGTATACATTCGTTATAATTGATTTTGCTTTGTTTCTTTTGTATCGCCATATCGCGATCATCTGTTGTTGTATTGCGCACTCCAGCATGTGCTTACCACATAGCACATCTTTTTAAGCAAAACTAGCCATTTGTAGAAAAACGGGGTTCCAATGGGTATCGTAACCCTTCAGCTTTGGTATCTTATTGCCAAGTTCATGGATATATATAATCTCTGGCGGGATTGGTGCCAACCCTATGTATTGTGTTAGAACAGCATATTTGTTTTTGAGTGTGCGACTTTTGTTTTTGAGTGTGCACCAATCGCGACTTCGTGACGAGCCGCGATTGGTGTCTTCGCCATCCGTCGTCTCCAGAGCTTTGAGACGGCGGGTCGGAGCCCCCGGGCTGTCGCTAGTGCACTTGCGGACGGCTGTGCTTTGGGGAATTGATGGATTCTTGTGCCTGTCGCTCCAGCGTACGTATTTCTGCCAACATCAGCTGGGTCTGTTGTGTTATTTCGACAAGTTGTTTGCTATTGTTCATTGATTCGGACTGTTCCGGGGTTCTTGTTATTGATCTGGTCGCGGCTAACTCAACTTTTTGAGGCTGTTTGAGAGCGGCCAGCTGCTGCTTAATCTCGGCCAGGCTAGCTTTTACACAGCGCTTTTCCTCAATTATTCTTTGATGTTCTGGATTTTGAGTAATTGATTTGGCACTGGGAGATACGACCTGAGTCCAGCTTACCTGCGGTTGTGCGGCCAGTAGTAGTTCGCCTGCACCTCACTTGGAGTGTGGATTGTTTTGTAGGATGTGTTCGGCGTCGGTGGGGCTTTGGTGATCTTTCTAATGTCTTGGAATCCCTTTGTTGATCTGGAGCGAGATCTTGATGTGGCCCTAAATTGGGATCTCGATCTTGCCCTTCCCCCTTTTTTCGGAAGTTCTGGGCAGTCGCTGCAGCACGCTTGTTCATCCTCGGTAGTGAACCATCTTGGACAGTTATTTTAGTGTACAGAGGCGTTGTCTCCTTTATTCTCAGTTTTCTTTGCGTTATTCTGGGATAGTGGTGAGCTTGCTTTAGCCGTTTTCTCCTGCTGCGGTTGCCAGTTACGTGTTCACCACCACATGTTGCGGGCTGCAGTCGTGCCCTTCCGTTGGTTCTTGGGCGCCGCAGATTTTGCAGACTAAGTTCTGGTTGAGGGCACACGTCCGTCGGATGTCCGACTTCTTCGCAGATTTTAAACACTAGTACCGTGTTGCAGTACGGGTAACGAGCGAGTTCAGCCACCTGATAATGCATGTGCCGGTGGAAAAAAGTTCCGTGGGCGGTGATAACCGCACCTTTAGAGTCCTCTAGCATTGTGGCTTGGATCAAATGACGTTTTGCGTGAGGGCGCGGAGATTTCTATTGATGACTTCGGGTGGAGTGTGCGGCCGCAGTCAATGGACAACCCCACATGGCCCCCCCGCGCGTGTGGCAGCATACACGTTTTCCGCCTGTGGTCTTCCGTTCGCCACCATAGATGCGAGTTTGCCCACATGCTGTGACACCTATTGGTACGGGGTCGACACTATCACCATGTTTGAGCCGGGCTGGATATGTAGCAAGAACTGCACGCCTGTGACTTTCTTTTGGCGCGCCCCAATGAGCGCGTAGGCTAACAAGAGCCTTGTCAGGGTCCGCAATGGTAGGCCCTGGTGCGGTCGCACAATGACAGTGAAGTCTTCGCGGGACAGAGGCGGTAGTAGTTTCCGGAATTTTCTTGGTCTGTAGTGAGATTTTGGTTTGTCTTTCTTCGGGTTAGAGGGGGCCATTCCTCGGCGCTTGTTGGCGCTCCTTCGCTTGTTGTTTTGCTTGGCGGAGAGTGAGCTCCGTCCTGCAGCTCTCGTCGTCGTCTTCGGTGTAGTGCGTTGTCGCAATCATCGTTGTCGGAAACGGTGGCCGGTTTCGGACGTGGTTGAGCGCCCAAAATATCCGTCCGCTCTCCTGCGGTCAATCCACGGCTCGTTGAGCCACGCGCCGGGTAGTTTCCCGCCCCGGACGCCACGGCACGGACCACCTTCGTTGATGTGTTGTACGCGTTCGCCGGCGTCGACGGCGCAGCGAATGCCGACAAAATGTGTACACGTTTACACTAAGTGGTGCGTTCTCCGTTTTTTAACTGTTGCTAATAAGCTGTTTGTGTTTTGTCTTCCTCGGCCCAAACTAACGTACACTAAAGCGCAGGTCTCTTTTCAGATGAGCTCTCACTTGTGCGCGCTTCGCCTCCATAGCGTTACCGTCATAGCCACAGAAAGTAGCACGCGAGTACAGCGCGCTCGACCTGTAGATACCAACGCGCGTGCTGCGAATTGTTCCTTATCGCCTATAACGCTACCAGTCATCTACATTTGCACTATTATAATGATTAAGTCTCTTAAGTGTGAAAATTACGAATTTCTGTGCAGATAAGAGGCATTGCACGTGACAGGGCTAGGGTACTCGCGAATGAATGCATACGCATTAAAAACGCAATGTATACTAGCTAGCGCTCACCATCTGCTATGCCACGGGTATACTTGCCACTAATTTTTAGGGCCTACATTCATTGTATCAAAGTGACCGACGCACACATCGAAGTGAGCTGAAAATAAGCTTCGCTCCAAATCTTTATTTCGATTTTCAGTAAAACATGCAATGGATTGGGACAATCTACAAAAGTTGGTTCGAGAGGCTGTATCTTAGCGCATAATTGTTCACAGCGCAAAGCGGGAGAGATATAGTGTGCTGCATTTCCTACTGAATAACAGTTGACGATATGCGAGGTGATGTGTCGCAGCAGAATATTCAGCACTCTGAGGACAACCCCATTGTTATGCAACGTACAAATTGTCGCAGCAAGAAAGCTGAGAAAGCCGGAAGAATTTAAAAGGAATGGAGCATTAGGGGATGCTTTGATACGAGCAATATGACGCCTCACCTCGTAAACAAAACTGTTCTTTGTCGGCACAAAGTTGAATGAATGAAGTTGCGTTGTTTAGTGGCGCAAGGGCCAGGTATGGCCAAAGAGCGCCAAGACAGTGTTATTGATTTCGTGGTGGAATGATGACTTTTGTGAAGTTGATGTGACGTGGCTGTAATGGGGCCTAAGTTAGTCGCTGTAAAGTGCGTAACATCTACGTGCAATAAACTTATGGCGATGACTAATGAGTACTATGTGCCTTACACTGCAACTCGAAAGAACGATATTATAGGCAGAACATGTAAGACGCAAAAATCAGTTACAGCACAACTACGTCACCAGATCCCTTGAAACACAAGGGCCTGGAGGCATGTGCTATACAATACAAGTATCCCAGCGGTATTCTCTAAAGAGAGGAGGCGCTACGAATGTACGGGACCAATAAGATGTAGGATGACATCTCTGAGGAAATCTAGGAATGTGTCTGTATTAAAAAGCGGTTCTGGGCCGATAAACATTGCAGGGTGAAGAGGAATGTGCTGCCGGTATGCTAAGGAAAAATGGCTCTTTCTGTCACATTCGGCTTCCTGACACTCCAGGAGGACGTGGAGTACGGTCAGCCTCTCCCCGCATCTACCGCAGGTTGGAGGCTCACTTCCGGTGAGTAGAAAATTATGGATGCCAAATATGTGTCCTATTCTGAGTCTACAGAATAGGACATCTGTTCGGCGTGATTTTGTTGCAGAGGGCCGGAATCCTAACTGTGGTGTTATCACGTGGAGCTTATTATTTGTTTTGAGCGTCCCACATGCACTGCCAATGGTTTCGCAGTTTCTGTCGTAAGAAAGGCCTCAGATCTGTGGCAGGCACATCAGCGGTAGGGTTAACAGCTTGCGATGTGATTGACGTGGCCATCTCGTCCACCAGAACGTTACTTTCAATTCTCCCATGGCCAGGTACCCAGCATATTAGGATATGCTTGTTAGATGAGTACGCCTTACACAAGACCGAATAGAGTTCACTAAATACGGGATTTTTATGTTTGCTGAGTGACATTAAGGCCTTCAGGATGCTTAGAGAGTCTGTATAGATCGCTGCTTTTGGAAGTTTTGATTGTCTTATATGCTTCACATCAAAGAGTAATGCGTAGGCCTCAGCCGTAAAGATACTTGTTTCCGGATGCAGTACGTCGGATTCCGAGAAGGACGGGCCGACAGCTGAATACGACGTCCCGGCATTTGGCTTCGAAGCGTCTGTGTAGAACTCCGCGCAGGAGTGCTTGTGCTGGAGTTCTAGGAAATGCATTCGGATTTCGATCTCTGGTGCGTGTTTTGTTACCTCTAAAAAGGATACGTCACATTCTATCACCTGCCACTCCCAAGGAGGTAAGAGCTTGGCTGGATCCATTAAGTGACGCTCGAGGAGTGGGACATGCATTTCCTCGCTAAGCTCCTTCACACGCAGCGAGAAAGGCTGTATTATAGAGGGGCGATTGCGGAAAAGTGTAGCACACGTCATGTCGGTAACGGTACTAAAATATGGATGTTCAAGATTAGAGCGCACTGTAAGGAAATATGTAAAGCTGATGTATGATCTCTGCAGGTGGAGTGACCACTCATTCGATTCGGCATATAAGCTTTCAATCGGGCTAGTTCTGAAAGCGCCCGTGGCTAAGTGGATACCTACATGGTGAACATAGTTTAGCATCTTTAGCACAATCGGGGCGGCAGAGTTATATACCGCGGCATCACAATCTAGACATGACTGAATCAGGCTCTTGTAGAGATTCATTAAGCACTTCCTGTCACTACCCCATGTATTCTGGGACAGAAGTTTCATTAGGATGATTGTTATTAGACAATTTTCTTTAAGATGTTTAATGTGTGGGACAAAAGTGAGTCTATAGTCAAGTATAATAGCTAGAAATGTGTGCTCTTTGTTTACAGGTATCTGTTGTCCACACAGTTCTAAGCAAGGATCCAGAACCAGGCCTTTCTTTCGTGTAAACAGAACACAAGAACTCTTGTGAGGATTGATCTTGAATCCATTTTTCCATGCCCACATTCACACTTTGTTCAAGCTATACTGTACCTGTCTCCCGCACAGTGCGAGATTACAGGATTTGAAATCTATTTGAATGTCGTCCACGCAGACGGAATACAATATGGCCGGTGGTAAGCAAGCACGAATTGTTATCTTAACAATAAAGAGCGGGCAGCTGAGCACGCCTCCCTGGGGTACACCAGTTTCTTGTGTAAAAGGACGTGACAGTACATTGCCGACTTTTACCCGGAAGGTATGACAGGACAAGTAGCTTTTTATTAGGTTTAACATATTACCATGAATGCCCATTTCTGACAAATCTCTCAAGATTCCGTAGCGCCATGTTGTATCGCACGCGTTCTCCATATCGAGGAATATCGATAACAAAAACTGTTTGTGTACAAATGCGTCACGGATACTTCCTTCAATACGTACAAGATGGTTGGTTGTTAAATGCCCTTCTCGGAAGCCGCACTGATAGGGATCAAGCATTTTGCTCATTTGAAGGAAATGGATGAGTCGCCGATTAATCTTTTTTTTTTTCAAATACCTTACAAAGACAACTTGTGAGGGCTATCGGGCGGTAACTTTCCACTGAGGAATGGTCTTTGCTTTATTTCAAAAGAGGGACCACAATGGCTTCTTTCCATGCGGTTGGAAGGTATCCTACAGCCCATATAGTGTGAAAAAGTGCGAGTAGTGTAACGTGCGTTTCATTGTGCAGGTTTTTGATCATTTCATACATGATTCTGTCAGATGCCGGTGCAGAGCGCTTGTATGAGCTCAGGGCAGCTCTCAACTCGGCAATACTAAAAGGATAGTTGTACGGTTCATTCTGTCGACACTTTTTTGTGAGTGGCTTACATTCTTCTATTTGTTTATAGTTGAGAAATGATTGCGAATAATGGGTTGAACTTTACAGGCTCCCGAAGTGCTCCCCAAGCGAGTTCACCAGGTCTCACAGTGTATGGCCCTGTGCTTTTAAAAACCAAAGCGAGTGAATATGTTTGTCGCCCTCTTATCTCATTTACCCTGTTCCAGACTTTGGCCTCATCTGTAAACGAGTTGATACTCGACAAAAGCTTGTGCCAACTTTCTCTTCTGGCCTATGGGCGGGTTCTCCTGCCTTGGGACTTTCCTTTCTTAAAGTTGATAAGATTCTTTGCAGCGGGAGAAGCGCGTAGCAACACCCATGCTTTGTTCTCTTTCTTACGAGCAATCCTACATTCATCGTTCCACCACAGGACACGCCATCGGCATGCCAAGCCACTTACTTCAGATATGCATTTAGATGCGGCATCTATGAAGAAAGCTGTGAAATACTGCACAGCAGCATCAATTCCTAAAGAAGGCATGTAATTCCATGAGATACTAGTAAGAGTTCGGAATTTCTCCCAGTCGGCTGTATCAACATTCCATCTAGGAGCTTGTGGGGGATATTCGTTTTCTTTTGATGTTCTTAGCAGTATGGGGAAGGGGCCGCTCCCGTAAGGATTGTTCGTAACTTCCCATACGAGTTCAGGCAGTATAGATGGGGAAACGATGCTGAGATCTATTGAACAAAAGGTTCTGTTTGCAAGACAGCAATATGTGGGTCCTTTCTTATTCAGAAAACACGCACCAGAAGAAAAAAAGGAACTGTTCAACAAGACGACCTCGCGCACCTGTACGAGAATCGCTCCACAGGCAGCTGTGCGCATTGATACCGCCAAGAACAACATATGGTTCTGGCAATTCATCGATAAAGACGGAAATTCATGTTTTTTTAATTTGTAATGTGGGGGTATGTAATGCGAGCAAATGGTAATGAGTTTGTTCAGGAGGACAAGTCGAACCGCCAATGCTTCAAGGGGCGTTTGTGGCTCTAATCATTGACACGCTGTACTTTTATGAACAACAATGGCAACACCGATTGATGATGTGACCGCATCATCGCGATCTTTGCGGAACGTAACATACTTTCGGAGAAAGTTGGTCCGTTTTGATTTTAAGTGTGTTTCCTGTAACCACAGCACCTTCGGAATGTGCTTGTGGATAAATTCTTGCACATCATCAAGGTTTTTAATAAGACCTCTGAGGTTTCATTGCAGAATTTGTTTACCATATTGGAAGGAAGTTAGTGCTGTGTGGGCAGAAACAGAAGTAGTGATTACAGAGATTAGGTTACAGGGCTCTTTCCAGGCAAGGTTAAGGGTATTGCCTTGTTGGAGCGTTCGATGGAGCCTCGCCGCCCCTTAGGCGCTATTAAGAACGGCCAGCTGCAGTGGAAGTTTGCCACCCACTTACGACTATGGCGGCAACATCCCGGCGCTGTTAAAAATGAACAGCTGCAGCGCGAGATTGCCACACACTTACGACTATGACGGCAACATTCCGGGATCGTCGCCGCCAACTTCTAGCCACAGCGTGACTAAATCGACTTGAGATAGAAGGAGTTCGGCGGGCCAACTATTGTTCCCAAACTCCCCAACGTGCTACCCGCAATGGCTCCGAGTTCTACGGGGCCCCTCTAACGTCGGCTCCGGACATTCGAACCTGTGTGCATTTGTGTGCGTAGACCGTCCCGCGGGGAGGCGGCTAGTTTGCGATAACTAAACGAACGCTCGCATCACGTTGTATCGGGAGAGGACCCAGTGTTTAGAAACCGCTGTTGTGCGGCTGCTCAGCACACTCTCTCTCAAGCAGTCATGGTAAACTGATTAATTTTCTCAAACAGTCATGTTATACTGATATAAATATTGTAAATAAGCCCATATTCCTCGTTCTCGATGAGAAGCACTCCTTCCCTTCATCAACGTCCTCAGCGTGGATAAGTTGGACGACGGCATCAGCCAGCTACCTTCTAATTCATGCCGGACTCCACTCTTGACAACGGATCACGAGCGATGGATTTGAGCCCCCAATCCTGACAACTGGCTGACAGCGGTGAGATGGACTTTGCGACGTGGTGCTGTGACTGCGGTAAGTGCTTGGCTCTTGCTTTGACTCTCTAGGCTTCATTTTGGGGTTGTTCCGTTTAGAACAGTAGGGAAGCTAGATTATTCAGTGTTAGCTAGGTTGTGTTTTCCTAGCTAGATTTAGAGAGCAGGATCAAGACAGTAAAGCAGCAATCATGGAATTAAGGACACTGCTGAGAGACGAGTTGTTGATTGTTGGTGAGGAACTGGGCCTAGAAGTACGCATGGAAATCCTAAAATCGGAATTTTTCGAGCTAATTTCTGATCAAGTCAGTGAAGAAGAAAACGAAATGGGATTGGAACTTCTAAAGAAAAGAGAAACGCGGGACAAATCGAGAGAAGAACGGGAAAGAGAAGTACGGGACAGAGAAGAGCGGAAAGGGAGAGAGAGGAACGCGATAAAGATCGCGAGTTAAGAAAAATGGAACTTGAACTTGAAAGCAAACGTTTGGAGTTGTCTCAAGGACGTGAAGGCGCTCTGGGACGATCAAATGAGGCAGAATTATACCGCATGGACAGGCTATTAAAGCCATTTGAGGTCGGAACGGACATAGTCTTATTTCTATGCAATTTTGAAAGGACTTGCGAGAAGATGAACTTCGGTCCGAGTACATGGCCACAGCGGTTGCTGTCTATGTTGCCGTGTGAGGCGACGGAAGTAATCGCCAGACTGAGCGCACAGGATGCATATGATTATGCAAAAGTCAAGGCTAGTCTCTTGAAGAAATACCGCCTTTCAGCCGAAGCTTTTCGGCAAAGGTTCAGGAGCACAGGCAAGAAAGCTAGCGAGGGATATCCGGAGTTTGCATATAGCTTAAAGGCCAACCTACTCGAGTGGCTTAAAAGCGCGGAAGCGTACGACAGCAGAGACATGAACATTGAATGCATGTGTCTAGAGCAGTTTTACAAAACCACCCCCCAACCAGTGAAACTGTGGGTGCAAGACAGAGAGAATGCAAACACTGGGGAAAGGGCAGCTGAATTAGCCGAAGAGTACGCAACCCGTAGAAAGTTGAACGCTGAGGACGGAACCTTGGACGGTCGAAATGGACCGCGGAAACCATTTCCGTTCAAAAGGGGTTCGCAGACTAGACGATCGGAGCCGGTAGACATGGAGGAAAAGCCCGCAGAAAAGAGTGCGGAGAAACTTAACGGAGAAACCGCACAAAAAGAACAGAAACGAAAATTCGAATCTTTTAGAGCAATTCGCTGTTACAAAGGCCACAAACTGGGACATATAGCTGTAAACTGCGGGAAGCCTAGCGTAGTTTTCTCCTACCTGGAGGGAAAAGACGAGAATATGGAACTTTTAGGTCGATATCTTGACGACCTACAAGTTAATGGCAAACCATGCCGAGTGCTAAGAGACAGTGCCGCCACGATGGACATTGTCCATCCGTCTTACGTGACGGTAGATGACTTCATCGGAGAAGTAGCATGGATAAAACAGGTTGTAGAAGAACACAGCGTGTGTCTGCCCATGGCCAAAGTCAAAATAAGTGGACCCTTCGGGGAGCTAGAGGCTGAGGCTGCAGTTTCCAAATTTTTGTCCCTGCAGTATCCTTACATCTTTTCGAATCGTTCGAATCAGTTACTGTGTGACAAAGGGCTCAAACTGGGAGAGGGCATAGTACAGGCATTGACCCGAGGCCAAGCTCGTAAGATCGCGGCGCTTTCGGCTGAAAATGCACAAGCTCCACCAGCGGAAGCAGAAAAGGGAATAACTTCAATACCCGAATAAGAGCTAGACCCGAGGGACAAAAGAACAGTTGAGGAGAGCCTGCCAGCTGACCAGCTCAATGAGAGCGCAGCACTAGAGTGTCAAAGTTCTAGCCTGCAGGAAGAGCAAGCTGACGCACTCACAAGCGAGACAGGGTCACCGGCCTCAAAGAACTTTGATCAGCTCTTACGTGTGGATAGAGAGTCACTGGCATCCGAGCAATAGAATGATGAGAGCTTAGCTAAATTACAGGACACAGCTAAAGAAGGCATTGCTAGGCGCAACGTGACGATACATGAGATAGGAGGATTGTTGTATCGGAACTACAAAGATCGAAAGGGTAGGATTTTAGATCAGTTAGTGGTACCTACTAAGTACAGGGAGGACCTTTTGAGTCTCTGTCATTGAAATGGGTGGTCCAGCCACCTAGGATTAACAAATCAAAGGAAAGATTGCTTATGGAATACTACTGGCCTGGCTGTTTCAAAGACGAAGAAAACTTTGTAAGATCATGCGACGCCTGCCAGCGTTCTGGAAAACCAGTAGAGACATAGAAAGCTCCACTGAAGGTAGTGCCCATAATAACAGAGCCTTCCAGACGACTTGTAATAGACACGATAGGGCCTCTTCCAAAAACAACATCGGACAACAGGTACTTGTTTACCATGCTGTATCCGGCTACCAAGTTTCCAGAAGCAATTCCTTTGAAAGAGTTCAGCTCCACCGAAGTAGTAGACGCGCTTTCCACTAGTTGGGTTTCCAGCCGAAATTCAGGCAGATCAAGGGTCAGTATTCACGAGCGCACTGACTTCCACATTCTTGCAGAAGTGCGGGGTAAAGTTAATACGCAGTTCTGTCTAACACACTCAGGCAAACAGTGTAGAGAGGTGACATTGGGTGCTTAAGCGAGTTGTGCGTGCGCTCTGTTACGAGCACAAGGAGGACTAGGAGAACTGTTTGCCGGCAACTTTGTTCGCTTTTCGAACTGTTCCACATGAAGCGAAAGGGTTCTCGCCAGCAGAACTAGTGTATGGGAGGACACTCCTTTCTCCACTAAGAATGTTAAGAGAGATGTGGCAGGAAAGAAGGGAGAGTCCAACAGTGGTTGAATACGTGCTAAATTTGTTGGAACGGCTAAGCGCAACCTAAGAACTAGTTGGGAAGAACATGGGAGTAGCTCAAAGGAACGCCAAATTCTATTACGAAAAGAATGCGAGGCTTCGTACGTTTAACGCCGGAGACCAGGTAATTATCCTCAAAGCTTCAAGTTAGAACAAGCTTGAAGTTCATTGGGACGGGCCCCTTAAAGTGTTGCAATATCTTTCAGATACTAACTATGCTCTGAAAATGCCCGGTCGCAGGAAGGAGGTGAGGATGTATCACTGCAATTTGATGAAGCCGTATATAGAGCGGAGCGGAGTCGTTAACTATACCATCAAAGAGCAGGATGGCACTAGTACCAAGCTTAAGTAGTATAGGGTGACCTCCAACTCTAAAATCAGCCTAGAAGAAGTAGCAGAACACTCGGTAAGCTCGCATGCTCTAAGACCCGAGCAGCTAGATGAGCTAAAAGAGGTGTTAGGGGAATATCTCGACAGATTCAGTGATCGGCCGGGTAGAACCGAGCTAATAACGCATGAAATTGAGCTGACATCAACCGATCCAGTAAGGTCAAAGCCTTACAGGGTGTCTCCAAGACACAGAGAGATTATGGAGGCAGAGATACAGCGCATGCTAGAGTTGGGAGTTGTTGAGCCCGCTGAGAGTGACTACACGTCACGGCTAATACTGGTAGAAACCCCTAACAAGGACCCTCGTCCGTGTGTTGACTACAGGAAGTTAAATGCCATCACTAGGGATCAGCTGTACCCGATACCCAACATTGAGGAACGAATTGAAAGAGTTAGCGCTGCTAAAGAGATTTCAACTATAGATCTTGTGCGGGAGTACTGGCAAGTTCCCTTTTCAGAAAGTTCCAGCCGCCATGCCGCATTCATCTTACCTGCAGGCACTTTTCGCCCTCTCGCACTCAGCTTCGGGCTGAAGAACGCGCCGTTTAGCTTCTCTGGGTTAATAGATATTGTCCTAAAAGACTTGCAGGAGTTCGCCTTGCCCTATCTTGATGATGTAGCAATTTTTTCGGACAGCTGGTAACAACACGTATCACACCCCAAACAAGTTTTCTCACGGTTGAGGGAAGCCGGCTTAACAATGAAAGCGGAAAAGTGTATGCTTGGTTGTTCGCAGGTTACTTATCTGGGCCATGTTGTCAGTCAGGGCATGAGACGCCCGGCCTAGCTGAAGATAGCTACGATTGGAGAATTTTCTCAGCCGCGCACGAAAACAGACCTTCGTTCATTTTTGGGACTTGTGGGGTACTATCAACGGTACATTTGAATTACTCGCCAATGGCAAGTCCATTAACGGACGCCCTCCGAAAGGGAGCACCGAGTAACGTACACTGGGATAAGGACAAAGAGAGCGCTTTCCAAAGTTTGAAAACGCTATTGGTTTGTCGTCCTGTGCTTCGCACGCCAGGCTATACGAAAGAATTCATAGTTCAATACGACGCAAGCGACAGAGGTATGGGCGTGGTACTTAGTCAGGTCGGCGACGATAACGAGGAGCATCCTATCCTCTATGCCAGCCGTAAACTAAATGTAATAGAGGAAGCCTACAGCGCTTCAGAGAAGGAATGCGCTTGTTTAGTTTGGGCCGCCCAGAAGTTGTCGTGTTACTTGTACGGAGCAAAGTTCAACTTCCAGACCGACCACTGTCCTCTGACATGGCTCAATCAAATGTCATACATAAATGGCCGCTTGCTCCGATGGAGCCTCATTCTCCATGAGTACAACTTCTCCGTTAGATATAAGAAGCGAAAGTTGCATAGCAATGCGGATGGTTTCAGCAGGCTAATTTGAATTCTGCGTTTGACGATCCCGCCTAAATTTTAGGGTTACTAGTGTTAATATTTTTAAGCCAAGGAGATCTCTTCTCATTTAGCAGGATTCTCTCCATGATTGCTGAATTTGTCAGCACGAAATTGCTTCAGAAATTGGCATAGTAAAATGCAGCATTTTTTTCTTTCTGCACTTATGTTGTTGCTTTTTGAAGCCTAGCGGCACTAAGGTGAGAGTCAATGTACGTCATCTCGGCGCAGAGCCGTGTTGGGGGGTTCACTTTGCAGTTGCCTGTCCTTGTTGGATGTTTTGGGGCGGTGATATCAATACACAAGTGGTCGCTGCGAGCCAAGGCATCAATAACCCCCTGTCCACCAGCCGTTCTCTTCCTGCCCTGCGGTTGTCAGCGCTAGACAGTCGAGATTTTTCGGGCCATGGAGACGCTGTTAAGAACGGCCAGCTGCAGTGCAAGTTTGCCACCCACTTACGACTATGGCGGCAACATCCCGGCGCTGTTAAGGATGGCCAGCTGCAGTGCAAGATTGCCACCCACTTACGAGTATGACGGCAACATTCCGGGAGCGTCGCCGCCAATTTCAAGCCACAGCGTGACTAAATCGACTTTGTGACGGAAGGAAATCGGTGGGCCAGCTATAGTTCCCAAACTCCCCAACGCGCAAACCGGAACGGCTCCGACTTCTACGGGGCCCCTATGACGTCGGCTCCGGACATTCGAACATGTGTGCATTTGTGTGCGTAGGCTGTCCTGCGGGGAGGCGGCTACTTGGCCATGACTAAACGAACGTTTGCATCACCTTGTATCGGGAAAGGAGCGAGTGTTTAAAAACCGCTGTTGTGCGGTTGCTCAGGACGCTCTCTCTCAAGCAGTCATGTTAGACTGATATAAATACTGTAAATAAACCCATATTCCTCGTTCTCTATGAGAAGCAGTATTTCCTTTCTTCAACGTCCTCAGCCTGGATACGTTGGACGACGGCATGGGCCAGCTACCTTCTAATTCATGCCGGACTCCAATCTTGACAACGGGTCACGAGCGATGGGATTGAGACCCCAATCCTGACAGCGCTTGGTGCGCCGTGAGGATAGAGGTATTGTGCATTACCTCTTGTGAGGCGCCGGACACGCGCTCTTCCGAGCGAGAAATTTTCCGAGAGAGCCTCGCCTCGGAAGGCAAGACCCCTGCGCCCACTGGCCCGGAGGTCGATGGGGCTCCCTGTGGGATTTCGTTGCGCCGGCTGTTTCCAGCGCTGGAGGGGCCCGGGGAGGTTAAGGCAGCCTTCGCTGCACCTACCTTCGGGGCCGCTATACGTCATGCGAGAACACTGCGTGCAGCGCAGTTTGGTGCAGATAACACTTGTGAGGCCGGCAACCCAAGGGTAGCCTGGCCTGTTTGCTGCTTGGTTGGAGTAGGCCTACCTTCCTCCACCTTGGGGGCAGGAGCCAAAATATACGTGCTCGCTGCACATGGCCTGGGCACTTGGCAATGGCCGCTGCGACGCTGCCCCACGACGCGCCGCATCAGCATAAGGTGTGCTGTGTAAAGGTGAGCACCTCTTACTGGCTTCCTTAAACGAAATGTTTTCTTTGACTTTGAGAAAGAATATTTCTTTTTCTTTCTTCCAGTTCGGACAGGAGCGTGAGAAGGCTGGATGGTCACCATTGCAGTTCACCGAGTGAGGTGTGTCACTGCAGTTGTCGGAAGGGTGGCCTTGGACTCCACATTTTACACAAGTTATTTGACCATGGCAGAACTGCGAGCCATGGCCGAACCACTGACATTCGAAACACCGTCTAGGGTTGGGGATATAAGGTCGGAAAGTTAAGCTGATATATCCTGTTTCGATGGTTTCTGGCAGTAGGCTGGATGTAAATGTTAGGACAAGATGCTTGGTGGGGATTTCCTTGCTGTTTCGTCTAAGTATAATACGTTTTACATTGGTGACATTTTATTCTTTCCACCCTTCCAGGAGTTCAGCTTCTGTGAAATCTTGGAGGTATGCCTCTGACACGACTCCTCGTGAGCTATTCACTGTTCGTTGTTGTGTAACAGAAAGTGGTATGTTACCAAATGTCACAAGACTGCCGAGCTTCTCATACTGATGTTTCCGAGGGATCTCAAGAAGATCTCCGCTAACGATTTTCGTTACTTTATAACCAGACCCTATGGCTTCGGTTAAAGATTTTGCAACTATGAAAGGGGAAATGAATCTGGCCTGTTTTTCGATGTTCTCGCTGCGTACAACATGGTATTTCGGATAGGTCTCTCTTGTTCTGTTGAAGCATATGGTTAGGTCATTGGCGCGTCCCCCATTCGGAGGGTGACGATCAAGTATGCGGGGAAATGCGGGGGTTCCCATAGTACTTTCTTTTCTTTTCGGCGGCAATGGCGGCCACCCACCATGGAGCCCAACTTGGGGACGCTGCAGCACTTAACGAGTAAGGCTGCAGGCGCCACTATAATACCAAGGCCACTATATGCCATTGCCACTATATTATACCCAAGGGAGGGCACATACACGACATTAACCCTAGACGCCTAGCAAAATGAGGAAGTTACGGAAGACAAGAGTTGAAAGGACAGTAAAAGAAAGAAGATACGAAAGAAAAAGGTTGAAGAGGCGGACAGGAAAACGTGACTGCCAATTTTCCCCGGATGGGTAAATCCGGGGATGCCATTTACGTGAAGCAGAGACCAAAGAAGTGGGTTGCTGCCACCGGGTCGGCACAAAGTTCTTTCCGCCAATGTTGTGCAGCCATTTCTGCTAGCACAAGCTTCACGCTTTCGTTCTAGTATCATAAAAAGTGCATAACCACCTTGAGGCTTCTTGCTGCAGTTAGATGCGCTACAGCACGACATAGAGCTAGCACAACACCTTAAGAAACACAGCATGCAACTTTTGCTGCGCCGAGCCAGCTGAGATAAGAAGAAAAATGGCACCAACGAAAACGAAAACACAAGCAAAACGCAAGACCTGCGCGTTTACAAGGGGAACGGCAAGGAGACCAATCGTTGTGCAGAAAAGCGAATGCAAAACTGGTCTCCGCCGAGGAGAAGCGCACGGCGTGAGGAGCAGGCGAGGAGGTCACGCGGCAGCGGCCGAGTTCAAAGGGTGGCGGTACTTTCAAATTATCAATTTACTTCATGCTAACACGGGCTGCCGTGTTCCCGTTACCAGTGATCACGCCTGTACATAGATGTAATTGCAAGTACACGCACTATTTGACGTACCTTACACCATTTTCCTACACAGTCCCGACACCGGTTCATACACATACATGTACGGTTCATACATACATATACGGTTCATACCTATAGCGGCACTTAATGTGAGATGTCCCTGACGCAAGTGGCCTCCTCGAACGCTCATCATGCTAGTCTTTACGTACTTTTACGAACTGACAACACCACCTCCTCACACTTGTCAATACATGACGCCTTCCCGCATACTTAGGCTTCATTTGTCTGTGTATTTAGATTGGCGTTCGTTCCTTGCTCCAAAGAATGCGAATCACACTTCGTTGTTCGCTTTCGGTGGATGTGTGAAGGAAAACTGCCGTAATCAGCAACTTACTGCGGCGCCATACCGCGGAGAGTCCGGCAGATAAGGCAGGGCAGGTTTAAGAAAGATGCACTGCTGATACGGAATATATTGACTTCGCATTTACAGCTGTAATTTGGCTAAAATAATAGGGGAAGAAACTTTCTGGTTCGCCCTAATATTTCATACTTCTGATGTGCCGCTAACCCATAAATACCCCCTACGTGTCTCTTTTGCGAAGTGACACTTCGTACCTCACCTACCCACCATGGTTGGTCAGCAGCTATGGTTTTGGGCTGCTGAGCACGCGGTCTGCGGATCGTATCCCGGCCACGGCGGCCGCATTTCGATGGCGGCGAAATCCGAAAACGCAATTGTACTTAGATTAAGGTTCATGTTAAAAAACCGCAGCTAGTCGAGATTATTCCGGATTTCCCCATTGCGCGATACTTCATCATCAGATTGCGATTGAGGAATGTAAACCGTTTAATTTTTATACATACATTGGCTAATTAGCGCCCCTCCGCCTTCGCCTTTCGTTGACCCATGTCATTCTTTTG
The DNA here is from genome assembly GCF_038994185.2 of Dermacentor albipictus. Lineage (NCBI taxonomy): Eukaryota > Metazoa > Arthropoda > Arachnida > Ixodida > Ixodidae > Dermacentor > Dermacentor albipictus. The sequence continues at coordinate 82,369,269 of NC_091830.1, read as the reverse complement.
CTTCGCTCCTACACAAAATTGTGCATAGCAGGCGGCTACTCCGAATCTCGTAGATGCGATTCAATCAAGCTCTACACGCTAGTAGCTTCGTCATTCAGCTATGTTTCAGTTTCCAGCCATTGTTCCTGCTTGCGCCCACCCTGGATGTTTGTGCATTAAATTGCACCGCCTCTATTCTTATCCTTGTGCCCATTTTCTTGGATCGTTGTTGTGTCATCTTTCCCCTTGATGTTGTGTGACTACATTTAATACTTGATGTTCTTTCCTGATTGCCTGCTGTTCACCTCAAAAATATATATACTGCGTGTGCCCCTAATCGTCGGTCAACCCGTATTGCTACGCTATTGCTAAAATATGTCCCGTCACGCATGTCTGCTCAGTGCTGGTCTGCATGTCTGCTCAGTGCTCAGTGCAATACAGGTGCATGTTATGATTCTCCCTTGCTTGCGAATATTATTTGTTTGTTGGTTTCTATTCACTGGCGCATGTGTATATGTTTGTATTCATGGATATTTGCTACTCCTTTCTTTCTACACCTACCAGTACTTCTAATAATAATATTTGCTGTTTTACGTGCCAAAACCACTTTCTGAATATGAGGCACGCCGTAGTGGAGGAGTCCGGAAATTTTGACCACCTGGGGTTCTTTAACGTGCACCTAAATCTAAGCACACGGGTGTTTTCGCATTTCGCCCCCATCGAAATGCGGCCGCCGTGGCCGGGATTCGATCCCGCGACCTCGTGCTCAGCAGCCCAACACCATAGCCACTGATGAACCACGGCGGGTTACCGGTACTTCTAGGCACAGTCCTTTGTGAAGCTGATTTGTCGCTTCTTGGTTGTGTCTCCGCGACATTTTGGTGTCGGAAAAAATAAACGCATGAAAGAGGCACGCTGAACGACCAGGATGGCTTCAAGTGGTCCTGAGACACGTAATTTTAGCACAACGTCAATAAACGATTGGGCGTGTCCTCGGGAAAATTGCCAGTGTACTTGTATACAATTATTCCGTGTCTTCTATTCTAGACTACAAATATTGTTTTTTTTTTATTTTCTGTGGATAACTCTAAAGGCTTAAGTGGGTTAATCCTAAACGCTTTAAGCGTACTGACGATGGCGAGAAGAATAGGGGCTCATTCTGAAGGGTTGAGCTAACCATTGTTTCATAAAGGGTTAACTCAAAGGAAGTTGCTGCAGAGTAATAATGGTGCATAGTAAATGGGTAAAAATGTGAACATTGTGGCCACCCCATTAGAGCTGCATAGTTATTCTAGGATCAAGGTACTTTGTGCATGCCGCAGGCAACATACGTGCATTTATAAGATATTTGCCCCATTAGTATAAGTGGTGACCCGTTTGTGACTTCAGATTTTTTACTTTAGAGACATTCATACACCCTATTGAACATCACTGTGTCCTTCTTTGACATCGTGCCATTGCCAACTGTACTGAGATGTAAAAGTACCGCAGGAGCGACTTTGTTGTATATTTCTTTAAATGCCAGGTTTAATTAGTAGTGCACATGTCGAGGTATATATATATATATATATATATATATATATATATATATATATATATATATATATATATATATATATATATATAGGAAGCACGACGCAAGTCTCCGACGTACGATATTCTACCAATGTTTGAGCCGTGATAGTAAGGCAGTATCACGATCTATTCAACACGGCGATTCATTGCCCTATTGCTGCAAGTGTACCGACGGATACTTATACCGCTGTGAGCGAGCGGAGTTTTCCACTATAGTGTAAAATATTTACACCCCTAAGGCTTCTTTTGAGTGTCTATAACCCCCTAGCACCCTGGAAAAACAGGTTTTTGTAGGGAAGTAAAACCTTATGATGGTTCTTATATATTCTAATAAAACCCTATCCCTTGAGGGCGTTTTGAACAAAATATTACCCTCTGACCCAAGGGGTGTAAGGGTGTGATGTGCAATATAATAGTCTTTGCCGTAAGGGTGTTGAAGTGCAGCATGCCGTAGCGTATACATATGCACTTCATTGTAGGTGTCATAAGTCTACAGTCAGGCTAGCAGACGAGAAATGTTATGTATGTAGACGAGAAATGTTATGTTAGTGTATGTTTCCAAATACATGGCATAACAACTTTGAGAGAAAACACGTAATCACATGTGAGTGTTCTGCCTGAAATGGTCCCATTTACCACAGATGCAGCAAGAGTGACTGCATGGAGGGTCATTTATTCTTGCAGTAAGCCTTGTACGCAGTGATAAGTCTTGTGGTCGTGCTACATTGAAGAACAGTCTCATATAAACCAATGTTCCAGGGCACAGGCGAGCCTAGTGATGCCTTTGCGTAGCTTCATTCCAATGTCTAAAGGTGAGCCATCTTAGATGAAGCCATTTCTTCATTAATTGCTCTAGCCATATGCGTCTTTTCTGCCTGCAAAATGATTTTCTGCATTTTATTATCAGGAAAAGTACATGAAACATGAGAAGCATGAAACTTCTCTGCATTATTCACTTTAATATTTCAAGATCCCATGACGACCAGGACAAAGAAAACACAAGCACAAATAATGCTTACTTCCAAGAAATTTTTATTTGGAAAGAATGAGGCATTTAATACTGCCACATGATAAATATAGGAGAGACAGGCTGCACAATTATAAGAGGGCGATCCAGGAAGTAATGACTTCAAGCGCAGTACTTTGCCCATAGTACTACAAACATTTCGAATTCTTTCTCATTAATGCATTGATGTTTATGCTATAGAATGTCACTTGCCACACCTTCGTATCTCTTTTCATTCCAGAGTAATCGAGGAATCTATGGCATTCAGTGGTGACGTCCAGTTGAAACAGAAGGCTGTAATAGAATTTCTGATTGCGGAAGGTTGCGCGCATATCAACATTCATCGCCATCTGACTGCAGTTATGGGTATGCCTTCGCTGACGTCAGCACTGTGCACAGGTGGACAAGGACTGTGAAAGACCGAAATCCTGCGCATAAAATCTCCCGGATTCGACTTCTAATGACTTCTAATGAGGATGATTAACATCAGGCGGACGAGTTGACTCGGGGCAATCGCAGGATCAAGCAACACCAGACAGCTACAACACTCGCCATTTTTATTAGTTCAGTGAATCGCATCATTAGGGACATCAGGGGTTACAAGAAGATTTGAACTTGTTGGTTATGCTTCCTCGACTATTTAATGTCAGTCGTCAGTTGCCATGGTACCCAACAAGCGCAAGTCTTCTTATAATGCAGAAGGTCTTTAATGGTGTGGTTCACTGAACCAATGGAAATGGCTAATGTTGTTGCAATATCGTCTTGCTTCACCCTGCGAGTGCTTCGAATCAGCTCGTCCACCTGAGGTTGATAATCCTCATCACAGGTATTTGTCGGCCGTGCAATTAGGTACTGATGCCGGACATTTTTATGCAGCTGGATTTTGATCTTTCACATTCCTTGCTCACCTCCGCACAGTGCCGACTTCAACAGAGGCATCCCCGTAAACTTCTGTCAGAGAGCAATGAATGTTGATGGGTGGACAACCTACCGCAATGAGAAATTCAATTACAGCCCGCTGTTTCAACCGGATGTCAACACTTGATGTCATGGAGTGCTCGATTACTTTGAAACGCGAAGAGATAGGAAGGTGGGGCAAGTGACATTCTATAGCTTAAACATCATGCATTAATTATTAAGACAAAATGAGACATCCACCCAAACATAATAGTTATGTGGGATTCCGCAGAACTGTTATGTGCAACTCTTGACTATGCTTCTGAGTTGTTGATAAATTCGACTTCGCCTGCCATCTGGTCAGCCGCCTGGTTGGCTCAAATGGTAGAGCGGCCGCCGCAGAAACGCGGCGGTCCAGGGTTGTGAGACCAGGCCGCATTCTTCAACTGCGAAGCTTTCCTTTCGAGGATCCCGTTTGGGTTTCCTTTGAAGCCCTTAGCTACGTTTGGGTGGATGTCTCATTCTCCCTTTATTAAATACTTCTCTCCACTTCGCGGGATTCCGCAGAACTATTACGTCAATCAGTGCATTAATGATGAAGATTTCAAGATGTTTGCATTACCATTGGTAAAGTAGTGGGCTTGGACGCACTTTCTAAATAACCCTCGTATTACAGCAATAACGCTAGACGTGTTCTTGTGTGAGACATCTGATGCAAAAGTACAAGTTAGAACGTGCACAAATAAAAATACTCGCTTTGAGCACAATCAATCGCTCCCAAATATTAGAATCCTTTCTTAATAAGGTTACAATGAGAAGCCACATCATCTCACTGCAACTTTTTCCTACAAGCAGGTTTTAGTTAAAATAAGGTGCAGCTGTATGTTTTCCTATACATTGCAGCGTAACCATCAAGAGATACTTTGACATTAATGGCTTGTTCCTAAAACGAACTGTTTAAATGCCACCCGTTATCTCACAGGAAGTGGCGGCCACACGCCAAAAAAAGAAGATTCAGGTGCTTACGGGCCAAAACAATGATCTAGCACGCATCGGTTAATATAACACTTGGCATTGTTGTTTTGCCTGCCCCCTCTGGAATGTTTATTGTCAATAGGAGTAGAAATCAATTTACATTTTCACCGCAGCTTGCTCCTTTGACAACAAGGAGCACAAACGATGCTGTTCTTCAAATTTCCCAGGCAAACAACGCAAGCAAAGAAATCAAATGTTGTACTGAAGGGTGTGGGACCAAGAAATGTCTCACTAAATTTTTAGTCACAAGAAGTCCTAAGCTGTAAACCTTCTAGTTAGGATAAAGACGGAGGTTACGGCAGGCTACTATTCATTCTAGAAAAGCCATACAGAACAAGAGACAGACTAAATAGGATGACAGGCACATGCTGCCCTTCGCCTTGACGTTTGTTTGTGCATTTTCTAAACTGATCCCATTGCAACATGCCCACTTAGCTACTGCTCCTGTCCATATGCTAGTGCTTTCGGGAAAGTATTACAAACAGATATGTCAATGTCCAAAATACTGCCCTATTGAAAAAAATACAGCAGATATGTCGTGATGGGTGCTTTGCATGACTGCAAGGAACACAGCTGCAAGCCTATAACAGAAGCCTTAGTTTAAAAAAAAAGCAGAATAGACATTATCAAAGCGGCTGACTGCAAAGTCGAATTAGAGTGACAATGTGTTAGTGAAAACTGGACTGCACTCTTTGAAAACAAAAGCCCCTTCGTAAATGCGCTACATTGTCCTTTGAAACTTGGGAACATAAATTGTTTCTGTCACAGTCACGGCAGCCTCTCCCTATCATCGTTGCCATGTGATGTACGAAAGCATACAATACACTTGGTTTCTGAAAAAAGAAAAGGTTATTTGAAGTAAGTTCTATGTCGTGTCTTCTATACACTGAAGTCTTTGTGAGCACTTGAGAAGTATGAATGAAAAATATGCCATACCGCCATTCACAAACAGCCTGACTTGTAGACTACACTTTTCTGCATCCAGCAAGAAGTTTTGACATTTTCCTGTAACAGAGATACAATCATCTTGACAATAATCACGAACAAGATAGTCACAGTTCCTTAAAGGACCGGCCCCTTGCCAGGTCTGGTCATTTTGAGCTGGCAAGCGCAGAGCATACAATACGTTATAACAACCGTGTCTGCAAAGTATTACATGGCTACGCGCCGCAGAAAGACCTGAAATTTCAAACCGAACACAGTTTTCCTTTTCCCTCGCGGCCGCTGCGCTTCAAGACGGAGGATAACGTACACGTGCTAGTGCATCTACGTACATGTGTTTGCACTGTGGCGTCGCTTGTGGTGACACGTGACTTCGAGAATTATTCCAGGCAACATCTATTGTTTGCGTAATACCTGTTGCTTGAATAGACGAAGTAAAGCTTAGAGAAATAATAAAACACAAAGACCGAATGTCTGGATGTTTTTGTTTTACTTTGCATCGCAGCAAGAGATATGTACTTCCAGTTCGTCTGCTTGTTCCCATGTCAATCAATAAAGGGGAAAATGAGACATCCACCCCAGCGTAGCAAATTGGTACAAAGGAAACCCATATGGGTTCCTCGAAAGAAAAGCCTTGCAGCTGAAGAAAAATTCGTCCTTGTCCGGGCCTCGAACCCTACCATCTGAGCTAACCAGGTGGCTAGCAGATGGCAGGGCAAAGTCGAAATTGTCAACAACATCTAGCTTTCACTTGATCTTGCTGGTTATCTGATTGTGAGTGATGCTTTGATCAAACATTCTAATGGCCAACAACTTTCATCTGTGAAGTGCAGAAAGCTCTAGTGCCCTTGTCAGTGTTGTTACGGCACTCTTATATGTGTTGATTAGGCTACTGGCTTTTTAAAAAAAATTATGGGGTTTCTTACGTGCCAAAACCACTTTCTGATTATGAGGCACGCCGTAGTGGAGGACTCCGGAAATTTCGACCACCTGGGGTTCTTTAACGTGCACCTAAATCTAAGTACACGGGCGTTTTCGCATTTCGCCCCCATCGATATGCGGCCGCCGTGGCAGGGATTCGATCCCGCGACCTCGTGCTCCTGGCTTTTTAGCACTGTAGCAACATTGTACAGGGTGATCATTCTTAAATTTCATGGAATTTTTTAAAATTTCCTGTGCCAGATGGCATACTTCTTGTCCTTTAGCTAGATTATATGAAGAGGCGGACATCACTATCATGAGAAATCGAAACACATGTTCAACTAATTAACAAATATTCACTAATTAACTTCGTAATTTTTTTACTGCACATATTGCAATTTATGAATTGCAGCCAGTGAGCTTGGAAGACGTATGCACTTGAACTTGCAGGAAGGCACCAGTTCAGAAATATTTCCCAATGAACCGAACAAGATACATGGGTGTTCCAGTTACTTTTGTGCACTAGTGGATAAAGCGCATTTTGTTACAAAAGTAAGTGGAACAGTGCATTTTTATAGCAAGTTTGATGGTGCATATCTGCAAATTCGCATCATTCTGGAAATCAATTCCAAGTTGATACACCTTAGAATCTCACTGGCTATGATTCGTAATTTACAATATGTGCCGTAGAGTAATTCATCCAAAAGATAATCAGTCAATTTTCGATGATTAGTTGATTACATTTTCTTTATTTCTCCTGCAATATATCTCTGCCTATTTGAATATTCCTGCTCAAGGGCTTCAATTATGCTGCCTGCAACAGGCTATATTTAAAAATTCCATAAAACAGAAAATAATCACCCAGTATAAAGACACTGTGAATTCAAAAAAATGCTTCAGTGCGCCATATTCAATCGTCAAATGGCCACTGTAACCAGCCTGATCATCCGGTAAATGTCTTGTAGCTCATAAGCATAGAGCATTTCAATTACACATGTAGGAGTGCAAAATTTTCTTGAAATCAGCCCTTTCTTTTTAACAGCTTGCATCCCCACCAGTTTGGTTAAACATAACGTTGCATGACTTCAATAGCACTGCAAAATCAGACATTCTTTCTGCTTCCAGTGTCTATTAATGCACTTTAGCAGTGTCTTTAGCAGCTGAGATAATTAATGTTCATGCAGGTAAATAACACAAAAGATTGCGATAACTTCCACGCAAATGCAATCGTGTGTCTTGTTTACAATACAGCCTGTGCTCTACCTTGTGCCAGGTTCATTCTCCATATTAGGCCAGCATGCAACTTGTACAAGAGGTACCTTTCGCATGCATGAAGATATCTGATGAGGTTTGGTGGTGTCAAACCATGACATCAACCATAATGCTTTAAACTATTATATGAAACACTTACTTGTACAAACCTAGAAAAGGCATCAATTTTGAATTTATCACATTTGGTTTACAGTACCATAGCAGAAATGGCTCAACTAGTACAGGTATGCAACCGGGCTAGGTGGTATTGGTCCAGGACGTTTGACAGCGTGAACTCGACAAAGGATGGTGAAAGAGGCGATAGCGTTTGTGTCCATGTGTCGCCATCCTTTGTACAAGTCCGTGCTGTCAAACATCACGGATCAACTAGTACAGCCTGAAAAAAAATGTATCATCAGATAAAAGTTGGCTTTGAAACGCAAGACATTTCTGCCTGTCATGTAGTATGGTTTCTCCAGACTTATTTCTTTATACAAAGTCAGGCCCATCAACTAAAGCCTACTGAGAAAGAAATGAACAACATCAGCAACACCTCTCAAGGCACATGCACCAAAGGATTTAGACCATCATACACATTACCTTTAGTGCAAGAGCATTCTTTTTCTTAGACAAACTACATTTCTAGTTTCTTAAAGCTTATATATTTATTTGTCACAACTGTAGGAAAATCACAAGGCAGGAAAAGATGTGTTGATGCAATTTCAACTATTATGTACAGCAACAAAAGGTAAAGCAAAGGAAGTCTTACTGCTCCTCTGCCTAAATGACATTCAGTTTCATTTGTCATGTCCACTCCCATCCTGATGGCAACAGGAAGAGGAAGACAGCAGTGTGGTTCAAAAAGCAGACGAAGGAGCTGATATCCTAGCTGACATAAAGGGTAAAAAAGGTACCTGGTCAGGCTATGTGATGCAGACTTGAGACGTCATTAACTAGCTTAGAAAATACAACGGATGACAGCTAGAAGCACACAAGACAGAACTCTATGCTTCAACTGAAATCTTTGCTTCATAGAAACATAGGATGCAGGGAATCTACAGTACCTCGACGCACGGAAGCAACAGTCATCTTTCCCTTTCCCCGTCTGATACTGGAGGTATCGGAACAAATCGATAGGCAGGCTAATTTCGAGATACGAACTCTTTTCTGCTGAGAGCCGGGGATAGGGTGCTTACACACCTATCACCCGCTTTTGTTCCACAAAGTGCTTTGAATATTTCATATCGACCTGCCTCTAGAACCACCTGAGCAGACGACTGTTTTGAAACTGCTCAGTTTACGAGAACCTACGACAATGATCATCCAGATGGCCACCAGCCACTTACAGCTGCCCTATCTATCTTCCATCAAGCGGTCATTCAAACACCGACCTGTTCGGCTTGAGGGAACATAGGGCAGCGCTTTTGTGGCTGCTGGCCACCTGGGCAATCATCGCCATAGGCACTGGTGCACGGAGCAGTTTCAAAGCAATTGTGTACTCAGGAGACTCCAGAAGCAGGTTCATAGGGCAATATTCGAACCGCTTTGCATTTAAAAAGCGGGGAATAGGTATGTAAGCACCTATGTGTGGCTATTACCAAGAGTGTTCGTATGTGACATTAACCTGTTCATCGATTTGTTCCGATAGCTCCTGTGTTGTTTCCGTGCGTCAACATTATGTGCATTCTATGAATTCCATATTTCTGCGTAGCACAAATTTCAGTTGAGAGTTCTGTCTTATGTGCTTCTTGATGTCTTCTCTCATCTTTTTCGCGCTAGGTAATGATGTCTCAAGTATGTATTGAGCACCGACTAGCCCAAGTGTCTTCTACAACCACGTAATGCATAGGGCAGATAACCGGTGGCACATTAGAGCTACAGAATGGATGCCAAGGGGAGAGAAGGGCAGTAGAGGACTATAGAATATTGGACAACGATAATGTCAGGAAATTTGCAGGCTTTGCTTCTAATCAGCTAGCGCAAGACAGAGGTAATTGGAGATCACTGGGAGAGGTCTTCATCCTCCAGTGGAAAAGAAATGTAGGCCAATAGTGATGAAAGAAAGCATACCGGTCGGATCAGGCGTCTACACTGTCTTTTCAGCAATGTGTACGACCAAGACGGCCAGTTGGTTCCCGTGCGATTGCTTCATGCTGATTGCAACTGCATGGGCACAGGAAAACAACTCACTGGTAATACCACCCGAGATCGACCGCTTAAAAAAACCTCTCAGAACTACAAATACAATTAAGCATTTACCACCTTGACATATAAATTTAAAGGCCAAGTTGCAATAACCATAAGGTTTATAACTAGACATGACAATAAGGTAGTGTACAATAGCCGTAAGACGTTCATTGAAATTTATTTCAGAAATAATGTCGACACCTGACAGGACGCCTTAGGCAGGTTTCAGTCATACGACAAGAAAACATACCGGGGCAGGACGCTCTTTTCGGCACAAACTCACGCTTCTTCATGTACCAGCTGCTGCTCGGATTCTTCGCTGTCGTGGCGAACGCCGACTTCGCGGTGGAACATGGCTTCACCAAACCTTGGCCAGATGCTGCTACAACGGATATGCAATCATCTGCTCATGTCATACACGGTCCGCAAGATTATTTGCTGGAAATCGTGTACGATCTCCGACGCACCGAAGTGGAATCTGCGCATCGGGGAACCTTTCCGGTTCCGCTGCGCGCGGGCCATATAAAGGACCATCCAAGCCTAGAGCGACTGCGGCACGACGCTCTTTTCGGCACAAACTCACGCTTCTTCATGTACCAGGTCAGTTACCTAAATGGAACTAAGTGTGATCGCTCTAGCAACGTTATGCTTTTAAGAGTGTCGTGCCCCATTAGCAAGCGACAAATTATTGAGTGTCTTGAACATGCCAGCCTGTGCTTCATTGATGCTCTACTATTCTCTCTCTACGACGGCTGCCTTTCCCAAATCTTACTGCTCCTATCGGGGGATGTAGAACCAAATCCAGGGCCCATGAATGCAGTTGAACGTGACCAAATGACAAACATTGAAAAGATTCCCTTAGAAATGAAAACAGGCCAGGAAACTGTGCTTGCGAAGTTAACGGAAATTACAACAAGACAATGTGAATTAGAATCCAAAATTACGGGCCTAATAGAGAAGACGAACAATGTAGAAAGTCGTATTGCTCGGGTGGAAAAAATGGAAGGAAAATTTATGGCTAAACTAGAGGACTTGGAAAATAGAAGCCGTAGACAGAATCTGGTCTTTTTCGGGTTGCCTGACAGGGAGCATACCGAGAGATGGGAGGCGTCTGAAAAACTAATAAATGGAATATGCAAAGATATGATGAAACTTGATGATATTTCGGTTGAACGGGCTCATCACGTAGGCGTTTTCAGAGAAGGCAAAAACCGGCCCCTAGTAGCATGCTTTTCAAGGTGGAAGGCTAGAGAAAATGTCTTTACAAACGCTTACAGACTAAAAGGAACTTCGTACGGCATCTCTGAAGATTTCAGCCGAGCCGTACAAGCAAAAAGACGTCAGCTTTGGAATTATGCGAAAGAAAAAAGAGAGAACAAAGAAAATCGTGTTCGCTTGAGTAATGATAAATTAATCATCAATGGGCAAACGTTTGTCTGGGATAGCGATATGCGGATGCCAGTTCCACTTCAGGTGCATGCGCGACTGGACAGAGGCAAATGACGCATTCCGAATTCCGTTCCTCCGAAAGATAACTCAGCACGTTGCTCGCAGCCTGAACGGCTCTCTGTCCTGCTTGTAAATTGTCGCAGCATAAAGAACAAAGTCGATAACTTCATGTCTTTATTAGCTACTGTTAAACCTCAGATTGTGATGGGCACCGAATCATCGTTAGACAAGGATGTACCTGATGTAGAAATCTTTCCGCCTGGTTTTACTGTTTATCGGAAAGATAGGCATGGACATGGCGGGGGAGTATCCCTTTTGATATGAAATGCATTGTCAAGTACACAAATTTTATTTGAAAACGATTCTGAGTCTGTAAGGTGCCTTGTGAAATTGCCTAACGGAAACAATGTAGTCTACGGGACATTCTACCGCCCACCCGGCAGCAGCGACTCATTCGGATTGCTGTCTGAGATGCTATCTCTACTGCCTAATAGCGTATTTCTAGGGGGTGATTTCAATTTGCCAGACTTCAACTGGAATGCCGGATGTGTGGCTGGCAATAGGTCCAGTATTTACACAGAGTTCGAAGAACTGCTCGGATTAAATGGATTGCAGCAGTACGTACTGGAACCTACGCGAGAAAATGCAATCCTAGACTTAGTACTTTCCAATGAGCCGAACATAATATCAAAAGCTACTGTTTGCCCAGGTATTAGTGACCACAGGGCAGATGTCATAGAGCTTAACATACAGCGAGTACGGATGGCACAAATTCCGCAAAGAAAAGTGTACAGCTACGACAGAGGAGACTATGCTGCTATCAGGACCGAACTTGAAAATTTCTTGCCTACTTTCCAATATATGTCAAACGCACGCTGTCCGTTAACTTTGTGGTCAGCATTTCGGGACAAAATACTTGAACTAGTCGAAAGTCATGTTCCACGCAGGTACCTGCGGCAACGAAAAAAACAAAAACCTTAGTTTAACGTAGAAATACGTAAACTTATAAGGAAAGCAAGACAAACGTATAAAACATTTTCTGCCGACACCAGTCTGGCAAATCAGAAACGCTTGCAAGAGATAAATAAGCTATTGAAAGCAACAATTAAAGCTGCCAAAGATAACTTCTTTGTTAAATTAAACAAGGACTTGAGAGAAAACCCGAAATATTTTTGGAAAATGTAAAACAAAATCTAAAAGAAGACATATCGATACCATCTTTAACTGTTGACGGCAAAACCGTGACGTCGGACTATCAGAGGGCGGAATGCTTCAACAAGTACTTCCAATCTGTGTTTTCGCTATTACCTGCTGGGGAGACTTCGCTTTTGAACAACGCCAATCAAATCGATATGATGCCAGACATTGAATTTGATGTTAGTGGCGTCGACGCTTTATTACGGCATTTAGATGACACAAAAACAATTGGACCTGATGGAATATCCCCAGTAGTCCTGAAAGAGTGTCATGACATCATTTCTCCGTACTTAACGATCATTTATAAGCTTTCCCTTGAAACAGGCCTCGTTCCCCAAGATTGGAAAACAGCAAGCGTGACACCCGTTTTTAAATCGGGCGATAGAAAACTCAGAGAAAACTATAGGCCGATTTCACTAACGTCAATATGTTGCAAAATATTCGAACACATTCTATATAGTAACATATCTGCCTTCCTTGACTCAAACGCTTTTATTTCCACCTTCTCAGCACGGATTCCGGAAAGGTTATTCCTGCAACACACAACTAATAGAATTCCAGCACATCTTATCTAAAACCCTTGATAAGAATAGTCAGGTAGACGCGGTTTTTATTGATTTTCAAAAAGCTTTCGATATTGTGTCCCATAAGTTCCTAGATGTAAAGCTCGCTGCATTAAATATAAACGAAAACGTTCAAAATTGGATACGAAACTACCTAAACGGAAGAACTGAGTCTGTTGTCCTAAACAACGTTGCACCTTCACCAATAACTGTTTCTTCGGGCGTTCCTCAGAGAAGCGTACTGGGGCCCTTGCTATTTTTAATCTACATAAATGACATTGTCGAACTAATTACATCACCCATAAAACTATTTGCTGATGACTGTGTGATTTACAGAGAAATTACCACTGAAGATGACATAGATACATTGCAAACAGATTTAGATAAGGTAGCGATCTGGTGTAAAAAATGGAACATGAATTTAAATATAAAAAAGTGCAGTAGCGTAAGTTTTTCCAAAAAATTATCCAAATTTCAGCCCCGATATAACATCAATGGCGCGCTTATCGACATGCAGTCGGAATATAAGTATTTAGGAGTCTATTGTACCGAATCACTCACTTGGCATAAACAGATTGACACTGTCATAGCAAAAGCTAGCAGGATGTTACATTTTATTCGCAGAAATTTAAACAGGCAACACGCGAAGTTAAAGAAACTTTAAACTTCTTACATGTTAGAACAATGCTTGATTATGCTTGTGTAATATGGGATCCCTATCAAGATTACCTCATTAATAGACTGGAAAAACTACAGAACCAAGCAGCAAGGTTTGTTTGCCTTAATTACAGCCCGTACTCTAGCGTTTCCGAAATGAAGGCCACTTTAGGATGGGATCTACTACATATGCGTAGGCAGAAGTTAAGGCTTAAACTATTGCACCGAATATATAACAATCAAACAGGTATTAATCGCTATAACTATCTCCTGGAACCAGATTATATATCGACTCGCTGTGATAACAACAAAAAGATCTCAGCCTATAACTGCCGAACAAACACTTTTTACTACTCTTTTTTCCCCAACACAATTAGACAATGGAACAGTTTATCAAATGATATATAGTAAATGTGTCAGATAACGAACTATTCCATTCAATGCTGTGACGGCGCTCTTGTAAAACAAATGTATGTGTTATATATCTTGGAACGTGGTTCTTTCACGTTACTTGTATGCCTTTCTCTAACAGCTATTGTAGTGATTCTGTTTGTCAGTATATCTGTCGGAAAGCTTCTCTGTATTACTGGTTGTATTTTGTTCCCCCCTACGTAATGCCTTCTTGGCGATGTAGGTACTCTGTAAATAAATAAATAAATAAATAAATAGTAGTAGAAGTGAGCATTTGGGGTGCGTTTGGCAGGAATTCTCAGATCATGAACAGCAGGTTGCCATTATGCCTCAAAAGAAAAGTGTATAATAGCTGTGTCTTACCAGTACTCACCTACGGGGCAGAATCCTGGAGGCTTACGAAAAGGGTTCTACTCAAATTGAGGACGACGCAACGAGCTATGGAAAGAAGAATGATAGGTGTAACGTTAAGGGATAAGAAAAGAGCAGCTTGGGTGAGGGAACAAACGCGAGTTAATGACATCTTAGTTGAAATCAAGAAAAAGAAATGGGCATGGGCAGGACATGTAATGAGGAGGCAAGATAACCGATGGTCATTAAGGGTTACGGACTGGATTCCAACGGAAGGGAAGCGTAGCAGGGGACGGCAGAAAGTTAGGTGGGCGGATGAGATTAAGAAATTTGCAGGGACGGCATGGCCAGAATTAGTACATGACCGGGGTTGTTGGAGAAATATGGGAGAGGCCTTTGCCCTGCAGTGGGCGTAACCAGGCTGATGATGATGATGATGATGAGAAGTGAGCATGCCTACGTGAAACCAAGAAACGAATTCGAGGACGACAAAAAATAGATTAGGCCCCATGTACATATAAGAAAAGATAAATTTATAAACAAATCGCGTAACCGCGAGTTCATGCGCAACAATACAAGAGCTTTTAGAGCAAAGGAGCACAACTGAAAACGGAGGATAAGTAGATAATCGGGATGGTGCTGGTTCTTTTGTTCTCTATTATTTCTAGCGATCAAAGCAAAAGCACTGGAAGCTGCCTGCGCCATTACCTACCACGTGACCTCCGACAGAAAAAAAAACTGAGTGCAAGTACACAAGGAGCATTTAATACGGTTGTCACATTGCACACTTTTGGCCGTGATCAAACCTGATTAAGATCGAATTTCTAGCCCCGTTTGGCTTCATGCAAAATGTGGGGCGTCCATGCTCCCTTGCTCAATCTGCGGACGGGAGCTTATCGCGGTCGAAAATTTCGGTCAAGGACGGGCTTAATCGCGATTGAGGATGGCCGTGTGTCACCGGTATAAGTCTGCGCAAATCTTTAGTTACAGAATGAACCAAATAAGCCAAACCGAAGACTTATTTACCTGCCTGCGACGTATATTGGCGTGCAGCAGAACTTAATTCTCTACAACTCTATGTACTGTCACAATTAGGTGAGGACACGTGAACGATGATTTTTTTTTCACATCCGGTGCCCGTCGGCACCGCCTGGTGTACACACAATTCACTCACATTTAACACACCTTGTGCTTTCCTGTAAAGAAATTACGCGAAAATTAATGCCACAATGACGCACCACAATAACCCGACGTTGAACGTAACTACGTACGTAGCTTTTATATTGACGCGAAATAGGTCTGCACGTGTTGACACGGGACCCTTAAGGCGAGAACGACGAAGTTCGTGGTTGCGCGCGGGCTCTCCGAGGACCAGCCATCGCTAAAGGCAGACGTTTTGTCCCAGTCTGTCGGTGCTCATCTCATGCGTGGCGTCAAAGAGGAAATCTTTGCTGGCCTAATTCGAAATCCGCTGACGACACTTGCAGAGTTCCATGACGAAGCCACTACTATGGAAAAGGCCCTTCAACAGCGGGCCAGGCAAAACAACCACGACGCCATGATTTCAAGGGAGCTCTCTGCCGTTACCCTCGGTAACGACGTTGGCGCCTTGCGAGAACTCATCAGGGCTGTCATCAAGGAGGAACTGCAGAAGATGCAGACGACCACGGCCACTGTGGGACAACTTTCCATTGCGGAAATGGTGCGCGCCGAGGTCCGACAGGCCGTCCATGTTCCTGGACAGTACGAGGCACCACAGCAGGTACCGCACGCCGAAATGAGTTACGCTGAAGCAGTACGCCGTCCGCCACCCTCAAGTGCGTGCAGCATGGTACACCCCACTCAACAAATGGACGTAAGCTTCAGGCCGCCTCGCAACCCACCACACATCGCCGAAGCAAGGACTAGGAAGAGCGACGTCTGGCGCACCCCAGACTACAAACCCCTTTGTTTTCATTGTGGCGAAGCCGGGCACATCTACAGAATGTGTCCTTATCGTCATGTGGGGCTTTGTGGATTCTCGCCAAGTGCACCTAGTCCACGACCTGGTGAGCGGCCGCCGAATATAGAGAGTTTCGTCGCAAATCGTCGCAATGTTGATCAGCGATGGCCGGAGCCCCGTTCGTCGTCTCCTGCTCGTTACAGGTCTCCATCACCAAGCCAAACCTTTACTCGCGGA
Source organism: Dermacentor albipictus (assembly GCF_038994185.2). Lineage (NCBI taxonomy): Eukaryota > Metazoa > Arthropoda > Arachnida > Ixodida > Ixodidae > Dermacentor > Dermacentor albipictus. The sequence goes on along the minus strand of NC_091830.1, from coordinate 82,352,669 downwards.
GCTCTGAGACGCCGCTCGCCTAGCCCGGCGGGTCGGGAAAACTGAGTTCCGCGACCTCCGGAGGTGAGGCCGCTGACGACGACCATGCGCAATATCCTCCACTACGACGACAACGACGAAAACAGAACGACGCAGACGTACAGACGGAGTCGAACACCGTACGAGAGGTAGTAACGTCGAACATTCCCGTCACCATAGACGACGAAGAAATAACGGCATTAATCGACACTGGAGCGGACACCTCAGTTATGAGCATGGACCTTGCCTGCAAGCTGAAGAAAGTTTCTACCGCGTGGACAGGGTCGCAGATTCGAACTGCAGGAGGACATCTGCTAACCCCGGTAGGAAGATGCACAGCGCGAGTGAGCATTCGTGGGTTTACGTACCTCGGAGATTTCGTTATCCTCCCAAGCTGCTCGAGGGACCTTATTCTTGGAATGGACTTTCTGCAGGCTAATGGAGCTGTGATCAACTTACAAAAGTCGCGGGTAACGTTTTCGACGGCGCAGGCCTTAGCAGGGAGCAGCACTGACGACACGTATGTCAACGCCTTGAGAATTGTTGACGAGGACATCACGGTGCCGCCAAGGAGCAGCGTATTGACCCTCGTCACCTGCGACGCATTCGACGGCTATGAGGGTATTGCCGAGGCAAATATCCCGCTGCTGCTTGAAAAACACATCTGCATCGCCCGGGGCCTTGTTCGAATTCAGCATAAGTGCTCGCAGGTGTTGTTGACAAACCTCAGCCATGAGTATCAGCACGTCCCTCAAGGTACAGCTGTGGCATTCCTGAACGAAACTGCTGACTTCGCCGATATTGGCACGCTACAAGTCACTTCACCGGACGCAACAACTCACGCCAGCCTGAATACCCGCGTCCACATTAATGCTGACTTAGCAGATGTCCAGAAGGATCAGCTGCTGGGCCTACTGACAGAATTCTCCGGCTGTTTTTCCACGGAATCCAAAGTCCAGCGCACTTCCGTTACGCAACACCGGATAGTTACAGAGGAGTCGGCGCGGCCTGTTCGTCAGCATCCGTATCGCGTGTCACCTATGGAGCGGGAGGCGATTAAGCGTCAAGTTCAAGAAATGCTAAATGATGACGTCATCCAGCCGTCGACAAGTCCGTGGACATCGCCTGTCGTACTAGTAAAAAAGAAAGACAACACACTCCGCTTCTGCGTTGACTACAGACGGTTTAACCGAGTCACCAAACGCGACGTTTATCCCCTGCCACGGATCGATGACGCTTTGGACCGTCTGCGTCATGCTCAGTTCTTCACTTCGTTAGACCTAAAGTCAGGCTACTGGCAAATCGAAGTGGACGAGCATGACCGTGAAAAAACCGCCTTCGTGACTCCCGATGGGCTGTACGAATTTAAAGTGCTGCCTTTCGGTCTCTGTTCCGCCCCTGCTACGTTCCAACGAATGATGGACACTGTACTCATTGGACTAAAGTGGCAGACGTGTCTAGTGTACCTAGACGACGTTGTTTTGTTTTCCAGCACGTTCGATGAACATATCGCCCGGCTACGAAGTGTTCTTACCGCAATACGCAAGGCCAACCTCACCATCAACCCTGAAGAATGTTACTTTGGCTTCCAGGAACTCAAGTTTCTAGGCCACGTGGTCAGCTCCCAAGGAGTACGACGAGACCCAAAAAAACTCGCTGCCGTTACCGAGTTTCCTCGTCCTAAAGACAAAAAGTCTGTTCAGCGGTTCCTGGGCCTCTGCGCTTACTACCGTCGTTTCGTTGAAGGCTTCTCAAGGATTGCTGAACCGCTCACGAGACTGACGCGACAAGATGTGCCCTTTACGTGGACGGAAGAACAAGAGCAGGCTTTCACCGAATTGCGTAAACGCCTTCAATCCGCTCCAGTGCTGGCGCATTTTGATGACACCGCGGCAACTGAAATACACACCGATGCCAGCAACGTAGGACTCGCGGCCATTCTGGTTCAATGGCAAGATGGCGCAGAACGTGTAATTGCGTACGCCAGTCGTAGTCTGACAAAAGCAGAAGCTAATTATTCAACGACCGAAAAAGAATGCTTAGTAGTCGTGTGGGCCATCAGCAAGTTCCGACCCTACTTATACGGCCGGCCATTTCGAGCGATCAGTGATCACCACTCGCTCTGCTGGCTTGCCAATCTACGAGACCCGTCAGGTCACCTCGCTCGTTGGAGCCTCCGCCTCCAGGAATACGACATAACTGTTGTCTACACATCCGGCCATAAGCATAGCGACGCTGACTGCTTGTCACGTTCTCCTATTCCCTTGACATCCTCCGACTTGGAGCTAGATTTGCCGTTTCTTGGTGTCGTCGACGTGGTGCGCATGGCTGACTTTCAACGTGCAGACTCTGAGCTGCTTCCAGTCATCCGATATCTCGAGGGAGCTGACGTTGTTGTCCCACGCCCACTTTCACGAGGATTGACGTCGTACTGCCTGCGAAACGATGTCCTGTACAAGAAAAATTTCGAGAACAGCCAGGAAACGTTCCTTCTCGTCGTTCCTACGGCACTGCGCGAGGAAGTTTTACAGGCGTGTCACGACGATCCCTGTGCCGGCCACTTAAGCTTCGCGAGGACATTCGCGCGCATACGGCAAAAATACTATTGGCCACACCTATTTTCATCGGTTCAGCGCTATGTGCGAACATGCCGTGACTGTCAGAGCGTAAAGTTCCACCCGTCAAGCCTGCCGGCCTCCTCCAGCCTTTGGATCCGCCTCCGGCGCCGTTCCAGCAAGTGGGAATGGACCTTCTTGGGCCGTTCCCCACGTCCTCCTTGCAAAATAAGTGGATAATCGTGGCAACTGACTATTTAACTCGTTATGCGGAGACAAAAGCTGTGCCGCGGGGAACTGCTGCTGAAGTCGCCAGCTTTTCATCCAAAACATCGTGCTTCGCCACGGTGCACCCGCTGTACTCAATACTGACCGCAGTGCAGCGCTGTACTCGTTACTGACCGTGCAGCGTTTACAGCGGAGTTATTGCAACAAGTCGTCACACTGACGTACACCGACCACCGAAAGACCACAGCCTATCATCCCCAAACTAACGGCTTAACAGAGCGCCTAAACAGAACATTAGCCGACATGCTCTCCATGTACATTGATGTGGAACACAAAACATGGGATGAAATTTTGCCATACGTCACGTTTGCTTACAATACCGCTGTGCAGGAGACCACCGAGTTTACACCATTCGAGCTTGTTTACGGACTTCGCGTTACAACCCCCTTAGACGCCATGCTCCCGGTAGACCAAGGAACCACAAGGAATGACAACACTGAAGATTTCGTCGAGAAAGCCGAGGAAGCTCGCCAGCTTGCTCGGAATCGCATCCGCACCCAGCAGCATGCCGACGCCTGCCGTTACAACCGGACCCGACGGAATGTCCAGTACTTACCAGGCGACCGCGTGTGGGTGTGGACACCTATCCGACACCGCGGGCTCTCAGAGAAATTGTTGCGCCGCTACTTCGGCCCCTACGAAGTCGTACGCCGCCTCAGTGATGTGATCTACGAGGTGGTGCCTCAAACCTCTGATCCTGGTTAGAACCGACGCCGCCCACGTGCTGAAGTCGTCCACGTAGTACGGATGAAGCCGTACTACGCACGCCAGGGCTAAGCAACCCTCACAAACCGCTTCAGCATTGTGTACATTCCTGTATGTGTTGTTTTTTTTTGTCTTTTCATGTTGACACTCTTGCCCACAGTGCGCGCCCGCTGCCCTTGAAGCGACCGGGCCGGTCGCTTTTGAGAGGGGAGCAATGACGCGAAATAGGTTTGCACGTGTTGACACGGGACTCTTAAGGCGAGAACGACGAAGTTCGTGGTTGCGCGCGGGCTCTCCGAGGACCAGCCATCGCTAAAGGCAGACGTTTTGTCCCAGTCTGTCGGTGCTAAACTGTTTTAGTTGCCATAGCTGGGTGACAATATGAGCACCATGTGCCTCGCAAATGGCCCTCGGTTTGAAGGTGGAGCGCTGTCACGATGTGTACTCTGGGCACGGCATGTCGTCTACGTAGTTGGTGGGCGATGTTGACGATGAACTCCGCCGAAGCAAAAACGTTCACTTCATCACTGTTCAGGCCGATTGGAAGGCGTTTTCTCCTTTGCCACGAATCACGGCCGTCGCAGGCATAGTAAACACACAATCACAAAGAAACACAGATGTTGTAGGCCACTGGAGCCGTTCTTCCTCACGCATAATCGCGTCGCCTTCAGTGCGGACGCTCGCTTCGCGTCAATAAGCACAAACGTTCACCAAAACAACGAGGTGCTGCAACTAAACGCAGAAATAAACCATCTAATTACCCACAACTTCGAGACAGTCACGCAGAACACACACATACACCCGGCGGCCTGCCGCGAGACTCAACAGCGACAGCGGCGACACCTATCGGTGGAAGTTATTGCAATTTCGTTTTTGTTTTCAACGCATGACAAGAAATATTAGTTTAAACTGCGTGTGTATATTACTTTCTAAGCTATTTATCTTACGCTATATCTAAGCAATTTTCTGTGTTTACGGGTACTTTCACTGAAAATTTGTTCGCACACACATAGGCTGATTTCAAATTAAACGGAATGGCAAGGGTGAGCTGGTGCTAACTGTGTGTAGCTGCATGTAAGGGATAAGTTAATTCATTTTCTCGCTTTTTTTTTCTTTGCTTGGACGTTCATTTGTAGAAAGGGGTGACCCTTTCTGGTTGTATAAGATGCAGACGTACCTGCGAGTCTTTCCGTTCTTTTTTCAACAAAGAGAGAGAGAGAGAAAGCTTTATTGCCCTTTTCTAGAAGTCCCCAATGCTGATATATCTCAACTGGATTGGTCACGGAAATTTTAAATAGCTCGGACGAACGACAGATATAGAAGCTTACTAATAATAACAGCTTACTAAACGTAAGGACAAAAGCACGAAATAGCGCATGTACAGAATTACACGAAAACATTAAGTTTCCAAGTACAAAAAGCTTTTCGTTGCGTGTTGTCATGAGTGTGTAGCCAGAACGGATCCGATTCTCACCTTTTTTTTTTTAGAGCGAATGAGCGAGTGAGGCCGACGACCGCTCAAACGAAATAACAAATATAGCACATCTCCTCTTCGATGCACAGCACCGTGAGTTGTCGTCGTTATAATTTGACGTCGGTTTTTGTCTTACTGCAGTGGCTTAGAATCGCAGTTTGACGGGTAATGAGGATGATATATTCACAATTGAGGTATTTTGTGCGTGCGGTAGACAAGGCATTTTCAGCCCAACTACTTTCGCCCTCAAACTACCTCTAGCAGAGCAATTTAGTATTGTTCCCATTCAAAAGCTGCGCCTCTACCATCGCCGAATTTTGCTAGGCGAGAGTGCAGCTGTGGTAAATGCTATTGAATAACAACAATTCATTCCTTCTTGGCAAAGTGTGGGAACTGTGATGACTTGCAGAGTGATGCGCGATAAACATTCGAGCTCCCCTTTCATCCCTGGATATGGACAAGTCTAAAAATGCCGACCATTCTGACACCTCCCACTAAAAACTCTCGTCCACAGACTCCGTACCTCCTGCGTACGCGTCTTACCAAGGCACGTAGGGTCCCCGCTAGCAATAGGAAACCTGTAACTACCATTAATAATAATAATAACAGTAATAATAATAATAATAATAATAATAATAATAATAATAATAATAATAATAGGACTCTGTAATAATAATAACACTGTACCAATCGACATAAGCGCAGCTCGCTGGTATATTTGCGTTCACTGAAAATATTTGGCAATGATGTTGACGGCCTAGCACAGTCATGATGTGATTTTGAATGTTATAACACAGAGAGACGTGTTTGCTCGAGGTGCTGTTGTGCGCCACTTTTCATAGCTTACGTGAAAGTTAATGCTCTAATTCCCTTACACGAGCGCATCGCAGCGGTGCTAGAGCGTTGATTTGCAGGACAGCCGCTTGCGTATTGTCGTCTTGACGCTGCGGTGCTTTAGTGCGGCTTTGCGTCTCTGCGTGCCCTGCATCAGTTATCTACGTGCAAAAAATTGCACGGTGCCTATTGTTTATAAATAGCAGAAACGTACCCTATCGTACCTTGAAGTAAAATTATTAGTTTGCTCGCACCTGTTGCCATGTGTACTAGTAGTGTTTCTTTTATTGAGGATTCTCCAAACTAAGCATGCTTTGTGTTTGTGGGGTGTGCGAACGGGCTAGTTGGTATTCCATGCCGAAGTGACTAGCGCAGGAGTGGTCATGGGGCATTAAAGGGCGACAAGGGCGACAGTGCCCTTGCCCTCTCCGGTGATCATCCCATGTATGCGAGCTGCCACGTGCGAAAAGTGAATAATATTCACCCATTTCGACTGCGTGTTGGCTTTAAGCATTCTCATGTCTCCCTTTAGTACCATACTATCTCTCCTTTGCGCTGTTGCATGTGAGTACAAAAGTAAACGCTGCAGCTTCTGCATTACTTTTGCGAGGTGGGGAGGGGGGGGGGGGGGGGTAACGCGTAGTTAGTCTTCAAGAGGGCATTGTGTCGATGGCCAGGCTGCTTCAGTGGGCATTGCGACGACTAAAGAGCTCCAGAGACTATTGTAGCGACGAGCACGAAATTCTAGCTAAAATGACTCGCACAAGCCTCCCCCGCGTCCCTCTCATGTACATTATACATGCTCTCAAACCACCCAACGACGCGGCTGGCGAGGCAGTCACAGCAGCAGTAGCAGCAGAATGGGAAAGGATGAGGGAGGAGGCATAGAAAGCTTCGCTTTAAAATGTGGCATCCAGAGTTCTGGTATTTTGACGGAGTTCAGTTTCATTCTACGAAGCATTTGTTTCCCGAATTCAGCATATGCACCTGTCCTGCCCGTCTCGCGAGGGGAGACGGACGAGTCTCTCGCAGATCTGCATATACCGAGACATTGCGAACGTACTTGGAAGGTGGGAAATAGTGTGCACATTTGAAAAATGTCTCGACACTGTTCCGTGAACAAAGGTGGGTGCGCAAATGCCCCGCCAATTATACTGTATGCATTGCAAATTGTAAGTTGGTTCTCTATGCGTTCTCACATTCTTGACCCTTTCTTTTTGAGCACTCAATTCTGGCAGCCGTTTGTAAGGCAATAGAACTTTCCTTTCTAATACAAATACTAACTTAATAATTTCTTTTTCTACAGTCATCTTCGTAATTTAACGCGTACGCGAAGCCATGAGCGTTTTGCACGGCTCTTTCTGTAGATGCTGCTTGAGCAAAGAATTGTGGTGGGTGAGAAGGCTCAAGTTTGCCAACGAAGCTACCTTGATTATAAATGTGAGAGAAACAGAACGGACTGGGGTTACTGATTCGGCAAAAGAATGTCAGGTGAGGTCAAAACTTCTAAATCGGCGTATCTTTTGTCCGCATATGGTTCAGCACGCCCTTTTCTGCCTGTTTCGTTGTGCTTGAGAGAAACCTAGACGACCGCATTTCGTTGGGGCAATAGTGGCGTGCCCAGCTGCATGCTGTCCCGTGGCCTACCTAATTTCCTTAATTCGTGGCGTCCCAAAAGCAAGAGGTGCACTAGTTCTGTCTTGCTGAAAACGTTTTGAACATTTCTTTTTGGTTAAATATGAAATGTAGAAAAGTATGTGTGTGGTTTTCGATTCCGCAGAATTTGTGCACGACGACATTTCAGAGCTGTGTCCCACCTAGCCCAATATGACATGATCGATAGTAGTGCTTCAGCGGCACATTTTTTGCAGGACATTTTTAAAATGGCTCACCAAAACCGACAGTGAAACCGAAGGGGACTCTCTTGAAGAGTTTTGTCGGTATTGATGGATGGATGGATGGAGTAACTTTATAGAAAGGTCCTGCGAGCTACAGGGCGCAAGGTCCCATAGAGCGGGCTACTCCCACGTTGGGACCGGGGAGTTGTAACTCCCTGGCCGCATCGTGGGCTCGCTGGACGGCCCAGAGCTGCTCCGCCAGGTCCGTGCTACGTAATGCGTCTTGTAGCCTGGCGGAGTCTTGATCCTTGTTTGCGTGGGTCCGACGACACGGCATTGAAAGCCCGACATATCTCGAGGGGAAAGGGTTGGGGTAGGGGAGGGCCCGCTTCTGGATCCGCCACTGGTTTGTAGGGCCGTGGGACACACTGTCTCCTCGTACAAATGCATGTTTGTGAATTTAATAAAAACAAATAAAAACACCCTTGCACCCACCCCCAATATTCTTAGTCAATGCCCACGTTTGGGGGGTAAAAGGGTGGTATGACATCTAGAACTGTCCCATGCTTCGCAAAAAGTCATGATAATGGGATGTTTCTTGAATGAAATCACCCTTCAAGGATGTTATGATTCGCAATTCTAACCATCAAGGGTGTAAATTATTTTACTGAGTACAGCGCGCGAGGCCGCCGTGGCGCCAGGCTCTGTCAGTAAGGCAGAGTCACGATCTATTCAAGAAGGCGATTAATTGCCCCATTGCTGCAAATATATCTACGGAAATTTATACCGCGGTGAGCGAGCGGCGATTTCCACTACACTGTAAAATAATTTACACCCTTAAAGGGAAAAAGGTGTAAATGTGTACATAACTGACAGCCTTAGGGTGTCAGTTATATGAATCACACCCTAAGGGCCAGAGTTACAGACACATTTACACCCTTTTCACTCTTAAGGGTGTAAATTATTTTACAGTATACTGCGCGTGAGGCCGCCGTGGCGCCGGATACTGTCAGTAATGCAGACTCACGATCTAATCAAGAAGGCGAATAATTGCCCTATTGCTGCAAATATATCTACGGAAATTTATACCGCTGTGAGCGAGCGGCGATTTCCACTACACTCTGAAATAATTCAACCCTTAAATGTAAAAAGGGTGTAAATGTGTACATAACTCACACCCTTAGGGTGTCAGTTATATAAATGACACCCTAAGGGCGTGAGTTATAGACACATTTACACACTTTTTCACTTTTAAGTGTGTAAATCATTTTACAGTATACTGCGCGCGAGGCCGCCGTGGCGCTAGGCACTGTGACTAACACCCCTGTTACACGGGCACTTTAACGGCCGTTAAGGAAAACGGCAGTTGGCCTCAACGGCCGTTAGGCTGAATTACACGGCAGCGCGAGCGCCGTTGGAAATCCAACGGCGATTGAAATCAACGGAGCTCGCCGGTCTCCGTTGCGCCGCCGCTTCCGTCCGTTTCGTCCTGCAGTAGACAAGATGGCAGCCCCCAGCAGCAACGTGTCCGCGCTGCAGGTGAGCGCGCCGGCGCAAAGCGCTTTGCTTGGACAGCGTCACTGACGCATTTGCTTATTAACCTGTGGCAAGATCACCTGGCCGACCTGCGAGCGCAAAAGCACAATGCGCCCGTGTACGCGAGGATGAAACGTCCACACACTCCTTTGCCTAGCAGACATCACCACAGCGAGTGCAGCGAGGCTGCGACATCGCCTCTCGGCCGCCTTCCGCTTCTTCTTGATTGACGCTTTCTGAATGCGCACAGCTTGCAGTCCAGCCCTTTTTGCAGACGACAAGGCCTCGTAGTGCGCCACCAGGAAAAGCAAATTGGGTGGACAATCACGGTCGCAATCATTAGGTGGCCGGCTAACCGCCATTCCGCGGCTGTTCTGGGGTGCGCGTCGCAAAGTCTTACCACGTTCAACACCGCACCTACTGAATCACGCAGACGGTCACTCGCGGTACGAAAGAAAAAAGGATATGCACAGTGAAGCTGCGGTTAGTAGAAGCGATGAAACGAGAAATGGGACGCTTCACCACGTTGAAACCACAACAAACGCAGCCATTTTGCAACGCCATGGATCGGATTGGATCGGCTAATTGAGCTTCTTCGCTAGTTTTGCAAACAACTTTTGCAAATAGTTAAACAAACACGTTGTACAGCATGTAGCGCAGAAAATAATTGGAGAAACAAAATTTTTTTAGAGTTGGCGAGGTAAAAAGCTCGAGAGTCACGTGATCAATCGTCGAAACGGAAGTGAACCGACTGAGCATGGAAAGTGCCGTGTGAGCGCTGCCACCACCGTTCCGTTCCCACTGCCGTTAGGGCGTTCAACTGCCGTTTGCGTTAACGGCCGTTGCAAGTGCCCGTGTAACAGGGGTATAAGGCAGAGTCACGATCTATTCAAGAAGACTATTAATTGCCCTATTGCTGCAAATATATCTACGGAAATTTATATCGCTGTGAGCGAGCGGCGATTTCACTGTAAAATTATTTACACCCTTAAGCGTGAAAAGGGTGTAAATGTGTGCATCACTCACACCCTTGGGGTGTCAGTTATATAAACCACACCCTAAGGGCGTGAGTTATAGACACATTTACACCCTTTTTCACTTTTCAGGGTGTAAATTATTTTACAGTGTACTGCGCGCGAGGCCGCCGTGGCGCAAGGCACGGTCACTAAGGCAGAATCACAATCTATTCAAGAAGGCTAATAATTGCCCTATTGCTGCAAATATATCTACGGAAATTTATATCGCTGTGAGCGAGCGGCGATTTCCACTACTGCGCGCGAGGCCCGCTTTGGCGCCGGGAACTGTCCGCATAATTCAAAGTTAATTGCCCCATTCTTTCGTAACAATGATGCTGTTGCCAAGGGCTCCGGCGCTCATTCAGCGAAATCACTGGGCTTCACAGCAGACGCCCGATAACTGTCCTGCCTGCAAACGTTGGAAGCAGAAGGAACCGATACGTGTTTTTTCTCAAGCGCTTACGAAAGCTCTAAATGTCACTCGGTACATCCAAGGAGCGAACGGCATATCTGGCACTCCTTGGCGAGGTTTTGCAGCGGCCTGGTCATCACTACATTTATCACGTAAGTATTCAACAGATACCAATCCTGCAGCGCGTACTGTGAGGGAAATTCCTGTTCCTTAATCACAAGTTTAAATGGCCTCATTTACTCTCATTTCAGCCAAAAGCTTTTTTTTAATTTCAAAGTATATTACCTATTCAATTTTCACAGCATTGAAGGACGCGACTTAGGAGTCAGTTGTAACTATACGTGGTTCTAGAAGCAAATTACAAGTGGCTGATTATCTAACTGTATGTGCTTCAATACCACCATCACAGCAGTCACGAAATTTATTACGCTCGTTGAGAATCATCAGCGCTGCGGCTATGCTATGTACCCGACAGATGAAGAGCACTAGAGATGTCGGGTCGCTAGTATCGACAAATCATTTAGCGCATCTTGAGGGTGGCACCCGGGAAACCTTACTCCCTCTTCGACATGGCGAATTTTAGAGACATGTTCTTGTCAAATGTAAAATACTAAACTAACGATGGTGCATTTAGGCAGCTAGAAAAAAATTCAAATAATGTTGGCCGAACCTATATGGACGAAGGATGGGAATCGAGCCGTAGAATAGTGGTCATTCACAACCACAAAATTCCAAGTGTCAGTGAACCAACAGAATCATAGGGGAAATGATTTTGATATCTGTAAATGTTCCGTAGAAATGATGAGCCGATGGAAAACGAAAGGGAATGAGAAAACAACTTCCCGCCCTTGGGAACCATACCCACACCTTCCTCACTACGTGTTCGTTACTCTACCTCTTCACCTACGCCGATGGCTGTTGCCTCGATCACATTCTCTGGTGTGCATGCATTTATACAAGATCTAAACTCCGCAGCGTGAGCCAGCGCGGCTCGCACTGATGGTGGCGGATGCAGAACAACCTTATGACCCCAGGCCTAACGCAGCAGCTGAACTTCATAACAAGGCGGCTGTAAGAATAAATCCTCGTTTATTACCGCAGTCGAAAAACAGATACGGTGTCTGAAAGGCGCCGTCTATCTGCAGGGCGAGTTGACCACAAATCTGTTCGGGCTTCATCCCTTTTCCGGCTGGAGCACTTCAGCTTTGGGTGGTCATCATTTCCTGTCGTCTACAACCACTGCTCCACACGCAAAAAAAAAGACTACGTAATGCCTTGTAGCTGCAAAAATGCGTAATTTGCGAAGTTTAGGCATTTAATCTTTATAATAATGCAAGTGTAGATGATTGGTACCTTCATAGTGATAAGGAACAAATAAACTGAAAATGTTGATCAGAATTAATATCCATAGGGATCCTTGGCCTCCATACAATATGTGTGGCGAAGCTTTAGTAGGCGTAGGCAAACTTGAAATTCGGGGGTGGGCCAAATAAAATTTGAGGCTTCGCTTACGCATGCTCGGACAACTGTAGATGAGTTTCTGCCACTATTTGAACATTGTTTTGTTCACGAACAATCGCCATCACATTATTCTTGCAGTATAGTGCATCATTCACACATAAATATATATCCCGTGCATTTCTGCACGGGAAATCGTGCGTTTATGTTTCTTGAATTTTCGCCCAAGCGTGCCGTGTTAACCTTCATTAGGCTACATGGACACTACTCGGCTTAAATTAAACGTCAGAATAGAGTAAGTTGCAAGATGCTCTTGATTAAAGTAACAAATAATAAATCTAACTTCCGCGCTTAGTAGGAATGCGCTTGCTTGGCAAGCATGCTAACCACGAACATCGCTGCAATTGGCAAGCTGTCGATCCTCGCCTTATGCACAGAATTCGAAAAACTGCACTTCGCAACAGCCGGGTGGTTCTAGACTTGTCATAAAATTGACCACAAATCTGTTTGGCCTTCATCCCATTGCCGGCTGGAGCACTTCAGCGTTGGGTGGTCATCATTTCCTGTCGTCTACGCACAGAACTCGAAAAACTGCACTTCGCAACAGCCGGGTGGTTTACACTTGTCATAAAATTGAGCAACAGGAAACACGCTATCGTTACACTGTACCTCCACGAGATGTGAACCACAATAAGGTCTCCACAGCGCTAATAAGCTGAGTACTTTAGGCGGCTAAAGCTGAGCTTGCTTCCTAAAGTATCGTCAGACGCTCCGACTAGTACACAGGCATATATGGGACAATTTCCTAGCGATTCTATACCCAATGTTTGAGCAGCACCACGCACGGAGCCAGCTGTGGTCATTGAGCCCCAGTAATCCGCACCAATTGACAAGAAAAGCGCAAAGCGCGACATCAAAAATCGCCGGTCCCAGAACGTCGCTTAGACAACTTATCTGTTCTAACACCATATTTAGTACCGACACCCTCTCGACGTAGTGAGAGGGAGGAAAGGGGAGTTGAGGTTCCCAAATATTGTTAGCCACAATAATAAGAGATAAAAAGTTAGCGAAGCGAAGGAACGCACGCGATGTCTTTTTTAAAATGAAAGTGCAGAAATGACAACGTAAAAGGTAGATGAAAGTGCAACAAAATATTAATAGACAGTTGCGATTCCTTAATGTCAAATTTCAGCGCAGCTCTACACGGGTTTTCATTTCGCGATGTGCCTAATGGCTGGCGCGGGCAATTTGTCGCGCGCGGCCCATTGCAAACGACACGAAACGAAGTGTGGCCCGACTCCCTCGCCAACCGGGCGATCGCGAGAGACAGCGCGTGGGTGACATTTGGGCGCGATTGCCAGCAGCCGCCGCAGACAGACCTCCGCTCATGCAGCGCTTTGTTTCCCTATAGACGACGCATGCTACTGTGGCGCCATCTCGTATCCATCTGCACCGCAACGCCCATCTTCCGCGGTGCTTCGCTTTTCTTATCACACTTTCACCCTACTCTCTGCTCCCGCATTCCTCCTCGCGCTCTCTTCCCCATCGCCTTCTATCATCTCCGGCTGCGCGGCGCGTTCGCTGTTATCCTTCTCTGTGGTCATTCGCTCGCTTACGGGGGACAGCGCCGCACGCTCGCCGCCATAACGGTCGCCTAAGAGCTGCGCTCTAAAATGCAGGAAATCCAACATGCCTTGCGGTAACATATAGAGAGAAGTTTTCCGCAAATACATAGGAAATGCTGAAACGCGTGTGTGTTTGTTCAATGTCATTGCAAAGGGAAACGGAATGCTTTATCCAGGCATTTTATGCAGTTGACATGGTTGCCAGACGGATCAACGCATGCGCCTCGTGTTGTCATTTCTACCGGTCCTCTCTCTCCCGTCTCATAGCGGCTGTTCGCGTCATAGCACTTTGGCCCTCTCCACCAGGGTCAAGGACCCGTATGCGCAGGCCGGCTTCTTCCTTCTAACTTCCGCTACTGCGGGCGAAGTAGTGTGAGCCATCGCTACTAAATGGAGCCGCCATCTCGCAGATATGCGTGAGCTATTCGGCGAGAACGTACAAGCTGCAGGTGCCTGTCACAACCAGCAGGACAGGCGGGTGCGCGATTCGCAAGAAAGCGTTGTGTCAAGAGTCGTTAAAGTTTAATTGATTAAACGCTCAAACAGCAGAGCACGTAGCGAGAGGACGCAGAGCTTCGGCGACACAGGCACAACGCTTCCAACCACTCGTTGTCATCGTCTTTCTCGAAGCAGTGCCTGCTGCTCGTTCTTCTCCAGTGCAATTACCTCCCCGGAAAACAGGAGCCGTCTCTGCGACCTACGGGCGAGATTGCGAAGTTCGATCAAATGCGGCTTGCGCCGCTGAACGTGTACGATTTCGCGCCCTCGGCGGCGCTTATCGGAAGTCGTCTCAAGGGTTTCTACCAAATAGTTCACAGGAGACGTTTGACTGACGACATGGTAGGGACCCTCGTACTGGGAAACAAGCTAGGGTGAACTCCAGGGCTGGTAGCGGGAACCCAAAGCCAGACTACACTGTAAACAAAAGTTAGCCGACATTGGGGTTATTGCGGCTCATGAGCTTTGAAGACTACCTTGCACCAGAAAATTACTCTGGCATGAGGCAGTAAAATGCGTTACATTACATCGTTTTACTACCATCTCTGAGAAACGTAGTAAAAGGATGTCATGAGCCGGCTTTACGACGTACAGAGTTTTAGATCACGTGACCAAAAACCATCTATTGAGAGTTTAAAACCACGTGATCTGGAACCAACCTGAAGATCACGTGATTAAATACTACCACTTTACTCCCCAAGGTTGCAAGCTCCGCCCAATCCAGTTAAGCCTACGCTCGGCGACAGGCACGGCCGCGGCAGGAATGGCAAAGATCGATGCCGTGGCGGCGCATCCACCAGCGGAACGGCAGAACGTTGGAAACTTGGAACGTATGTACTACCAACGCCTCCTATAATATACTATGCCTGGAACGTGAGCCGCAAACGCGCTGCCCTTCCCTCGCCTGTACTCTCCTCCTTTTGGTACGGTGGCGAGCGCCTCTTGCGGCCAGCCCTTGTAAACACGCCGGTGGCACGGCTACCGAAAGACGCTACCGGGAGAGACGTCGGCAGCCAAGCGGCTGGCGCGTCGTGAGCTTTCGGCGGCGGCGGCAGTGGTTGCCATGGGGACCGGTACGGTGGCGCGCGCCGTCCTGCGGCGCATGGTCGCAATACTCGGCAGAGAGCTCCCAATGGAAAATAGAGCGACGTTCCAGGCATATAGTTATAGGAGGCGTTGGTACTACCAGGGGTGGCACACTCTCAAGTTCAACGAATGGCCAAAGAGGGCGAAAAAATCGACCGCGCGGCGCTGCTAAAGAAACAGACATAGTACGGCAATTAAAAAGGTTCCCCGTTGAGCGCATTATCTCCCGCTAGAGGCGCCGTAGTAAGCGCAATTTTAACCTTCAAACTTTCTTCAACAGTAAACGAAGCATTTTTATTGCATGATAAAGACTGCAAAAGTATAATTCCTAATTTTACATTGTAGTTTTTTGTAATTTGTAATTGTAACTACATGGTAATTTTACATTGTAGTTTTCATTACCAACTTTGTTGTTTTTTGTCATTTTAAACGCAAAATAGCGTTCAGCATCATCGACCTCCCACGTGACCTCTTGCCTGGATTTAAAATTTTTACCGGTATGTTCGCGTGCACGGCAGGTACGGATTCCTTGGTTGGTACATTGGTTGGTTAATTTGTGCTAACACCAGTTCATTGCGCTTCGATATCTGGCGTTATTTAACTTGGAGTGTAAGCCTGAAAGCTAGGTTTCAGTCGTGAGCCATGTGGAACACGTCTGCATCGAAATGGGAGCCGGGTCCTGCTGCGACTGGGAACAGCAATACCGGTGAGTCGTTTAACATCACTGCTTCAATCGCTATGTAATTTATTCGTCTCGTTAACTCACAGGCGGAGGTAAGTTAACGAACTACATGCTGCATTACATAAGGGCAGTCAGGACCCTCCGTTGCTGTTTCCGAAATAAACTTTCAGTTGCGAGGCCATCATTATGCACACATTCACGAAAGAGAAACGATATCGGAACGCGCGTCACATTTTTCATCTCGTTTTAGCCGTAGCGATAAGTGACTGAGTTGCCTTATCAATAAATTTTTTTTTCGAGTCCGCCGGCAACTTCTTTCGTTCACAGAACCGAATAACCTTTTGATAAACTGAAGCTTGAATTTAATGTATTAAACAGTTGCACACATGATAATTCACCTATATTTCGTACCTGTTGGTTCCAAATGTTCTTGCTGTTCAGTTTGGCTTACCTCAGGACATCTATTTTTGCAGTAGTGAAGCGGTCCATCACGTTCATGCACAAAAAGAATGCATCAATTCTAATAGCTTCACGTCTTTCATCTATTTGCTTGTGAAATCAGCAGTGTGATCTCTTCTAGTGTATAAACGAGCGCACAAATCTTCTTATTTGTGATCTTAATAATACTTAAGCTGTTGACATGCATTGTAGTTACGCAGACATCAATTTTACGGAGAGTAACGATATTTATTTACCATGCTGCTTAAGCGCCCTAGAACAAACAGTGTACATTTGCATGTGTTCTGTCGTCACAAACCATTGCAATGTATATGTCGCACCTTTTCGCATTTTATATTGCAAAATTGTGCTTATTCAATTTCTGATGCAGTCAAAATTTCTGTTCCAGACATGCAGTAATGAGGATGGCACCAGTATAAAGCAACACACTCCATGCACTAAACAGAAGCTGCTGCCTGCTACAACAAGGTCATTGTGTGGACTTTGGCTGCTACTACAAGGTAAACAACACCTGGTTCAGAAATAAATATGCCTGATATATGCTGTATTGGCTTGCTAGTCTTGAGATACATGTCATTTGTTTGTAGCAGACGATATGAACATTTGTTCATGTTTACAGTTCAGCATAATTAGTTTGAACATAAAAGAAAACACTACATGAGTTTGGATAATATTTGCTGTATCTCATGTGCCATTGTTCTGCCCCAACAGAGTCTGTGCCAAGTACATCTTGGTCATCATGGGAGCCCCCATCTACACCAACAGGAAGGGGCTGGAGCTGAATTCACAAGACCACGAACAAAGAAGCCATTCCAGAATTATTTGGATGAGATATCAAGTCTACGGACGACTGTTTCAAGAGTGAAAAGAGCCTACGCCATCATTCCACCAGCACGGATATTGGCCGAGTCATCCAGGTACCTCAACAACAAAAATTATTTGTCTTCAGATGTACCTGCAACCTCTGAACAAGCACAGACGATGCTGGCTAAGAGTGTTCTGTCCGCTTGCCCTTCCTTAGGGAGCTCCCTGGCCTTGCCAATTCTTGCCAAGTATAGTTTGGTTTCAATGAATGCACGCTTCTTCATTCCACACTTTTGTTAGAGATCATTCCTATTCCTCATACAAACATTAAAGGTCAACCGATTCTTTGCTCATACTTAATGCCAGTCACTGTCTAGTAGCATAACATATGTGTAGCAGTTCTTTCTAGTGTATGTTGCCATGTGCAATTCCTCTCCTGAAATAGCTGATGCGGCATTGGCGTGTGTCTTGCATTAACCTTTACACTGTGTGCTATGTAGCATTGAACTTTTGTTAATGTTTTTGGCTTTCAATGCTTGCAAGGTAGAGTGGCTTCTTTCTTGAATGCAAGCTTTGTCATTCCCATATTGAATTCCTAGTCTCATTCAGGATTGCTATTCTTGCTCGACAGCCTGTGTTTTTGTGCAAGCTACATTGAAGAGATTGATTGCAGAATATGGTTTCGGCGCTGTGCGACTTGGTACTTGTCACCGTGTTACGTTTCTCATATGTGGGAGCCTGGTCAGTTGCATTGGGAAACAGTCTCTCGAGGCAAGCACCTGCTCCTACAGTCTGCACAGTGACATAGACTGCGAATTTACACGCACCATGGTTGGTGCTCCCCGTTCCGTCCTTTCCTGCTGCTGCCGTGTGCAAATTTTGCTTGTGGCCTTCCTCAGCCATGATTTGGCGTCAACGGAGACTCTCATACATAATTACATGGTTCTAAGTGTATGAAGTTGATATCCACATTTGTGGAAAGGCCTGCAAAATAGTTATGTCCACAAAACCGACCATGTCCATATATAGAGAATGTGGCGGACCAAGTGTGAGTTACACATTAGTGGCATGCAATAGAACAAAAAGAAACATGCAGGTTGGAAAGGCGGTAACGCTAATATGCCAGGCACTCCATGTCGCTGTTGGCTGTGGCAGCAGATGCTTGCGTCACCCGATTGTTTCGCAATGCAAGTTGCTCATATTCAACGCCTACTGTTGGTGCAAAACACGTGGGACACACTGTCCAATCTGCTTGTGCTGCTGGTTGTTGCTTGTTACCAGACTGCAGTGTGCGACGAAGGCAAGCGCTATGCCTACAGTCGGACGGTTGAATGTGCCGCAAGCAGCCCATGTGCGTGTATGCTCACTGTTGTCATGTAGATCGCAGCCAATGCATAGTGCCAATGTATAGATTAAGCGTTATGTTAGAGTATGCTGAAGTGATTTGATTACATAATCTTGTTTCAATGTTGTCCCACTTGGTCATGGTTGCCGTGTTACATTTCTGGGATGTGGCAGCCTGTTTAGTTGTATTGGCCAACAGCCTCTCGAGGTAAGCACCTGCTCCTGCAGTCCACACAGTGACACGAACTCCTTGTTTACATGTACTGTGATTGGTGCTCCCTGTTTGTCCTTTCCTGCTGCAGCCATGGGTAAAGTGTGCTTGTGGCCTTCTTTGTACATGATTTGGCGTGAACAGAGACTATCATACATGATTACATGGTTTGAAGTGTATGAAGTTTATATCCACATGGGTGGAAAGGCCTGTAAAAGTGGCTGCGAATTGGCGATTCCCACAAAGCAGACCACATCGATATTGAAAGCAGGTGGGGCACCAAGTGTGAGCGACACATTAGTGGCCACTGAAAGAACAAAAAGAAACGTGCATGTAGGAAAGGAGGTAACACTAGGATGCCAGGTAGCTCATGTCGCTGTGTTGGCTATGGCAGCAGGTGCCTGCGTCACCCGATTGATTCGCAGTGCAAGTTACGGTGACTGTCATTGCAAACAGGTGGGGCACTGTCCAATCTGCTTGTGCTACTGGTTGTCACTCGTTACTAGACCACCATGTGCGACGTAGGCAAGCACTGTGCCTGAAGTCGGATAGCTGAATGTGCTGTATGCAACTTGTAGTGCATGAATGCCCACTGTTGTCATGTGGATCTTAGCCAATGTACAGTGTATTGTCTGAACCTTATGCGGTGATTGAATGCAGAGTCTAATTTGATAATGGTCGCCGTGTTATGTTTCTTCGATGTGGCGACCTGGTTAGCTGCATGGGCAACAGTCTCCCGAGGTAACCATCTGCTCCTGCAGTCCACACAGCGACAAAGACTCCCAATTTACATGCACCGTAATTGGTGCTCTCCCCATTCGACATTTCTTGCTGCAGCCGCCGGCCAATTATGCTTGTGGGCCTTCATCGGCCGTGATGTGGCGTGAGCGGAGACAGCACACGTCATTACATGGTCCGAAGTTGATAGCCACATGGGTGAAAAGGCCTGCAAAAGTGGCTGCAAAATGGTGATGCCCACATGGAGAATGTGGGGCACCAACTATGAGTCACACATTAGCGGCCCCCGAAAGAACAAAAAGAAACGTGCAGGTTGGAAAGGCGGGAACGCTGAAATGCCGTTTAGTCCATGTCGCTGTGTTGGTTGCGGCAGCAGATGCCTTGCGTCACCCGATTGCTTCGCAATGCAAGTTACGGCGACTGTCAATGCAAACAGGTGGTGCATTGCCCAATTCGCTTGCGCTACTGATTGTCGCTCGTTACCAGATCGCCATGTGCGGCGACGAAAGTGAGCAGTTTACGAGCTCGCGTTAATGGTTTCAGCGCATCTCGACATGCAAATTTTATTTCTGATCTTGTATGAGAAGGTGCACTGGTTTTATTCTGCCAATAAAGTCGCACGTCCTGTTCACTCACTTGTGGCTTGTTTGTATGGGCGTCAGTAGAGGCTCTTTAGTCTCCTGGCCATTAAAACGCGGCAGCTGAGGCATGCCGCAAAGCCAGCGAGGCGAACACGGCGCGTACCCAGCGTACGCCACCGGTGTAAAGCGGCCATATTGAATAGTGTACTAAAAAAAAGCATTTCCGCTTCCTGTTTAAGTAGCGCCATCTGTCGGGTCCCCCACTAAGTTCCATGCGCTGCCGCTTCTTATTTTCGAACCACTGTGGAAGGTACAGTTTCCCTTCTCTAAAGTTGTTCTTTATTCTATGGTACTACATACGTCGCGTAAGATGTGTCTCAAGTGGACGCGGCTTCCTGCCGGCGCGCCGCCCGTTGCACCACCGACGAGCCGATCGACTGCATTGCGTCAGTGCGAACTCATCGAAAAATAATGTTCCAATTCCGCTCTGCACGGCAAACCGGCGTGGCCATGCTCGTATTTAGCGACAAAAATCGCCTCAAGAATCGTTCCTAACCGATCCTCTCTACGGCAGGTAAATATCTTGCCGTTCGCGAGGGATACCGCCATCGGCCGGCAGCCTACAAACGGCGAGTTGTCGCGTCTGCTGCTCCGGCCGGAAGCAAGCGTGTCGGTCAAAGTTCATTGCCAAGCACAAGCCCACTTTTTCATGCTTCTACGAGCGAGAAAACGACTGTCTCTTGTCCACTTTGAAGCTGTGAACGGAATCGTCACGACCCACTTTAGCACAAAATAAACAAAACGTTGGTTAGTTGTAGTGACAGTCAATGGAAAGCCTCACGCACTAGAAATAGATGCGATCATGTCGAGCGGGCTCACCAATTCAAGGTGAGGGCACATAATCTCGTAAACACGACAGCTAGCGCTGTAGGAAGCGTGTATACGAGCGGTGATCATGTATTTGTGCTCAGTAGGCGTCAAAGAAGCCCGTAGGCCATCCACCATTGCAAGCGGACGGTGCTGCACGGACGGCGCGTTGATGGGCTCGTGTTCGCCAACTAAAGCGGGAGACACACGGTCCGATTCGGTGTCCGATCCGGCGTCCGACGCGCCTGAACGGCAGCCGGAATCGAGGTGTTTTGCCGTGCCGAAGCGCCGGATCGGACGTCCGGCGTGCGACAAACCGGGCAAATTTTCATCGTCCGATGTGTCCGACAACTGCACACTCCGCACCGTCGTTTGGCCGCAGCTGATGTGACGTTCTCTGACGTTCCCTCCACGGAGGCGGCGCTGGCAGGCCGGTTTCTCGCCGTCTTTCTTTTTTTTTCCCCCTTGCCTGCTGCAGTTTGTTGCCGACACGAAATAGTTACCAGTTCAATAAAGTTACCTCGAACATGTGCTTATGATGCAAAACAGCGCCTAGTACACTAGCACTAAGCTACTGTCGAAATCGGGAGCCGCGACGCGAGGGCCTTTCCGCGGACAAACAGCACACACCGATCTCTATGCACCGACCGTCCGAGCGAGGCTGCTCGCTTCGCTTGCACGTTTGCCCTTCGCAACGACTGCGTCGAGTAAACCAATTGTATTTGGTTACGTGCTACCTAAGTGCACAGCGTTAACTGTTTTGGCAAAAATAAGCCCTCTTCATCGAGCTCGGGCTGAATGAAGCGCCGTCGGCCGCAGCGTCCGCCTAGCTATGCCTGCCGGCCGTATCGCTGGCTGTTACCGGAGCCGTCAGTGGACAACGCGCCGTCGTGAAGTGTTCTGTCACTTGCAGGGGCCAGTGGCGTTGCAACAGGGGGGGCCGGGGGGCCGTGGGCCCCGGGTGCAGGGGTCCAGTGAGGGAGGGGGGGGGGTGTCATATACGTCTGAAAACACCCCTCTTTCCCCCGGCTACACCCACAGGGGGGCGGGGGGGGGGGGCTGGAGGTGACAGAAGACCTAAGGGCCCCGGGTGCCACGTGACCTAGCTACGCCACTGGCAGGGGCATAATGTTATTGACAGTGTTCACGTAAAGCGAAGCAGTGTTGTGCAGAGTTTTTATATTGCGTTTCTCGACGTGAATCTAAACTCAAGCTGGGGAGGGGAGAGGGGGGCTGGATCTGGGCGGAGCTTACGCGCCGCTCGACCGTTCGGATACACGCACGTTGGATCGGACGCCGAATCGTACCGTGTGTCCCCTGCTTAAAGCTCGCTCATGGTTCGGCGTTAGTCCCTGTATATTCTTTACAAATAAGGAAGCCTACCTAGGCACTGTAAACCCAACAATTGGGGCCTAAATGCCTGCCCTCCTCCCAGCTACAGTTACGTTTGAGCGACAAAGTCTGATTTCGAAGGCCGTGCTTTTGCAAACTGCATGCGACTGAAGCGGTTGCGAATATTGAAGGCGACATCCGCTTCGTTTTTTTTTTATACATATACAGTACATTTTCTTAAACTTCGTATAAAAAAGTGCATATTTATACAAAGTTAACACTTTTGGACTCAAGAAATTTGTTAAAGTGTCCCTACCGATTGTTGTTAGGAAAAACACGTAATTTTCTCATTTACGACAAATTTTTCTAAAAACCGCAGAGTGGCGCCACTGCAGTATTCGTTTGGTCGACATACCACGTTGGTTGTGAATGCAGTAAGGCGGTATTTGAGTTATATTTTAGAAGTGCCTAGACAAAATGTGCTCCTTCTCGTGTGCAGTAACCATCGCAAACCCTCCGGACTCGTGTAACGCCGTTAGTTCGCCGTGTGTTTCGTGCGATCTATCAGTGTCGACAGTGAGTGTCTTACTACAGCGCCCGTCCGAGCTGCCTTTGTTCTGCCGAGCTGCCTGCGCGCGCTCTCGTGAAAAGTCTGGTACTGGAGCTTCGAATCGTAGTGTATGGAAGGCTGTTGAAGGTTGTGCTTTTGTGGAGCTGGAGTTCATCGGAAGTTCTACAGTGCTTGCGCCAGAAAGACGTCGGTGCCTCGGTACCTTTGAGACGAAGGAGCGTTGGCCAAGTCTTTTTGAAAGGTAAGCAAGTTTGGCCCTTGCGCGCATTCTTGAACTTATGATTTACGTAATGAACGTTGTGTAACTAGCTAGAGCAAAGCGCTTTCTGATCGTAGGTTGGCCGTCTTGCTGTGCACATTTAGCAAGCAATTTCACGAAGGCTTCCTCTGATGTTACAGCGTACTTGCATTCTGCTGT
Organism: Dermacentor albipictus; assembly: GCF_038994185.2. Taxonomy (NCBI): domain Eukaryota; kingdom Metazoa; phylum Arthropoda; class Arachnida; order Ixodida; family Ixodidae; genus Dermacentor; species Dermacentor albipictus. The sequence goes on along the minus strand of NC_091830.1, from coordinate 82,329,319 downwards.
AAAATATATGCTACCCGCCTTGATTGCTATGCCTGAATGGGCACACAATTATGAAAACACTGAAAGTTGCTGTTCGTTCGGTAGTTTTCTGGCAAGAAGTTATTCGTTATATATGCATTCCCGCAAGTACTACAGTACATGTGTAATGTATCCGTCGATGTATCATGGGCTTCGCGCGTTGGCACACGATTCTTATGTTTGACGCTTAAGCGGATAGAAGCTTGTATGAAGATTTTTGTATGTATACAGTTTGGTTTGGAGGACCACGTCGCGAGAACCTGTGTATTGTTTATGTTCTTGAGTGTCTTCGCGTATTTGTCTTCTATGTTGCAAACCCGACATAGGCCGATATTACAGTAACGAAGTTTATTTTTAATCCAGGCATTTCAGACACCGGCCTTTAAGAAAGACATAGACCAACCAATTCTGCCGAACGGGATGCCAGCTCTTGCAATCGTAGGTTATACGGTAGTGCGTAATAAAGTAAGGACTGCGATTTTGTAGCGATACTTACCCCTCGATTCTATACCACTCTTGTCGCCCACCGCAAACGGCCGGCTGTTCCAGTACGTAGCACGGGCCGGGGCGGCGGTCAGACCACTAACGAATAACGAAAAGGAATAGCATCGCTACAAAATCGCGATCTAGCTTTCAGAATGCTTTTCATGTGCTCAATATTTTTGTTTAATCCAATGCGCCACGTTTTACTGCATATATGAGTTTTGTTTTTGATTGTCCTGGTAGCCTGTTGTTGCTGATTTCGTTCCTTCCTGAAACTTTACTTGTTACAAAATATCAGTGTAACTTCCTTAGATATAACAAAGAGACATTTGTGCAACCAGGCGCAAATTCATGCAGCTGGCTGTGTGAGGCTCTCTTTGCAATTCCACATGACACTGGTAAATCACAAATTCCCAGGTTCACAGCACAATAAATTAAACATTTCTTACTTTTGAAGGCTATGCGGATTCTGGAGGCATCCCTGCATCGAGCAGGAACCAGCTGCACTGCTGGAAGCTGGACAGCACGACAATAAAGCACGAGATCTGTGCGCTTTCTCAAAGGTGCGTACAAAACTGGTGCTGCCTTTCGAGTTGTAGGATACATTTGTGTTATATGCAATCATTTTACTGTATTGCCATTTTCAGGATTTCTAGTGGCTGATCACGAATTTTATGTTTTGGTGGAGTGCCCTCAGTTTAATGAATTTACCTAAAGTAGCCTCCTCTGAGTTAAATATAATTGGGTGCTTGAGTAATTATGCCTTATATACTCCATATAAACTATATTAATCTAGCCAAAATGTCTTTTTAAGAACCATGAATTGAGGTTTCGTGCCTTGAATAATGTGCTCTAGAGTGTCTAGAAAAATTCGTTGTACCACATAAAGACATGGTTTACATAAAAGTGCCTTAAGCAATGCTTTCGCACAAAAGTTGTATCATCAAGAGTTTCAGAGAAGCCTGTGTGGTCGGTATGAAACATGACAAAGACAGACATAGACCAACCAAATACAACATTAAAAGCAATACATTTTGGCTTCCATATGGAAGCCTTGTTCACAATAAGGCTAAAAAAAGTGGAAGTGCATATTTAATTAAGTAAGTTTTAGCATAAGATGGGCGTGGGCTCCTTGGTTTCAGATAAACGTGTGTCCTGTTGATTGCATCTCCAGGGAATCCTGGTACAGGCATGGCTTCCAATTTCTTTCCTGGCCGATTATGCTAGACACTATCCAGTCACTATTGTGTTTAGTCATTGCTGCATGCTCTGCCAAAGCATTTGATGCCACTCTTTTCTCATCCACATCGTTCTGATGTTGGCGTAGCCATTGCTTAAAGTTGCCCATTGCTGTAATGTAGATAGTATTCATATACACATGTTATGTTTCAAAGGTCAGAATTCATGTCAGTAAAATTTTTGATACGGTTTGTTACTGAGATGGCTACCTCGTTGGTTTAACATGGCTTGTCACTGGGATTGCTCTCTTGTTTGTTTAGCTTCTTGTCGGGTTCTTATGGATTTGATTTTGTGCACAATGAGATGTTACATACACACCTTGCATATACATGAAAAAAAGGTTTACAACAGAGATAACATATATGCGTGGGCATATATATGTGTCAATAAAATACTCGAGCCTCATTTCTGCCTACAGAAAAAGAAGTTATTTCTCCTCGAGGGCATGACTGCTTTCAATAGTGAGCCTCCAAGAAAATGTTTTCTCTAATCCGTATTTTTGATATCTAAATGCTTATGTGGCATGTACAAACTGCTTGCATCAATTTCTCATTGGGATGAGTGGTCTAAATTTTAAATTTGAGTAATAATTGCAATAAATAACTCATTTCACCTGTCTTCTAAAGACTAAAATTCTATGCTTCTACCTTGCCAAACCTTTTATGAAATTAGTTTGATGAGGCCCAATATACAGGGCTTTCTAAATTGAAGGTATCAGTACCTATTAAAGACTGTGCTAACTAAGAAAATGCTGCTTGTGTATGTGGTTTATTCATTTCTCAGACAGAAGCTTTACACCCAAGTGCAGTCAGTAAATCGAAAACAATTGCGTCTTGTTCAATAGTTCTCGAGCACTTGTGCGTCACTATAGTCGGATACAAATTTAGAAAAAAGGGGAGGCCCCGCCCAGATGAATGAAGCGCGACGTCCGATTGCCTCCACGACTAAAATAATCCCGCTCAAAAAATCGTGCTTAGGAAACGCGCAATTCTCAGTATAAATAAAGACTTTGATGACTGGTTTAGTAGAGCTCTCATGTGCTACAGCATATGCCAGATCGCAACAGAAAAATAACCCCGTGCCTTCCACAACGCTGCCCGTCGTCTGCTCTTTAGCTTCATTGCAAGTGGCAAAACTAGAAAGAGCAACTCTGCATGGCATTTGTGCTTGTTTACATGTACACGGCACATTTACTACTCCTGTTCCGAGCTTCAAATGAATCAGTTGCTACTGAACAAGTACTTATATAAAACAATGTATTCATCGCAACCATTACAAACCCAAGATGCTCAGTGTCAGCGAAAGCACCGTCTTAAAGCTGAGGAGGGAGGTCAAAGCTTCGCATATTTTGGGTGGCAAACTATCGACGCCCTCACGAAAACGCCCACAAAATGTGGAGAAAAGAAGAAGCAGCACGAAGTAGGACACGTGTGCGCTGAGGTCGTGTGCACGATTTCTTTCACCACAACGAGATACCGACGATCGAGAAGATCACTAACGAGTTCTCGAAGCGTATATTGTGTTATGTTTGTGCCCTGGGATTTGCCTGACGGAAGGCCAGTGCTATGGTTTGTCGACCGTCGAGGCAGCATTCATCCCCGCATGGTGCCTGCCTGCTTCGGACACGACTACATGCACGGCTCGAGTTTCCTCGCGGCTGCACGGCGTCCACGATGGAAGCAGCCACCGGATCACGGACTGCTATTCGGCCCCTCCCTGTCCCGGCAGCAATGCAACCCCCCCCCCTCCTTTCTCCGGCGGCGCCCACACCGCAAACGACTCCCGCTGTGTTTGGGACAGTTTCCAAAGGAGGGCTGTGTTTCGACCCGGTGCCTTGCAGTTGGTTCCCTTTGTCCTATGCGGGCCATAAAACTTGCCCGGCGCACCATTCTGACCAACTGCCAAATTGTCCTGACGTCGCAGCGCGGTTCAAGGAAGCGCCGGCCACCGAGAGCGGCGTTAGGACCCCGGAGGCTGCCCAGACCCTCTCTCTCACGACCTTGTTTCGTCCTTGGGGACTGTCTGGGAGATCTTTGGACTGAGGGGTGTTATTTAAGCAGCTTGCAGCTGCTCTGTTGGTCCCTGTCCTGATAACGACGACAACATGTAAACATTGTATAAAGAATTATTCGCAGAGAAAACTCTCCTCGTCTCTGACTCTGCGTGAAGCGAGGTCCAGACCTCCTGCCAGCCACACATACCTCGGCAAACGCAACAATGGATCTCCCATCACTGAAGCGGTGTACTGTGTGTCAAGCACAGCAGCCAAGCATTCTCCCGTGACCTCTCAAATAAATAAGCGGTTCATTTGATGACATATTCCTTCTAATGGAAGCCCAATTCTGAAAAAGCAACGTCCTGCACAGATCATGCTCAATATAAGCGTTGGCATGGAAACGTGCTGAAATGCCGGAAAATCTGAATGCAAATGCAGTTATTAACTCTGAATAACTATGTGGGGCCCGAAATGCTCATTCGGGCAGCCACTGTCCAGCTTCACACGAAAAAGCAGTAGTCAACCTGAATGAAATTGACAGCCACTCTTAGCAGCCTGCACGCCGAAGCACATTGTACTTTGCGTGCAGTTGTGCTGCCCCTACTGTTTTTTCCAGCCAGTTGAGATGAATAATGCCAATGTCAGAAGGCCCAAAATACTCTAGTGGGCAGCCACCTATGAGCATGACGGGCCCTGTGATGAAATAACAGTCATCAGGGCACGCTTCAAAGGCACCTTTAGCATTCTGCACGTCAAAGCCCAGTCAAGCCGTCACCACTGTTGGTGAAACGGCAGCAACCAATGCGACAGTGACAGCCACTGTTGGCAGCTTGCATGCAAACACACATTCATGTGGTGGCATTGTTTATTTTGGTTACCTGGCCTAGGCAAGTAATGCGAATAAGAGAACAATTATCAAACATCATTGGCTTAGTTATGCCCAATATACTCAGTCGGGTAGCTATTAATAGCAGTAGTTGAGGGCACGCTTGAAAGGCACCATTAGCAGTCTGCACGTCAAATCACAGTCATACCGCAGCCATTGTTGTATTTATTTATCTGACCGGGCAAGTAACACCAATGTAAGCACAATTATTCACCCTGAATAGCTCTGCTAGCATTGTGCTAAAAAATGCTGAGTGAAGTTGAATTTGTTTTATTGAGGCAATTATTTAATTTACAAGCCATCGGCATGTCGATCAACGGCCAGGTTCAGACAATGTCATTTGTGAAGTAATAAATGGTGAAAGTTGCAAAAGCTCTCAGTGCACTGCTTTGCTGGGCTCCATTCACTGAAGAATGTCTTTGCAACGGCGAAAGCACAATGCGTTGGCGGGCTAGTTGGTGCGAATCCATGAATACTTTGTTTAGCGCAAAACGACAGAGTCTCTGTCGTTTTGCGCTAAACAAAGTATTAACGGCGAAAGCGTCAGACAGAAATCACACCCCGCTGCACATTGTTATTCGTGCTGAAAATTTTCGCCATCATATGTGATAGGCAGCGAAACCGTTTGTTTACTAAGACTGAATGCATGAAAAATGCAACAGCATAGCAAGGTGTTTCACAATATGCAGCCTTTCATGTGCACTTCTGGCTAGCTGCCACATGCACTGACGCATAAACGTGAGCAGAGGTAAGAGGCAAAGTTGCTGTGCAACCCACATGACGCTTTTAAGAAAATGTATCTCTAAACCTTTCTGTTTTGATAGGCGATCAAAATATGTTTTGAGCAAGTTGGTTAATCACATTGCAGCAACAATACAAGAAACAAGGACAGAAAACGCAGCGAGTAGGCAGATTGAGAAGACGAGGTAGACCAGTGAGAAAGGTTTTAATGAGATGGAAGAGGCCAGTCCTGCAGTGTACAGGAGTTAGTGCTTTGAATGAGATTGGCTAATGAATATGTGTAAGGACTTTGCTGAACGAAAACTATCAAAAACAAATGCTAATATAAAATAAAAGGACAAATATGAGTAAGTGCAAACACGCATGGAAGCAGGAACGCTGGCAACACAACTTATGCGTGACTCTGCCACAGCACGCATTCTACAGCTTGCGTGCGCGGTGAGCACTGGTGGAAAGAAATCAATCGACGGTGCTATACACAATGCTCGAACACCGCCATTACACGCTCGGCTATCTCACTGTTGACAACGATCACTCACGCTAAGTTGACGGCGACAAATCTTTGCATTGGAGGCTTCTTTGTCAAATATTTTCTGTTGAGGCGCTTGTAGGTTTGTTTCACGCGCGCACACTTTTCTAATTTCTCCTCAGAATGGTTTTGCTCCATCACTTTACCCCGTCCGACGAAAAATGCAGCGACACGGTACACGAACTCACCCGCCGCTGACAGCAGGCACCAGACTTTGGCAAACTTTTCTTGTCTTAACTTCACTCAGGAGCGAAATAAAAAAGACATGAAACAAACAGGCAGGATGTGTGTTTGCAGCAATCACCGAGGCATCCTATTTTCAGGCAAAGCGTAGCGCAGCATCAGCGATGCTCGCTGCAATGTTTCTTCGCCGGATCACGACTTAGAATAAACGCACGCGGCACAGATGCCGCATTGTAAGCTCGCAGTAATATTTCCGGCATGATAGACAATGACAAACAGATTGGGAATTCACTGTGACGAGGCATTGACACGCACAGCTGACGCGACATGGCCCAGTTCGAAGCCTGGGCGGCCATCTTCGACGGCGGGCCACCGGCCGTCCGGCGCATGACGTCAGTCCAGAGTGCGCACCCATTAGTGGATACTCGTGTGCATCCGCCTCGGAGGAGTAAAGGCCCCTGTTTTTCTAAAGTTGTATCCGACTTTAATCGAGCACAGCTTGACCCTTAGCCTAATACTAAATCAGGCTTGAAGCTTTCAATGTGTGCTAACCGCTAGAACAGCACCAGATTTAATTCTGTGCCAAGGGGTAGAACGTATTTGCTTAGAGCTAGGCAGATGAATGTCTTTCTTTTGCATTGAAGTTCCCAATACTTTCTAGTGTTAGGTGAAAGTACATAGCTCAGCACAACGCATGTATGGTATACGTAAGGGTACTTTGTTCTTTAAACCGTATCAACAAGAAGCAGCTACTTCCATTTTTGCAAACCTTACCTTATTTCCTAACCTTTCCTTGATCAAAAGTGTAGAAAATTAATCTGTGCTTGTTCTGTTGTTTCACAGGTAGACATCGGCGACGGTGTATATGTTGAAAAGGGCCTGCTGAAGAGGCTGCGCCTGGATGCTAACAACTCAGGCTTTCAGTTTGCGGGGGGCCTCCTTAAGGCTCCTTTTACAAAAGAAGAGGTTGAAGGGAAGCGCTACACATGGATGCGCAGCGATTGTTTGTGACAGCGTCACTGCTGGCAGGCCTGGCCTGCCCTTTCGCTTTGTTCTGGGTCTTCCACGTTATCTACTCGAAAAAGGCCCACAGGATTTTGACATTTATTGAGCAGTGCTTTCTGGATTTTTGCTACACAAAGCCGCAGGTGAAAGCATTGGATTCAGTCAATTTTTACAAGAACTATTGCTAGGCAAAAAAATTTTCAGATGCAAATCCTCAAGAAAGTTTCTGTCAAAATTATTTTGCCTAACAAAAGCACACGTGGGTTCTGTGGCTGACAGGTTGCCCAAGCCATGTAGCACAGTGCTTGCTTTAAAGGGACACGAAAAAGAAAATTTATTTGAGCTTTATTAAATCATTCTTCTACAACACCGAAAAAACAACTCCCACCATGAGAATTGGCTTGATAAGCTAGATAACTTGCAAAAACGAAAACTGGTGTCGCCACCACCACCTTATAGGTCCTGCACCAGCTCGCTGTGATATGGAATTTGACGGTGTCTGTTCGGGTCTAGCTAATGTTCTAATGGCCAATATTGATGAATTCTGTTGTAAAGGTGTCAAAGAATATACTTAGTTGAAGTATGACTCCACACTGATGTGCGGGCACTGCATAAAACTTGAAAAATGAAAGTTAAATCTTCATGTTCTCATCTAATAATCCGCTTATTGCCACAATGTTAATGAATACAGTTCTGAAAGATTGTTTTATCAGTCTAAAATGATTTACTGTTTCACTTTAGTATTTCTGTAATGGACCTTCAGCAACAAAATGTGTGTTAGTATTCCTCAGGTATTCTCAGCGGGGGCAAAAGCACCAGCAGCATGCTCAATGATTCTGTACCAACTGATAACTTGAAGGATATCCTGTGCCACTAGGGTTAGGCCAACGTGGCTCTGCGTTAATCACCACAAGTGTATTATTCAAAACTTAATGGCCCAGAAATTGGTAATTCAGGAGGGAGTTGAATTAGCTATTTTTTTTTCTTTATCATGGACTTCTCACATTACACTTTGTCACAACGCATTCACTTTAAAGTAACTGTGGAGAATAAGGTGGTTTGGTATTCAGACATGCCTTCTGTGTGTAAACAGTGTTAGATGAGCAATACAAAGATACACCATAGATGCTGACTGGCAACATGAAGGGGTTTGAGGGCAGCTACAAATATACATCCTTGTAGTCGTACCTGTAGCACCATGTTGAATTTGTCACACAAGCATATGGCATCCATCACAACTGCATGCCTAGAAACAGACAAGGGCAACACACTCAATTCCCTTTTAGTCTATCTAAGAAGCACTACAATTTTTAGGCAACGAAATTGAAATCTGGCTTGTACCCATAAGTACTGCAATACAGTTGTGCAACATGTTCCTCTTGTGTGGAAAAAGGGCTGCATATGTTTTCTTTGAGCACAAGGGGCAGTGGTATCAGTTAGAGCCCCTCCATCCACGTGCCACTGCCGCTTTCTTAAGTAGCGACAACCTTTGTTGTGCGCCGCCTTTTCCCCTCACACCAAATCCGGTCCCAGCATTTCCAGTTAAAAGGTTTCCGGTTCCGGCGTTACCGTTTCCGGAAGTTGTGCTGCGGGAATTTCCGCTTTGACTGCCGATGGTGAGACGCCCACGCGTGCTTAGCAGAGCTGTGGGAGTCACCATGAGAAGAATGCAAAGGCGACAAGCTGTTGTATTCCGCTGAAGTAGTAATTCGTGGTCGCTGTTTTCTAAATGCACGAAAAACGGCAGTGGTCTCCAAGCGCCCAGGCACTACATTCCACTGTACGTTGTCTCTCGTGGCACAACCCGTCGCAGGTTGACGCGAAACAGCGAACACGATCAGATCGCTGATTGCAATAGGCGGTGGTACTTGGATGGAATCGCATTCACAGTTTAAACCGCAGTTGGTGCAATTAAAGCCTCTCCATCGACGCGAAAGCAAACAACGTTAAGAAAAACATAGCGTTACTTCCACTCGGAACAGGAAGCTGCAGCTACGGGAATTCCGCTTGACACCGGAAGCTAAGGGGGTGAGTGGCAGAGGAGCGTGGAGGAAGAGGGTAGGTTGGCGGTACTTAACGTGGTCGGCGGAAACGTGTATGGAGGGGCTTTAGTATCAGTTAATGGCTGTTTTCACATATATGTTTTGTCGTGTGTATTAGCAATCACCATTTTCCTTATCTGAGTGAGGTCATTTTTTAGAAAGTTTGAAAGTTTATAGAACATGTTGCTCATGGTTGTTGCAGTTTTCTTCCTAACTATCCATTCATTGCACTGTGCACCCATGTCTTGGGCAACTAGCTGTTTGAAGGTCAGTATGCTATCGATGGGTCTAATGGTAATCTCTAGTGCCCTCTCATTTGCTTGTTGCAATACTGAAGAGTTTTGTATATTGTGTCACTTGTTTATTTTCACTGTACTTTAGTTTCACTACATCTTGAATGTGTTGTGATAGTTTTTCTTTTGCAATGAAAGATATGGTGGACAGTTGCCAACACTAATGTGATAGTATGAATGCTTGCTGTATTTATCACGATTGTTTCATTTCGCTGGGGCACTAATGGTCATTAGCAGCAGATGCTAGCTGCCCTTAAGTGCAATGTTTTTATGTTGCATAGTATTGTTCATGATCCATTGAATGCTCTGCATGCGCATGTTGTGGACAACTGCCTGTTTGAAGAAATTGTCTGCATATTCAGTGGGTCTAATGTGAACAGCTCTACTACTGACTTAGCTTCACTACATCTTGAATGTATGCCCATTACCGATATACCTGTCCCACGAACCACTTCGTGTGTATTTACGCTTACTGACGCGACACCATTGTCATCCATTGACGTCGGTTCTACATGAGCGACCGGACAGCAGTTTCACAAGTGCACTCCGTTGCCATCTACCCTACATAACATCAGGCTATGCCCTTCCATACCACCCCATCAAACCACCATGGGTGATGGTTCAACCTTCCTTATGCGTACATGTCCCCGGCATACTAAAGAAATCATTGGTTCCCGTCAGTGGACTACAACAACTTGCTCTCGCGTACATCTGGTCAGAATACCAGACATATGTTCATTTGTACACAGACGGCTCCGTGTCACCTAAGGCATCGACAGCAGCTGTGGTGATACCAGCCCAACAGATGACTCAAGGTTTCATACTAGACCATAATTCAACATCAACCGCTGCAGAGCTTGTGGCTATTCGAGAAGCGATTCGCCACATCTGCGGGGAAAGACCTCAAGAGTGGTGCATTTTCACGGACTCAAAACCCGCGCTGCAAATTTTGGGATGCTTCCTGCGCCACACCGCATATCAGGTTCTGGCCCTGCAGATCACCGAGCTACTTTCATACGCTCAAGAAAAACACCACCGCATAGTGTTCCAATGGATCCCGGGACACTGTGGGCTCAACGGTAATGAGATGGCCGATGCTGCAGCAAGGCGCGCCCTCAGCAATGGCATGCGAACTGTAGTGCCATTCTCCAGACCGGACATCACATGCCTCCTGTCGGAATTAATGAGGAGTGCGACGAGAACATACTGGACCCAGCCAGACGCTCGTCACGTCCGCCTTAAAAGCCTGGATCCCGATATGAAATTTCCTATTCTGCGTGGAATTCCACACCCTCATACATGCCTGATACACAGACTGCGATTAGGCGTCGCCTTCACGCGCAAATATTTGCACATTATTGGACGAACAGACTCCCCGGACTGTTCAGTGTGTGGCGCTGTAGAGACTATAGAACATGTGCTCGTGGTGTGCCCTGAGTATGCGCGAGAAAGACTGACATTGGCAGATACATTGAGACATTTCCACAATGGACCACTGTCGAAGGACCTCTTGCTAGGCACGTGGCCACAGAGTTGGCAGACGACAGAGACAATGCGTGCACTTTCACGTTTCCTAGGTGACACGGGCCTGGACTCACGCCTGTGATACCAGTTGTGTAATGTGTCATTCACCTCGTTCCTCCCATTATCATCCATCATTGTGACCCCTTTTCTTCCCCTCTTCCCCCTCCCTTACGTAGAGTAGCAGGCCAGATGCTCCATTATCCGGCCGACCTCTCTGCATTTTCCAATCATTAAAATGCTTCTCTCTTGAATGTGTTGTGATAGTTTTTATTTTGCCGTGACAGATGTGGTGGGCAGTTGCCAGCACTAATGTGTTAGTACGAATGCTTGCTGTATTTACCACATGGTTGTTTCATTTTGTCTGAGGCACTAGTGGCCATTAGCAGCAGATGTCATGTGGCCTTATGTGCAATATTTTTATGTTGCATAGTTTTGTCCATATTCATCCGTTGAATGCACTGCAGACCCATGTTCTAGACAACTGCCTGTTTGAAGGAATGATCTGCATATTCAGTGTGTCTAATGTGAACATCTCTAGTACTGCCTCTGTATTTGTGAGTTAGATTTTGTATTGTGTGTCATTTTGTTTTCACTGTGCTTTAGTTTCACTACACCGTGAATGCGTTGATAGTTTTCCTTTTGCAGTGAGAGATATGGTGGGCAGTGGCCGGCACTAATATGATAGTACGAATGCTTGCTGTATTTACCACATGGTTGTTTCATTTTGTCTAGCACAGTAATGGCCATTAGCAGCAGATGCCATTTGGCCTTAAGTGCAATACTTTTATGTTGCATAGTTATGTTCATACTAATCCATTGAATGCACTGCACACCCATGTTCTGGACAACTGCCTGTTTGAAGGAATGACCTGCATATTCAGTGGGTTTTATGTGAACGTCTCTAGTACTGACTGTATATTTATCAGTTAGATTTTATATTGTATGTTGCTTGTTTTCACTGTACTTTAGTGGGATTGCACATTGAATGTGTTGTGATGTATTTTATTTTGCTATGAGAGATCTAATGGGCAGTTACCAGCCCCCACTCTGTGTGTTAGCACAAATATTTATTATGCTTATCACAGCATTTTATAAGGCTGTAGTTTTGTGATGATTAACTCATGCCTGACTTTTTTATGAGAAACATGTCAGAACTAATAAACAATCCCTCATGCTTGGGATCCATGAAATCATCTTTGTAATCTTTCAATTGTCTTCGAAATATTTCCACATCAGGCCCAAGAAACTCCAGAACGGGCTTGAAAAATTACTCTCGGAAAGAACCGAGAAAACCTGATGAACGAGGTAAAAAAAATACTCCGAGATCAGCTCCAACAAACCACAGAATGGGCTTGAAAAATTACTCTCAGGTAGAGCTACGAAACCTTGATAACGAGGTAAGAAAATACCCCGACATCAGTACCAACAAACTCGAGAATAGGCCTAAAAATAACTTCCAGGAATAGCCTAGAAAACTGGATGAATGAGGTAAAAAAATGCTCCCACATCAGACCCAAGAAACTCGCGAATGGGCTTGAAAAATAACTCTCAGCAATAGCCGCTAGAACTTGGTGATGGCAGTAAAAATATAGCACCACTATCGTCCCTAAAAACCTTCCCACAGATTAAAAAATTACTCTCGTTTCTACATACAAAAACCTTGGTCAGCATGGTAGTAAATTTTTACCTCGACTGGTACGTAGTAAAAAAAACCCAGAAACGGGAATGCGATACAGGACGAGCGGTTTACTCCCGTTTCGCGTTATTTTTGTTTAGTGTGTAGTGAGTCAGGGGCATAGGGTGCCGGAGCGGAGGGAATATCCCGAAGGTGTTTCTGTCGCTGCTGATCTTCCGAAGTAAATGTGCGGGCGAGCTTTCGGCACTCTTCCGCGTGTGCAGCAGTTTCGGACAGGGTAGTAGCCTCTGTTGCGTCAGGGCGATACGGAAGGATGGCGTCCATTGTGCAGGAAGGCGCGCGTACGTAAAGAAGAAAGAACGGGGAAAATCCTGTAGTGGTATGTGTGGCGGTATTATAAGCGTACGTCACGAAGGGTAGGATTCGGTCCCAATTGGTTTGGTCAGGTGCGACGTACATGGCTAACATATCGCCAAGAGCTGGTCACAGCGCTCAGTCATGCGATTAGTTTGCGAGTGGTATGCAGTAGCAGTACAGTGAATTACGTCGCATTCCTTGAGCAGGGCTTCTATAACATGAGACAGAAAGACGCGGACTCTGTCGCTCAGCAACTCTAGCGGGGCTCCATGGCGAAGTATCATGTTACGCAGAAGGAATCCGGCAACATCCCACGCAGATATGTTGGGTAGAGGCGAAGTTTCCGCGTAACGCTTGAGATGGTGTATCGCTACTATCACCCAGCAGTTGTCATCTGAAGTACTCGAAAGGGCCTTATAAAGATCAACTCCGACCCGGTCAAAGGCCCCTGCTGGACAAGGCAATGGTTGCAGCGGCGCAGCTAAGGCATGAAGGGTATTCTTGCGGCGCTGGTACGCGAGGCAGCAGCGGAGATATTGGCGCACGAATCGGTACATCCCGCACCAGTAACCATGGATTCGCAGGTGTACGTATGTTTTTAGTACTCCTTCATGTGCGCATTGCGGGTCATCGTGAAACGCTGCACATATGTCCAAACGTAGATGCTGAGGAAACACGAGTAACCATTTGCGCCTGTCCGAGAGGTAGTTACGGCGGTACAGGAGCCCGTCACGAAGTGGTGTGCTTGGCGACGCAATGCGGGGCCAGTAGAAGGCGCTGATGGGTCTGACAGAAAAGCCAGCATAGCAACAATCCATGGATCCTTCTGCTGCTCCGAAAGCATATTCGTGGCGGTGAGGGATGCCTCGCATATTCGCACTTTCTGATGATAGGCTGGCCTGAAACTGGGGAGCGAGAAAAGGCATCCGCGTCCGAATGTTTACAGCTGGAGCGCTACAGCACTCGAATATCATACTCTTGGAGGTGAAGCGCCCATCGAGCGAGGCGACCTGAAGGATCTTTCAAGGACGATAGCCAGCAGCGTGCATGGTGGTCCGTGACGACGTCGAACGGGCGGCCGTAGAAGTAAGGACGACATTTAGTTATGGCCCGAATGATAGCCAGGCATTCTTTTTCTGTAACAGAATAGTTTTTGTCCGCTTTCGTGAGTGCGTGGCTAGCGAAGTCAACAACGTACTCATCGAAGCCAGCCTATCTTTGTGCAAGAACAGCGCCAATGCCGACGCCACTGGCATCCGTGCGTATTTCTGTCGGTGCACTTGGGTCAAGATGTCGAAGTATGGGGGGTGAGGTCAGAAGACGGCGCAGCGTCGTGAATGCTGCATCGCAAACAAGCGCCCAAGCCAAGAGGTCATGGTTACACGCGAGAAGCTGCGTTAAAGGCTCTATTATAGTGGCGAAGTTGCGGATGAAACGACGAAAATAGGAGCACAATCCGAAGAAGCTGCGGAGTTCTTTTTTTGGTCTTTGGTCGTGGAAATTTGGCAACAGCTTGGCGTTTGGTTGGAACTGGGAGCAGACCACCTTTCGAAACAACGTGGCCAAGAATGACTAGCTGCCGGGCGGCGAAGCGACACTTCTTCAAGTTGAGCTGCGTGTGTGTGTGCGTGCGTGCGCGCGTGTGTGTGTGTGTGTGTGTATGTGTGTGTGTGCATGTGCGTGCGTGCGCGCGCGCGCGCGCGTGTCTGTGTGTGTGTGTGTGTGAGTGTGTGTGTGTGTGTGTGTGTGTGCGTGTGTGTGTGTGTGTGTGTGTGTGTGTGCGTGTGTGCGTGTGTGTGTGTGCAGAAAACAGGACCACATGTAAAGTCCCAAATTCCCACATGGGAATTTAACCTTGCTTACGTTTCGCCCGTGGCAAGGCCTACTGACGTCGCTCAGACGATCGCCGTGCCACGGCCATAGCATTACCAAGTAAACGTGCCTTTCTCGAGTGTTTGCTATTGCTTTATGAACTACATGCATACCGGGCAAATAGACCATCGTGTCTAACATATATATATATAAAACCCGGGTGCTCTTAACTGTGCTTAGTGGTTCCACACAAGCATACGCCGAGAGCCCAAAAAACCAGGAAACATTAAAAAAAGAACGTAGAGGAGTCTCTGAACAGGCGAACTTTACATGCACAGCCCGCCTCGCTCGCTTCAGTGTCCTGACTGGTGCGTGACGCATCCATCTGGCATGTCTGGCGCGTCTGGCATGCCATTGGCTTGTTTCCAGGGGGCGCAAGAAAAGTAAGTCGCAAAGTACAAGCTAATTTAAACGCAAAACCTTTTGAGTTCTAGCGGGAAAGAATAAAAAAAAACATTAAACTCGCCTGCCAGTTTATTTCGGGTGCTTTCTTTTTCCGATGCTCGCATCAGCTAACGGATGGAGCGAACACTAGGCATGACGTGTTTCCTGTTGCCAGTTTTCGCCGAGTGTCCCGTCTTGTTGAATTTCTTTCTCTATGGCCGGACACCGACACCGGATTTTCTGCGACGGGACCCTCAATGCTGTCGCGTTAATATCTAGGTATTTCATTACGATGTGGCGAGCACACGCATGGCTACACCAACGGGGATTGTTTACTCCTGTATGTTTTGATCTTAAGGCAGCCAGCTCAGGTACCAAATACCAAGTTACTGCCCATTCAGTTATTGTATGGACTTCCCCTCTCTATTATTGTGATTACTATTTTTGCCTACTTAAGCCGCATTTAGTCTATCTATCTATCTATCTATCTATCTATCTATCTATCTATCTATCTATCTATCTATCTATCTATCTATCTATCTATCTATCTATCTATCTATCTATCTATCTATCTATCTATCTATCTATCTATCTATCTACCAAGCTTTTTACGCTGACCCAGTGACGAGGTTGTCTACCAGCTTGGTGGTCACGGTAGGCGCTTGTGGTTGTGATACCACCGTGGTTGTTTTATTGTCGTTATTCTCGTTTCGCAATTTTACAATCGCCATGCCATCATTGTCGCACCTCCTACGCCAACATAGTGTCCTAAGTTGCCAAATATTTTCGGGTACATGGCATCTGCTCGTCGCCATGATGCAGTCGTGGTTACGGCATTGCCTTCATTTACGCTAGGTCATCCGACTGTCATCGTGCCATCGTCCTCCTGCTACCATCGGCAAACTGTCATCGTGCGTCCATTGTTGTACCATGATCGTGATAGCATCGGGGCCATTCTACATGCGTCACTCCAGCATCATCATCGAACTCTCGCCATACCGCCATCCTCACGCCGTCATTGTCATACAGCCCTTGCAATATCGTCATCACACATCTGCCTTCTTTCCACTCTCCTGATGCCGTATTCATGCCACCATCGTCCTTGCGTCGCTACCTCACGGCCGTCATCGTGCATAGTCAATCGTCATTCTAACTTCGTCACTCGACACCCATAATTCCTTCGTTGTACAACCGTTGTCATACAACTGAAGTCATGTCGTGCTAACACTCCTTTTAGCGTTGTCATCTCTTCAGAAACGTCAAGCGACTGTCGTCATGCCATCGCCACCATACCAATTTAATTCTTTCGTCGAAATGATTCCGCCTTCGTCGTAGCCATGCAGTCAACCTGGAAGCGGGATTAACGCCATTTTCATGCCATCATCATCAATTCACATTCGTCATACTGTCGTCGTGAGAACATCGTCCTGATATCTTCATCACACCATTGTCATCATGCCCTCGCCGTCATGCTGTGTCGTGTTACCATCATTATTTTAGAATCGTCATCTCATTTTCACAATGCCTACTTTTTCGTTCAATTAGTTTAATTCCTTAGTTGTCAGTGAGACGTCGTCATGCCGTCATGCTCATAGAGAAGCATGGCAAGCGAGTGGCGCAGGAAAGTGGACTGATACCGGAGACAGGGCATACGGCGTATAGCTTAACAAGCGAAATACTCAGCATGACCACTTCAGATTTTAAATAAATGTGAATCCCTCAATAAGGTGAGTCGCTACTTTCGTAAAAGGTAATCTCATTGCCGTCAACATTCATCTAGAGAAAGCCTCTACCACATTTTTTCTTCCTTGTCATTCTTGGAAATCTCCCTGATCTTTTTTGTTTGTAGCCTTTGCATCCAATTTATCATCTCTTTTTCTTTTGTCACTTCTCTTTTATAACTACTCCTTGTCTATGTACACTTTTAAATTTTGGTACTCGCTTGAGAGCTTCTTTCACCTCTTTGTCCATTCAGTGTCCACTATCTTGGAGTAGGATATTTGTGAACTTTAGCCACCCATGAATTTCAATACATCTTCCTTTGTGTTTGCTGAAAACTGATCTTGTTCTGCGTTTATAAGATTTCAAAAGAAGCCCAAACCATGTCACCTTGCACTGCCTCGTGTGTGATTTTACTGTTGGCTCGTAAAACCTCTCGGTCCACCTTCTTCTGGTTACTCTCCAACCCTGACAAGATTTACTATTTATAGGAAAGAATTTCATTTGCAAACATTATCGCTTGTACCATTAGTCCATTTCTTTGTTTCTCGCACCACCTTATTATTATAGTAACCAAAAAGTGTTTTGTTTCATTACTAACGCCTTACGCTACCCTTTTATTCTCTGAGTACGACATCCTATTTAATTGATACCCCGTCATCCCTCATCATGGCATTGAAGATGATGATTCCTATTCATTGTGCTATGCTTTAATTAAGCCTTGACTCACCGCTACATTGCCGCCAATATTCGCAAGTCTGAGCAGGTTACTTGCATTTTCCGCTTGAAGCGCCGCATCGTCCAAATACAAGAACTTCATGGATGGCATCGTCACCTGCTGGCGAAGTCGAGAGCAAGGCGCGACGCGGTGCGTGAGCCTCCCAGATCGGGTGATCTCAGAGGCCATGAACGGCAGGATTGTACTGATCTCACCGCAGTTCGACAGACTTTCCATAGAAAGTACCGACGCAGCGTACTTCAGGCTGTCATTCCGCTGAGTCACCTACTTTTCGGAGGCACACCCAATGTTTGACGAACAGACAGAACCACTTATACTTGGTATGCATCCGAAATTTTACCGTACGCTATCACGCCATACTATGAGTCAAACTCGGTTTCTGAAAAGTTCGTTTACGGAACGGTCATTTCCATTAAACCTAACTGCAACGTTAAAGGAAACTGGGTAATATTCCATCGAGTCACTGTGGCTGACGATCTCTGTATTCTAGAGTGTGGCCTTATGTTTGAAGCATTGCAGCTGTATGGTTATTCTGGCTACGGTGGCATCACTAGATTTGACGTAGACTAAATTCGCCCTGTGGTTTCAACGAGCTGAGGATGTCGCACTTTTTGCAATAGCGTTTCGGCACTCGGTGGTACATTTGCAAAAGCTGCTAAACGATATTCTTTAATGTTGCACTTCAGATATCTCAATGCAGAAATAACAGATACAAAATGTTTTATTCCTTTTCAAGCATGAGATGGAGTACAGAAATGAAAAAAGATTGCCGATACAGCCATATATAGGCGCTGGGTTCACGGCACGAGCTTTTTACTACAACAAAGATAACCGGTAAGTTGCTCTTAAAATCAGCTACAGTAAGCAAGTCAGATGTTTTCTGCAATTAGTTATTAATATTCTGATGTTAAAGCGACCATAATGCTCGAATGAAATGAGTACTTTGGCTCGTAGACGTAACTCAACAAGTAGAACCGGAACTCTGCATGTGTTTAGATACATTTTAATGCTGATTCATAATAGTGGTTACAGAATAAAATGCCATAAATTAAGTGTTCATTGCAATTGTCTCTGCATAAAAAGTGCCAAAAGAAAAGCCACCTGACGAAGGGGCCCTGAACCACCCCATCCCTCGAGTTTGATGATTTAACATACTACCCGGATAGCATACACTGCTGCGCACGCCTCAGCAAAGTTTTGTAGGGCGTACGCGGTACATGGATCTCGCAAGCGTATCGCTCGTTCACCTTTCTCTCAAATGTCCTTATTTCAGCAGAAGGCCCAGTCCCCACTTACTTCTGGACGCTTTTGTTCGCCATCGGACGCTTTATTGCGTCATTAGCTTAGATGGCTGCTATTGGCGGATAGTCGACATCAAGCTGAGGTCGTCTTACATGGCGTATGTACCGTGGACGCCGCGGGGTGCCACCACGAGTCCACTGGTTAAGAGCACTGCGGCTCGCCGAGAACAACCGCGTTTGGCTGATGCTTAGCGCCTCATCGGCACCAAAGGTGGAAGTCGTGATCTCTACATTAACATCGAAAACGAATTTGAACTGCGAGCCACGGTGACGCTTAGAATGCGGAGAATTGGGGCACGCGCCACTGTGCCGTAGTCGCCGCAGTGCAAGGCATTGCAGAAGGAACGAGGGGCAAAGCGGAGGCAGTGCTCGATTGACAGTAACTGCGCTTCTGCTGAAAGCACTAAAGTACTTTTTTGTGGCAAAGTATTTCTAAAATAACCTATTTTCACTTCAAATGCCCTCCTCCACTCCGACAAAAAGTGGTTCACGGCCCCTATGATTGTATTTTCGAATATCGCCGCGACATGACCATAAGTAAACACATACTAAGCTACCGGAACAGCTTCATGACGGCAGTTTGACATATTACAAGCCATATATTTGTTAACGTTGTGAGCGTCATACCGTTGACAGCTTTCGCCATATTATCACTAGTAATTAATTTATTGCTGTATACAGCAAATGTTTTCCAGAATTGAATTAACGTTGTCGCTAGGTCTGGGCTATATATCGCTTAACTTCTGCATTATTTGAATAATGCTTGGCCTCAATTCTTTTTGCATAAGATTTGGTGCAGCACACATGAAGAAACTTAGGCGAACTTCAGCACCAGCGCTCTTCTTTCATTTGTTTTTGATGGTAGGAAGAATACTACACGGTGAACACTCAGACTTATACAGCTGCGCCGTTCTACTATTAGACTTGTATTCTCATAACCGCTAATATGCCGTAAAAGCAAAATGAATGTACGGATTTCTCTCACTTGTCGGTACCACTGCAACTGGGGCGCGCTCCGCTTTTAGTCCCAGGACAAGTGATTCAAGTGCAACATTATGGATGATTTCCCTTGACTGAGCTTGATAGAGGGTAGTAGGAAGCTCTCTCTCTCTTTCTTTCCCTCTCTCGCTCCCTATATATATGTATATGTATATATATATATGTACATATATATATATATATATATATATATATATATATGTATGTAGATATGTATATGTATATATGTATATATGTATGTATATATATATATATATATATATATATATATATATATATATATATATATATATATATATATATATATATGTACATATATATAAATATATATATATATATATATATATATAAATAAACGAGAAGAAAGGGGGTTAACCGACGGACCCGATATTTATTAGTCATATAATGAGAAGCCAACAAACACTGACACCAAATACAACATAGGGCAAATTGAATGTGCTTAATAAATGAAAATAAAGTAATGATAAATTAATGGAAATTAAAGTGGATGAAAAAACAACTTGCCGCAGGTGGGAACCGAACCCACAACCTTCGCATGTCGCGTGCGATGCTCTACCAATTGAGCTACCGCGGCGGCGTTTCCCCATCCACATTCTTGGGTATTCATGTGTACTAGTAGAACCCTGGGAGTGTTAGCCAGCGCCCCCACTCAGAGACCTTGGCGGCGGACGTGGACGTCTTTATTGCCGCAGGCGTCACGAGAACGTGATCTTTTGGGGTGAAGGCAACTGGTCAATAAAACCACATATGCTACCTGAAGGCATCAACGTTGCCGGATTCGAGACCCTCGTTATGAAATAAACGAGAAGAAAGGGGGTTAACCGAGGGACCCGATATTTATTAGTCATATAATGAGAAGCCAACAAACACTGACACCAAGTACAACATAGGGCAAATTGAATGTGCTTAATAAATGAAAATAAAGTAATGATAAATTAATGGAAGTTAACGTGTATGAAAAAACAAGTTGCCGCACGTGGGAACCGAACCCACAACCTTCGCATTTCGCGTGCAATGCTCTACCAATTGAACTAGCGCGGCGTCGCTTTCCCATCCAGTTTTTCCGGGCATTTATGTGCGCTAGTAGAACCCTGAGAGTGTTAGCCTGCGCAACCACTCACAAACCTTGGCGGCGGACATGGAACGTCACGAGGACGTGAACTTTTCTTTCTCCAGGCAGGCAGTTGGACAGGTAGGGACAAGAAGAGTGGGAGGGAATGAACTTATGGAGGTGCTTATGGAGGAAATTATGGAGGAACTTATGGAGGTGCTTTGGCTTCTTGTACTGAACGCCCCCGCGAAGCCGTGACCGAAGCCGGAACACGGAAAACAACACCAACATCGCCAAGAACCAGCGAGGTAGCACCAGGCTGCAAGGACTGTCCCCGGAGCACTAACTTTTGCCTGAGCCGACTAGGAAGTTCTTCGCCATGTCAACCCCAATGGCAGCCCCAGCATCCCCCACCATGCTGCAGCAGCTCAGAGAGCCTCTGAGAGGGTCGCTACATATAACAGTCGGAAAAGCGGTGACAAACTGCAGCATGTCATTTTGTCATTGGAAGACACCGCCAGGGCATGGTTCAAGAACCGAGAAGCAACCCTTATGACGTAGAACCTCTTCCAATGCAGCTTCCGAAGACATTGACAAGCGTCGTACGCCGAGGACGTGCCCAAGTTCTACTAGAAGCCCGAGTGCAGCTGCCCAATGCGACGATCGCGATCTTCACAGAGGAGGTAAGCCGTCTATTCCACCACGCCGACCCTCAAATGTATGAGGAGAAATAAGTCCTCCTACTGATGCGCGCGGTGAAGGAGGAACCTTTCGCTTGAATGATACAAAACTTACCGAAGACCTTCGACAAGTTTCTTCCAGAGGCTACCAGCATCGAGAATACGCTAGAAATGCGGAACCGGCAATTTAACCGCCACACGCACTCAACAACCTACACCGGAGTTCAATCACTGGCCTCTGATGATCTGCGTGAGATTATCGGAGCGGTCGTACGAGAAGAGCTGCAGAAGTAGTACCCAAGGTCGCCGCTTCAAGTGCTATCAATTGCCGTAAACGTGAAACAAGGGGTTCAGCGATCGGTTGGACTTCATGAGGTGCAAGCACAATCACCGCAGCACCAGCCGGAAGCGCTGCTCTACGCCGCTGTCGCCCGCTCTCAAGATCTTCCTCCGCGACTGCTGCAGTGTCCTTCAACGGCGCAATTCTATCGTTCACCATCGTCAGCACGCCCACCCGTCTCCCAGCGCAGATTCACGAAGAACGCGTGATTTGGCGTGCCCCCGACCACCACCCGCTCGGCTGCCTTGCTGTCCCGAGTGTGCACGTCAAGACATGGGACTGCACACGTTCGCCGTCAACGCACTACGCCTTCCATACGGTGAAGGCCATCATGACATTGCTGACAAGCCCGATGACCGTTCGTCGAACAGACGAAGATCTTCCCTCGCTGATGAAGCCGCCGAAGAGACTGTCTCGACGACATAACAACGACATGCCGCCGTCCCGACGAAGTCTGGGCGCAAAGAATACGCCAACGAAAGACTACCTGACGACGCCACGTACCAGCTGCAGGGCAACGCGACGCAGCCGCGATGTGACGACAAAACCTAATTGTAACGCAAGGCGAAGAGCCCGCGACCTCGACGTGGTTCTCGGCGGCCACGCAGTCACCGCCTTAGGAGACACAGAAACCGATTACTCCGTCATAAGTGGACCCATCGCCGCCAAGTTGAAGAAAGTGAGATAGCATGGAAAGCCCTCACATTCTGACCACTGGAGGACAGATCGTAACGCCGACTGCTGGCTGCACGACAAGAATTACCGTTCATGACTGTACATACCCTGCCACCTTCGTTAACCTCCAAGAGTGTTCAAGAGACTTCATTCTCGGCATGGACTTCCTGAACCAACACGGCGTAATCATCGACCTGAAGTCTATGTCAATAACGCTTACACAAGCTCAGGGCATGCCGCCGGAGAGCTTCGCAGTCACCACGCTTTGAGTCTGCTTGAAGATGAAGTGACCATCCTCCCGTGCTCGGCAATTGATAATTACGTCGGCCGATAATTCCGTCGGCTCGACTGCGAAATTTGTGTCGCAATAGGGATCGCGCGTCTACACGGAGGGAAATCGGAAGTGACGCTAACCAAGTTCAGCCAGAGAATGCGCACAGCAACAAGGGCACGACAATCGCATACATCAAGACAATTGGCGAAACCAGCAATGCGTTTGTCGTCTAGGATTCGGCCGGTTCTATTCCGACGACCACAGTTCCCGAACCAGACTTGGATCACTCCAAGTCTCCCCATGAGCAAGCAGCAACAGCTCAGGACTCTTCGCCGCCGATACAAGGACTGCTTTTCGACGTCATCGAGGATTCAACGAACAACCGTCGCAAAGCATTGCATAATAACCGAAGCGTGTGCTCGACCACTCTGCCAGAGCCCTTTACGAGTTTCGACGCGAGAACGTGAAGCTATAAGACAAGACAACGAAATGCTGCGCGACGACATCGTCAAGCCGTCTAAAAGCCCTTGGGCATCTCCTGTTGTATTGGTGAAGAAAAAGGACGGAACCTTTCATTTCTGCGTAGACTATTGTCGACTGAACAAGATCACTAAGAAGTACGTATACCCCCTACCATGGATAGACCACGCGTTGGATCTGCTCTGCAACGCTAAACACTTCTCGTCGAGGGATCTCACATCTGGCTACTGGCAAATAGAAGTCGACGAAAGAGATCGCGAGAAGACTGCCTTATTCACTCCAGACGGCCTCTATGAGTTAAAGGTTATGCCATTTGGACTGTGCGCGGTGCCTGCAATGTTCCAGCGCTTGATGACGTGGTTTTAGCAGGATTGAAGTAGCAGACCTGTCTTGTTTACTTGGATAATGACGTTGTCTTCGCCGCAAATTTCGACGATCAGCTTAGGGGGCTTGCAACAGTACATGAGGCCATCAAATCAACAGGGCTCATTTAAAGATGGAAAAGTGTCGCTTCAGTTTCAGTTTATTATTCTTTACATACAATGCATTGGTAACATACAATATACAGACGAGAGTCCCAAAGTCAAAGAATGCAACGGGACTATCGGTTAGTAACAATGTAGCGAAGTATTAAAGAAGAGCAAGCTAATTAAAACAAACGAACACATTCGCAAAAATACAACATCGAAAAATAATATAAATGAAAACAAATTGTATGTATATAAGCCTGTAGTGCATAAAAAAACTGTCAATACATACAAATGTCAACTATAGTGTAATGAATGAGGTAAAATTAGTTACAAATATAAAACACCTGAAGCGCATGACTAAATATATGAAAAGATGAACATTTAATGCTAACGGGATAACCATCCAACAGTTTTATAGCAGTGAATGACGATGTCATTTTTCTATAATTAGAATGAACCATAAGTAGTAGAAAATTAGAGGTACGTCCAAACCCGATATTATTGTTATTGTTGAAGTGCCTGGAATCAATGAATTGGTATGAGAGCTGTTTATAAGTTATTTATAAAAAAATAATGACTAGATTATAGTTGAATACGTTCGTTAGAACAAGGATGTTATTTTCACGAAGTCGTGGAGTAGCACTCGTGGAAAACCTACTGTTAGTGATAGTGCGTATTGTTTGGTTTTGAAAGTGCTGAATAGATGAGATATGACATTTATGTGTTTCCCCAGTAAGCAATGCCGTAATTAATGTGACTGTGAATGAAGGCAAAGTATAATGCTAATAATGCGTCTTTAGATTTATTTATTTATTTATTTATTTATTTATTAAAATACCCTAAAGGCCCTCTAGGAGAGGGTATTACATAGGGGGGGCACACGAAACACACTAATAAGAATATGCGAAAAAATAAAAAATAGTAAGAATAAACAATTCAACAAACATTGTAAGAACACCACAAAATACGCATGCACCACTATTGGAAGTGGATTAAAGTTCGAATAAAGATAAGAATGAAGTGTGAAAATTGAAACACCGGGGCTTCAAGGATAATACAAAAAGGAAAAACTGCAATACGATGACAAACAAGATGCAAAGGTATTCAATTAGCCCTGAAAAAAAAAACTAACACCAAAGACACACAGAGACGTCAAATTCTGATATGAGTCCACAGCATCTATGAAGTTGATCGGTGTTAACTTCAGTGGCAATATCAGATGGTAGGTTATTCCAGTCAGGTATGGTTTTGGGGATGAATGATAGTGCGTAATGGGCCGAGTGGCAAGCTGGGTGTTTGACTTTGTAGGGGTGATCGCGGCGAGGAAAAATGACAGGGGGTGACTGAAAGAAGTCGTCGCGCAAACGATCATGATGATAAAGTTTGTGAAAGAGAGATAGGCGGGCGCGTTTCCGTCGTAGTGATGGCGGAGGCAGTTCGGCACGGATTTTTAAAGATGTAACGCTGGAGTACGGAGAAAACTCTGAAAAAATGAAGCGAGCAGCATGGCTTTGCAGGGATTTAATGTTACGTATAGTGTAGTCTTGGCTCGGGTCCCAGATGACACATACATATTCAATTTTAGGCCTGATTGACGTGGTGTACGCGAGTTTCTTGAGATGTGAAGGCACTTGCTTTAGTCTGTGTGTCATGATTCCGAAAGTACGGTTAGCAGATGCAAGAGTGACGTTGATGTGATGATGCCATGTTAGATCCGATTGCAAGTTGATTCCTAAGTATTTGTACGTGGTAGCAAGTTAGACAACATTGTAAACTATAAAGTATGAAGTTGGAATACGGGAAGAGGAGTGCGTAAATGACATGCACTTAGTTTTAGTATGATTTAGGGTCATTTGCCAGTCTGAACACCATCTGTTTATTGCGTTGACGTCTGACTGCAATGCTTGATGGTCAGTGTCAGTAGAAATGGTACGGTAAATTACGCAATCATCGGCGAACAGTCTTACTCTGGGCGACATGCAGTTAGGCAAGTCAGTAATATAACTTAGAAAATGCAAAGGACCAAGCACGCTCCCTTGTGGAACACCGGACGTGACAGGAATAAAAGGGGAGTTGCAATGCTTCTTATTTGTGAATTGAGTTCGAAATGACGAGAAATCTTTTATTCATGCAATGACTTGTGCGTCAATGCTAACATGTTTAAGTTTCAGTAGTAGCCTGTGGTGGGGAACGCGGTCAAAAGCTTTGGAAAAATCTAAGAATATCGCATCGACTTGGTTGCCAGCGTCAATACATGAAAGCAAGTCATTAGTAAACCCTGCAAGTTGCCCACCGCATGAATATCCCTTGCAAAAGCCATGCTGGTATTAGAAGATTATGTTATGTTCTTCTAAGTATTTTATGATTTGAGAATGTATGATATGTTCGAGTAGTTTGCAAATGGTGCTAGTTATCGAAATAGGCCGGTAGTTAAGCGGTAATGAGCGATCGACAGATTTAAAAATTGTTAGGACCTTGGCTGTACGCCAGTCATTAGGAATTTGGCCGGATGACAATGACTGAAAAAAGAGCGCACAATATTCCCAAAATGCTTTGCGATGCGCTTTTAAGCAACTTGTTGTTGCACCCAACGTGGTCAGGTGCAGATGATACCTTACGATTATTAAGTAGTGATATGATACCGGACTCGGTAATAATTATCTGCGGCATGATGATATCGGAAAGTGTACCTTGGTTTAGGCATGAAGTGACGTCCTCGCGGGTGAAGACAGACGAGAATGCATTGTTTAATATTTGTGCATACTTTGACTCAGGAACAGTGGTGCCTGTGGGATCGGTAAGCACAACATCGGGGTGATTGCTTGGACTTATTACTTGCCAAAATTTACGAGGATTGTTAGTAAGCATAGATGACAGGTCGTGGTTGAAAAAGTGACGATGACTGGAGTTAAGTAACTCTTGGTATTCTTTGTCGCACTGTTTGTATTTAAGCCACGATGGTGCAAGACTGGATTTCTGGGCTTGCCTGCACAAACGCTTTTTTTTTGTTGTTTAAACGACGAAGTTGCTTGTTGAACCATGGCGTAGAGCTCCTACTCCTAATTGTTATGGACGGTATACATTTGTTAACGACGTCAGTAAGCATATTTTTGAACGCGACCCAGTTTTCTTCAACTGTACGAGACAAGAAGTAATTAAGAAACTGGTCTGCACAAAAGAGATAATTGTGCATTCATTCCATCAATGTTAGCTCTGCTATAGCATTTAATTTTTTTTCAATGACCTTCCTACTGTTATGCCGACAAACAATGTCCCCAGTAATGACGTCATGATCGGAGAGCCCATCTAGGTGACTAATGTTGGCGCAAATGTTAGGGACATTAGTAAGGATTAGGTCAAGCTTACTGGAGCATGTGGCAGTGCGCCGTGTGGGTTGCATGATAAGTTGGGATAATAAAAAATCTAGACATGACTGAAGAAATGCATTCGATTCTCTTTCGCTCTCCATGACAGGTAGAGTTGCCCAATTGATGCGTGGATAATAAAATCCCCAAATATTAATAACACACAATTTGGAAATCGGTTACACACTTCACTCAAAATGCGATAGAACTCTTCAACAAAAGCACTGCCCATATCAGGGGGCGATAAAAAACACCAATAAGTATGTCAGTACTGCTACCGTTTAACAACACCCATACACATTCAAGAAACGTAGAAATTATGATGGGTACACATGATAATTCTTTTTTATTGCCAACAGAGCACCACCGCCTCTCCAATTTGACCTGTCGCAGCGAAATCTGTTAAACGTCACCTCGGTAACAAAAATGCTGTCGTCGGGAACATCGTCCGTAAACCACGTTTCCGTGAACGCGATTAAGGATGCAGTGCATGAATCGATAAGCGAGGAAATGGGAACAGCTTAAGAGAGGATACTTCTGGTATTTGTGTAGAGGAAAGTTAATGCGGTATTATGGCGAGGCTTATGAACTGACGGAAAATAAGGGTTGATTACTCGAGCTGCGGCAGGAGAATGATTGGGTCACTCGTCAGCATTTCTGTGGGCGCCGCCCTTTAACTCTGGCGCATCATTTCCAGACGTTTGTAAACGGACTGCGCAGTTGGCATCCGTGTCCCAGACGTAAGCGTCATCATTTAGAATGAGCTTGGTGAAAGCAAGGCGGGGACGATCACCCTCCTTGTTTATTGACTTCGAGAACTGCCAAAGCTTTCGGCGCTTATCGCGCACGGCAACAGAGTAGCCCCGTGCTATCCTGAAATCTGTTTCCTTCAGCTTGCTGCCAATGCTGAGCAGAGTCTCGATTTCTTTTTCATTATAGAATTCAGCTATTATTGGCCGATTTTTCTCGGCTGAGAACCGACCCAGGTGGTGGGCCCTGGCAATATACTGTACTGAAACCCCCAGTTTATTTTTACAAAATTCTCGAACTATACCCTCGGTACTGTCCCACGTTTCTGAATGGTCGGTGTCTGCAATGCCAAAAAACAGTGCATTCGATCGTCGTGAACAGTTTTCGAGGTCATCAATTTTCTCTTGGAGTTGGCGAACGTTGCTGTCAAAGGTTTATGGAAGTTGCGTTGGAGGCATAGGCACACATTTAGATTCAAGGTCATTGACGCGTTTAGTTAGCGCATCTAAGTCATTCTTAAGGATGCTATGCATTTCTAGAACTTTATTTACAGATTCTAGAAGGCTCGCGTTATTTGTCTCGAGACGCCTAATTGCATCGCACACTAAGTCAAGCTTCTCCTCCTGTGCCTTTGTCATCGGACCAGGGCTCGACTCAATATAACCACCTAAGAGCAAACGACGCCACAGGCACAAAGCCGCGGAACGAAAACGCTTGCAACAATCTGGTGGCCACGACACCGCAACAAGACAGACATTGTTATCACGAAAGGCGTAGGAATCGTGGTAGCTAACCTGTACAAATGCAAACGGGGAGAACAACATCGCAACTGCGGTGGCGTGGCCCGACGTGTCGAAGATGTTGGCGCCCTTTTCACACTGCGAATGAACTGACAATGTTTCATGTTGCCAAGCGAAGTGTGCTCCCGTGTCCAGAAGTGGCGGTGTATGTAGCGGCCGGCTCGATGATAGGACGCACTGTTCCATTCCCAGGGCGGCGGTCCTAGTTGATGCGTCAGCACACCATCCGTCCTTTATCTTGAAGAGCCGAGTCGAAGCAATAGGCGTCAGCAGACTAAGCCCAGTCACAAGCGCCTGTACAAATGCAAACGGTGAGAACAACATTGCAACTGCGATGTTGCGATAAGTGGGGTCTTGATTTGAATAATGCTCTAATACAGAAGATACACTTTTTCTTAATAAAGACAATGTGTTGTGTAAACTTAAGTTTAGATTCAAATTTGATGCCCAAGAATGATTCACACTCGGAGACGAGTGTGTGATGACCATCTACAGTTATCTCAGGTAAGCCAGGTTTCTTCTTCATCAGATCATCAGATCAGGTTTCTTCTTCATTCTTTCGCTAGATCGAAAAATCATGAATTGAGTGTTTGAAGGATTGATAATTATGTGATTGGAGGAACGCCAAGCAGCAATATGGTCAATCTCATTGTTTAGTTTAATGATAAGTTTGTTAAAGAATTATTACGCAGCGAGATAGTGGTATCGTCTGCGTATAATACGCTGTGTGCCGACGTCAGACAAGCTGGTAAATCATTATTGTGAATAGAGAATAATAAGGGACCTAGTATGGAGCCTTGTGGTACACCTTGGTTAATAACTTTAGTATCAGAAGAAGCACCTCCAAAAGAACTATTTTTGCTCTATCATGTAGGTAATTTTTTAGCAGTTTTACTACTGGACCGGTAATTCCCAGGGCTTCTAGCTTAGTAAAACGTGTGTTGTGATTAATTGTATCAAAAGCTTTCGTGAAGTCCAAGAATACCGAACCAACGAAATTACCCAAATCTATAGAGTGACTAATGTATTCGGTTAGAGATATTAAAGCTAAGTTATTCGAACTGCCTGCGCGAAAACCAAATTGAGAGGATTGCGTCAATTTTTTTAATTATTTAGGCGCTTACAAAATAACTTGTCCACTAATTTACTAATCGACGACAGAATATAAATATGACAATAGTTAAACACCTCCGTTTTTTCACCTTTCTTGTGTGCAGGAATAATCTTAGCCCTTTTAGGCGAAGTGTGAACAATACGACCTTAAAATATTATTAAGTGTAATACAAAATGTATCACAAATAGGCGGTGCAACAAGTTTAAGATGAAATACAGAAATATTATCTAAGCCAGAGCTAGAATTCTTTAGAGCTAATCCCATGGAACATACCTCATCCGCAGTTACGGGAAAGAGAAAAAAAGAATGATTGCAGCGGTACTAGGGATAAGTAGTAGTCATGGACGACTGATGTATACATTGTAGAAGTAGCCACTGAAACTATTTGCTGTGCTAGAAGAATCTGTACGAGTTTTATTTATGTAAATCATTTTATCATTATTATTACCGGACTTAGGTAAGTTCGTGAACGCATTAAGAAGTTGCCATTGCTTTTTACGATTGTTCTTGTACTTAGCAAATTTATTTTCGTAACACTGTCATTTAGACTTCTTTAGCAAGTTATGCAAAATGTTACAATAATTTTTATAAGCTTGCCGCTAAGCGTACATTAAAAAGTTTCTTTTTAGTCTTTTTGTATACGTCCTCTTTCTTTCCCATACTAGTCAGTAGACCTCCCGTTACCCAAGGGTTACCGGGAAACTTAGAATGTTTCTTGCATCGGACGGTAGTGGTGTTAGCGTGAACAGCCTGTAGAAAGATGGAACAAAAATTTTCAGGAGCTTGATCGGGATCGTGCAGGGAGTTAATTGCAGACCAATCAGTACTTGTTATAGTGTTAACAAAACTGTCTCGGTCAAGCTTGGATGAAAAGTACCAAGGCTCGGACTGAGGTATTTCGGCCTCAAAGGAGACGAATATTGGCACTGGGTCTGTGATCTCAGTATATATGACACCAGAGTTTGGAGCTGGCGCCTTGTTAGTCATAGCATGGTGAAGAAGCGTGTTGGTACCATGAGTAGAACACCTAGTAGGACAGATAATTAATTATTCCAAGCACAGGCGCCGTAGTTCCAAGTCCTGGGAAGATGCAGAGTCAGCCTACTGAGTGTGCGCAGTGTGCTCTGCAAGGCAGCTGGCAGGATGAGGCCGTCTGCTGCGTCAGAGGGGAGGCACGGTGATATGGACTGTAGACAGCGGGAAACACGAGCTGGAGTAAAAAAAAATTACCGACGATTACGTTACTTCCTAATGCGAAATTTGAGCGCAGCAAATAAGCTGTTTCACCTTTTCGATAGATTGAGGCAAAGAAATCGAGCAACACATGTATGCGCTATCACAGAATTTTTTTTTTATTTTTCACACGTATTCCTTTAACAAAGACTCCATTAACAGTTCTTGACAGTCATGAAGGAAGCTTTGTGGTCGGAGAAATAGACTGATATATGTTCGACTTGGTACACCAATGCTTGATTCTCAAAGACGAGATCTATACAAGTACCTCGCGAGGTTGTCACAGCCGTGGGACGCGTTACGAGCGAGAGGAACGGGATGTTCTCCCGCATAAGTGTTAGGAAATTGCTGTTTGTCTTTATGTCAACATTAAAGTCCCCCACTACTAACATCGGTGTGGATCGATGGACGGTTAATGCGAGTTGCAGGAAGTGCACGACGTCTTTCGTGAGTGCGGTAGCGGACTCACGAAAGCGGTATCAGTCGGTCGCTGCTAGCGCTGGGGGGATGAAAGGGGGGCGGAGCTGGTTATGAGGCCGACGACAACGCGAAACCCAGGAACGGACGCCAAAGAGCCATTTGTGTAGCCAGCCCTCCTCCACAGTCTCTCCTCCTCCCTTCCATCATCCTCCCTCGCCCGGAGAGCCGACAGCGCGCATGCGCGGCGGCGGAGCAGCGGCGCATGCGCGGCGGCGGAGCGCGGCGGCGGAGGCGAGCTGGTTACGAGGCCGACGCCGACGACGCCGACGACGACGCGAAACCCAGGAACGGACGCCAAAGAGCTGCGCTCTAAAATGTCGGACGGTTAGGCTGCGTCCTGTTTTGTTGCAGCGGCTACTCACAGCGGCTAATGTTTCAGCGGCTAATGATGAGCTTCTGTTCCGAGGCCACGTAATCAGCAAATCTGGAAGCAACCTCGACCCGCTAAAGACAGCTGCGATCGCAATGTTCCTGCAGCCCATCGAGATGAAGGTAGTGCGTAGGTTCCTTGGCATGTGTGCCTACTGCAGGGGCTTTGTCAAGGACTTTTCTCGCATCGCCGAGACGCTCGCTCTTCTAAGCAAATGTGATGTTAAGTTAAAGTGGGAAATGCCTCAGGCCCATGCATTTCAAGGACTCAAAAGACGCATGCACCCGCCACCAGTACTTCCGCACTTCGACAAGGACGCCTTTGCCGAAATCCACACTGACACTAGCAGCTTAGGCCTCGGTGCCTTCCTATTCCAGAGAAATGACGGACTTGAACGGCTTACGATAGACGGTCGCTGTCGAAAACGAAAGGCAAATATTCTAGAACAGAAAACGAATGCCTCGCCATCATTCGGGCTACAGCAAATTTATACCCTGGCTTACATGGCAGGCAATCCAATGTGGTCAGCGACCATTGCACGTTGTGTTGGCTACCAAACTTAAATGACCCTTCAGGACGGCTCCCGCAGTGTAGCCTCAGACTGCAAGAACGTCACATCACTGTAATCTAGACGTCCAGAGGAAAATACTCAGATGTTCATTGGCTGTCACTCACCCCTATTGACCCTCCGCCGCAAAATGACGAAGATGACGACGCCTCCCTTAGAATATTAGGCGTGCAAGACTTCGCTGAACAGCAACGAATAGACACTCAGTTAAAATGCCTCGTCGAGTATTTGGAAGAGAACACCATCGTTGTCCCTAGGGCATTTAAGTGAGCATTGTTTTCGTTCTCGCTTCAAAACATTCTACTCGTAAGGAGGAACTTCTCACCAGTCCGCGCCAACTACCTTCTTGCTGTCCCCTCAGCGCTGCGTCCAGAAGTATTGCACACTCTACATGACGATCCGCCCTCTGGGCACGGCAGATTCTCGCGGACGCTGTGGAGGATCGATTAAAAGTATTACTAGACGCACTTGACCACCGATGTCTACCGTTACGTCAATACATGCCGAGACTGTCATTGACGCAAGACAGCACCGACAAAGCCAGCGGGTTTACTACAGCCTGTTAAGCCTCCTCGCCGACCTTTTCAGCAGTTAGAGATGGATTTGGTCGGACCGTTTCCGACGTCAACATTCGGAAATAAGTGGATTTTCGTTGCGATGGACTGCCTTACCCGCTTCGTTGAAACAAGATCTGCCGAAAGGTAGCGCCTCCAAAGTGGCGAAAGTTTTCAATGAGAACAGCCTGCTGCGACATGGTGGCCCAGATGTCCTCATCAGCGAGAGAGAAATGTCCTTCACAGCAGAGATAACCCAAGCCATTCTGCAATACAGCTGGACAAGCCACGGGAGGCCAACTGCCTACCACCTGCAGACGAACGGTATCACGGCGCGCCTGAACAAGACCCTCGCCGACATGCTAGCAATGTATGCGGACGTCGAGCACAAGACGTGGGACGCGGTCCTCCCGTACGTAAGCTTTGCTTAAAACACGGTGGTCCAAGAAACACAGATCACGCCGTTCAAGCTGGTTACGGCAGGAATCCGACGACTATTCTCGACGCCAGCTGCCGCACGTCTGCGACGAAGAGGATTTTCACAGCGCCTCCTATCTCCACTGCGCTGAAGAAGCCCTACAGCTCGCCCACCTGCGGATGAAGAACCAGCGGAGGACCTAATTCCGACATTAAAAGCTTCGAAGACACTAAGTCGTGTACTAATCCGGCGATCGTGTTTGTGTTTGGAACGCAATATGCCGACGAGGACTTAGCCAGAAGCTTTTACGCCGCTATTTCTGAACCAACAAGATCATTGGATGTATTGGAGCACTCGATTATGAGGTCGTACCAGACAGCATTTCGCTATCACAGCGGTGCCGCTGAAGAGCTGCAGTAGTCCATGTTTAGCAACATAAACCTTTCTAGCTGCGCTAACAAATTTTGGGACTTTGCATAGCTGAACTTTGGATGTTCTTTGGACTGTGTTACGTTAGAGTGTTTCATTGTTTTTCGTTGCTTTTGTTTGATAAGTGTACTTTTGTGTTTCACTCTCCTGTTACCTTTATATCACCGGCACGTTATTTGAAAGGGGGGCATTGACACGTGGATTCGTTTACCTTTTACGGTTGAGTGGTTTTGACCACCTTACAAATGTTATCGCTCAACGCAGGACGCGTCCGCATGCATCGGAAGTTATTTGAAAGTTATCGAAGCTGGTTACGCTGTCTGTTGTTGCCAAACCTTCTGTTCTGATTGCACGTAGACGCGGCGCGAATGGTGTAGAACTCTCTGGAAGATATGCAGGCACCAGCGATTACTCTGGAATGTTCGGTGGCTCTAGTGTAAAAGCTGACGCGCTGATAAGATTTCGACGGTCGCCGAACCGTGATCGCCGCTGTCGCCATTCTTCGAGTGTGGGGGGGGGGGGGGGGCGGCTTTGTGGGAACAGGTTCGCCCAATAAAAGTTAGTTTCATCTTTCACATGTTGCTACTGTGTTCTTTACGGTCACTACCACGTGACAACAGACATGTTTAGAATACTGTGTGTCGTCTTACGTATGTTAAACATAAGCGCCTTTGCGGGACATTACGGTGCGTATCCTTTCAAGTCTATTAGTTTACCTAACGGAAGCACGAACGTAAAGAAAACGATATAAAACAGGGCACCGTCTGGTGTCTCGTGCCAAACGTATCCAAACTAAGCAACCATGTAGCTGTTGCTATGTGGACGGGTCTCGTTAGGCGTACTGGCGCCAGAATTGTCGAACAATCTCAGAAAATGTACGTGGTATGCGCTCATAACTAGCCTTTCAGGAGAGTTTAGAGAAAGCGAAAGCTCATTACAATAGTTACTGGCGATCAACGCGAGTGAGAGCGTAGCCACCACGAAAATTCACGCTGAAGTGGGAACCATGGGTCCCGCTATGTTCGACAACGCTATTTCTTAGCGTCCGTAAATATTACGGCCGTTAAACTCGCCAAATATCGCGTGTAAACCATAGAAACTCAATAACATTCCGAGCATGCGCATTGAGGACGACGCTATTTCTTTACGTACGTAATGCTGTTACGTTTGGTTGCAAATGCTAAACTAAAGCTGCTTAACATAATCATAAACGACGCAGGAGATTTTGACAAATATTTGTTGCTTTGGCAAAATTAATATCAGTGTGTACGCGATAGTAAATTGGGTGCGTCACCTAACTTTAGCCAGAATCCGAAAATTTGTAAGTACCACGTAGCTGGGCAGAACAAAGGCAATGTGGTTGCCGTCGCAGTTAGATACCCAAAGTATTTTTCTTCTCATTCCACGTAATTTGATATCAGTCATAATAATTGAATCAACTTCTCTAATATTTTAATTAGATAAAAAAGTGTCAATCCGAAAATTGCAGAGCGACGTGAAAAACTCCCGGTGTAGCTTTCCGTTGCTAGATTCTTGCTAGATAAGTGTTTTCCGAGCGTGAAAGAAGCCCGCAAATGCATGCAAAAGTGCCGCGCCACTGGCCACGCCAGGAACTCTGCATGTATTGGCGGGCTCTCACGCACTCGGCAAAGCACTTTTGTGTGGCACATATCGAGCAACCGAAAGCTTAACGGGAGTTTTTGATGCCACTCTGCAGTTTTTTCAATGATACTTTTCATCTAATTGTAGTAATACAGAAGCTGAACAATTATTTAAGACTAATTATCGCATTCGGCGGAATGCGAAACATAATTTGTGTATCTTTAAGCGACGGCAACTAACAGCAGCTTTGTTCCACGCAGCCACGTAGTATGTGCATATTTTTAAAGTCTGGCGCAAGTTAGCTGGCACAGCCTGTACAGTAGAACACGGCCCAGAACGGGAACAACCTTGAAGACAGTTGTTTGGAAAATCGCGTCCTAGATTAGCACTCTGTGTTTTCTTGATTGTCTTAATTTTGATCAGTATGTTCTCGCCACGGTAAGAATGCAGTTTCTCGGGAACAACAAGAAGTACCTCCAAAATTTGGTGAAGTTGCAGCTCAGAGAGTAAAGCATACACGCAAAACCAACAGCATGCCTTCAAGTTTGCCTGCTTTTCAACGACACCGCAAGCTGCGTATATTTTATTCCGATTGAAATTATATGGGAGCCCCAGACGCATTTCTGCCTTCGGTGTCGCCATCATCGTCATGTTCCGTATAATTTCCAAGGATAATACCACCGTCGCTGCTAGCCATACGCTATTGGGGGAGAGCTCCACCACTGGAACAGCTGGCGCCTCCATCGCCGTGACGTAAGATGAGGGATCGCGTGGACACAGCAGCCGCGTCGGCTGCTTCTGAAGTGCCGAAGCGCGCTGAAAAGGAAAGTTTGAATTCGCCACCTGTGCTAGAGTTCTGATTAGGTGAGGTCATTTTCGCGCTTAACGTCTGTGCTTGGCAACCCTTGAGAGCACTATAATAGATAGTGGCTGCAGTTGAAGGCGTCCGACATGGTAGGCCACTGATCGGTGCAGCAGCAGCGGACGTACACAATACAGCCCGGTGTTAGCATTCAGATCTACCCGCAGGACAAGAAGCTGCGTTAAGCCTGGATCATAGACAAAACATTTCAACAACAGCGGACGCTCCCATAGAGCCCAGCGGTCGAATTGACTGTAGCGGACCAAGCGGATGGTATAAATACCTTCCTGCTTCGGTGTTGGGCGCACGCGTTTTGAACGCCAGTTGGTACGCGCCACGCCCGCTCCTCTGATCGGCATGGCGTTTATTTCGTTTTTCGCTTCTACTGCTGAACCATTTTATTATTTCGTAAAAGTGGTTGTGAACGATCTTCACAAGCCTCCACCGTTATGAGTCACGTGCAATTTCACAAAGAAAACGCAAGACTTCGTCTGAAATGATGAAATGTTTATTTTGCTCTAGATAAATGTTCGTTCCGGGCTTCATGTGCATTCAGCTAAAGTGGTGGCCACAGGTAAGCAGCATCATTACCGTACGAAGCTCCACCGGATGCAATCAGGTAAAAAAAAAGTATATTGCAAGCATGTATCATTTTGGTATATTCACCGAATAGGACTGTTGCGTGTAGAGGTGAAGCGTGCGTAAGTGGTAAGTGAGTGGCATTACAGATAAATTCACTTCTACATACATTTCGTACCAAATAGACTCCGGCCAAACAATGCCTTAAAATCTAAAGAAAACATTATTTTCAAGCATCCCTCCCTTCCTGGGCATTATTTAGTGCACTTTAAGAGCACAAATACGCGGGTGACTGCTCGTTTCCAAAACAACTTGACCTCAGTCCACGCGATGGCATGCCTAGTAGTACACAGAGGTGGCTAGAATGCTGGGTGTCAGCCAGACCATCTTACACGCTCGCAGAATGTCGTCTAGTCGCACACAAGACGGGTTCGTTGGTTCCAAAGCCTGTTTTCAGTACCTGAGAAGAGAGAAATGTCAAGTTCTTGAGCTTGTCGGCGTTATCTTTTACGCGTCCTGCCGGCGCCATCAACATACTCCCGTGTTATCATTCTCGGCAATCGCTCTTCGCGTTTTGTACAAGCGTGAGTCTCAAAATAAGGTATATGTTGTAGTACCATAAAAAGCATCACAAACTTGTTCCGCTAAAATTCAGTACACGCAAAAATAACTAACAATCGCCGGGTTGCTTTTTTGCTAAAAGCTTCACAACCCCAGGCGCGGCGAGCAGGCCTCAAAATTATCACAAAAAGTTACGAAAACAATATATTTTGGGGCCAGAGCATGCGTCACGAACTTCTCCCACTAAAATTCAGTACACGTAAAACCATCTGCGGCACACAGCCGCGCTGCTTTTCTATCTGCGCCAGTATGCCGAGCGCGGCCACTGTGCTTGAAAAGTTCCCCAAAATGTAGTGAAATTAGTTACGACAATGTGTGGGGTGAGAGAAAGCGCCAGAACTTGTCCCGGTAAGATTCAGTACAGCCGAAACTGTGTCACATGGCCGAGGTAGTTTTTGTCACAAAGCCAGGCGCGGCGATCCTGCCCAAAAACTACCAGAGTAAGTTATAATAGTGCCTGGGCTCATAGAAAGCATCGCAAACATCTCCCAGTGCAAGTAATGAACTCAGATTAAGTAGGCGTGGACGGCGGAGCAGTTTTTCGATAACTGCATCACTATAGAGGTTCAGTTTTGTGCAGTAAGCATAAATGTCCTTGAAATGCGTCGAAGACTGTCAAACAAGATTTCTCACCTTGCTATAGTCTAGTAGTGCAGCTGTGCCGTGTCGAAATGCAGAGAGAACGCAAAGAAACGCCGGGCGCCCGACTAACGGGCAGCATCCCAAAGGTCGCCAAGCAAGCGGGCTTCACATGCGCAGCCGGCCTCGCTCGCTTCGGTGCCATGTCTGGTGAATGACGCATGCATATGGCGCGTCTGCCATGCCGCTAGCTTGCTGGTAGGTTACGCAAGAAAAGTAACTCGCGAAGTATAAGTTAATTTATACGCAAAACTTTTTAGTATTACCGGGAAAGAATAAACAAATGAAACGTTATCTGTAAGTTGATTTCACATGCTTTTTTTCCGATGCTCGCGTCACCTAACGTGTGGAGGTGACACTAGGCGCGACGTGTTTCCTGTTGCCAGTTTTTGCCGAGTGTCCCCTGTTGTTAATTTCAACCTCTTTGCTTGGATCGCGAAACTTAGCTTCGGGCGGCGGTGTTCGGTACTCTCGATAGCACGATAGGCATGGCATATGTTCACGCCTGTGTAGCAACAGACAATGAATATTGTACTGGATTAGCAAAAAGAAGCAGGGGCCAATTGCTCCCTGCGAAGACCAATAAAGGTACAGTGCGATCCAACTTGAGAAATTATGATCTTCAAGGTTCCAGAACATTAGAAGAAAGCAAAACGAAAAGATTCAAATGTCGCGACGACAAATCACAAGTCACCGTAGGCGTCGAAGTCCCTAGGAATAAAGAAATTATTGTTGAACAGCACTGATAGTGTCCAGGCAACCATGGTTGCTTGCTTATTGTCAAATGCTCATGTGCTGCGGCATAAAGCCCACGGCACGGTAGGACAACTCGCTCGTATCTGAAGCGAAACATTGTCCGCTGACATGCATGCAGACGCTTAGTCGGTCACAGCGAATACGTGCGATCACTGGATTTAAGCGTCATTCTGTTATAATCCGTTTGGCTATATAGACCGCCCACGATAACAACATACTTCAAATTGCTTTCTCTGAGTGACTGCCTTCGTTTGACGCAAGGAACCGGTTAAAACGAATCTGTCGCGGCTATGAGGCGCAGTGTCGCAGCTTAGTGTACGATGTAGGTAAAGAGACCGTGTGTATAAACCATTCTGCGCTTTCTATTTGTCCAAGATCATTATTTTAAACGTGAAATGCTTCTGTCATATCGAGAGTACTTGAAAAAGAGTACAGAAGGGCTCACGCGCAGAGTTTTAATTGAGCGCTGATAGCCAAAGGTATGCGGAGGAGGCCACGTTTTCCCTCAGACTACGGAAGTGACTACAGTGTTCCTGTATAGAGTGTTCCTGTATACAGACTACAGTGTTCCTGTATATGCTCCCGCGGGAAGCAGAGTTGCGCATACCTTTTCCGGCGTCGCTCGCACCGCTATTCGCCGAGCGCGATCACGTGGTGGAAAATGACGTCAAATGATCAACCACGCGCTCCGAAGCCAACATTACGGGCACGGCGCCGACTCGTTTCTGTGAGTGCCATCGAAATTGCAGTAAGCGAACCGTCGAGCGCGCGTAGCAACGATCGGCTCCGGGTCGCAGGCACGGTATTCGAGGATAATAAGTTAATGACTTCGGTGAAGTGCTACGAAGCAGATCATTCTCACACTCGTATTGCAGTATGACGGGTTGCAGCGCACTAAACTGCGCAAATCGCACGGAAGGTGACAAAGCTTTTTACGCGGTGCCGTGTGGACGGTCGAGACCGGCCGGCTCCGAAAGGGGCCAGGATATGCAAGGTCCGTCCGCCTTCTTTACAGAGGTGAGTTCGGCTTGTTTAAGCTAAAGCGGCATTCATCTTGATTAACACACCTGTACACGCTGAAATGCTTACGCCTGGCATGAGAGATTGTTAAGTTGTGCAATTTTTTGTGTATATGTGCAGCGCGACACAGACGCGGTACAAAGAAACGGTGACACGTCTGTGTAGCGCTGCACATATGCGCCAAGAATGTTAACTTACCAACTCGCTCAATTCGCTTTGTTTCATGTACGATTGTTCTGACCATGCCACTCCAGAAAAGTGTGTTCAGAGCAGAGTAAATACTAGCCGGTGCAATTGGCCCGCTGCACCATGGCTTTTCTCTGCTTTATTTTTTTTTTGTCGGCGTTCTGATTTTGCATGTAAAGTCAATTGGTGTGCCGGTGTTCATTCTTTTGTAGTAAGCGAAAACACCGTGCGCTCCCACTTATGAGACCGCAGGGATAGCTACAGAATTTAGCACCCGCAATATGTTGCTTGTTCGATCAGCCTTAGTCGACGTGAGGAATGTGAAATCATTTTTGTACGTTTAATAAGCTCTGTTTTGTAGCAAATTAACCTGAGTAGTATGAAGAGATAAAGAAAAATGTGCTGTCATATAACATTCTGCAATGTGTGAATAATTACTTTGCCAGTTTGTCATCTTCTGTGATTAGTCCAATAAATATAACCTGTTGTTACTCTTAATAACTTGTTGCCTTTACATTGGCTTTGAATTCAGCCCCCAAGGCTCCAAGAACCAGCACTCATCCCCTGCTCTCACCAGCCATTGCTCATCCATTCCCTTGTACGAAACAAATTTGATCTAGAAGCTCGTGCATCTTGCATCTTTTTCCACTTGCAGGTTTGCTGCTACGAAGCAGCTGTTATGTTCGCGGTATGAATAGTAAAAATAAGCTTTGCATAAGGCGTGCGCAAGTGAACATTTGAAATGCCTTTAAATTTACGTGTCTGCACTGCATATATTGAAAACGTGCAGCTGCTGTGAACGACGTTTAGTGATGAATGACATAATTGCAGGCACGATATTTCTGTTGGCGACATCCATTATTTGTCTCCTTTCGGCAGCCAAAACGTGCTCACAGAATTGTCTACCGCACGTGTGTGACGTTTTGTTTAAGAACCCTTTAAAACATTTCTTGCCTTCCACCTCAGCAAGAAAACATCACATGCGTGCTCAAAAACATCGCACCGCTTTTTGTTGCACGGTAATGCGCTTTTGCACGTAAACTTTTGAGATGTTCGAGCCACGGGCGTAGTCAGGATTTTATTTCGAAGGATTGAGGGGGTCCTACTTTATATGTGAATTCGTGCGTGTATATATCTACACACAAACTAAAAATTTCGTGGGTTGGCACCTCTACGGCTACACCAATCGTTGGAGCTTGGCATGCATTAAACGGTGTCATCGTGCTCAGCGCTTGCGTACGGTTGCCGCATGTAGCTCGCGACCAGGAGCCAAAAAAGCAAATGGAACACCGCGCTGGATTTGCCTGCTGCGCGCGCGAGAGTGGCTCCACTGCAGAGCTGGATCATAAACCAGACCTATGCGCAACTCTGCTCCCTGCGGGAGCAGATACAGGAAAACTAATCGTGAAGCCATAAGTCCTCCACCCAATGTGTGCAAGTGAAACCTTGCAATCGGAGCCGACGAGGCGACTGAATTTCGCCCGCGCGAAAGGGAGGAAAGCGGGGATGAAGCGCGCCATCTTCCTTCGCGCGCACGGCTCCCGACGTTGACTGGCGCCGGGAGTAGGGAAGGGAGAGAGGATAGCGCTCTACTCCGGTTGCAACTGCGTACGTTGCGGCTGCGCGCGGTATCTTGAGCGCGATCTGGGTAGGGAGCAGAGTCTAGGTATACGTCGGCGGCCTTGTGCGTGCTGCGTGCTCCTGGCGCAGAGTTTCCGTTGAAGCGACACACAGCACGAAGGTCACTTTGTTCACTGCTGCGGCCCCTATATATCGCGCGAGCGTTTTGACAGCGAGTGTCGTAGGTCATTGATGGTTGTGTGTTCATGGTTTCTGTGCGCGCTGACACCATGCTTCTTAATTTACTTAGAAAGCGAGCGTTTACAGGTTGACATGGCCGAAAGAAGTACAATGCTTACTTCATATAACTGTCTGCAATTCTGTTCCCGCAATGTATGCTGTGCCTTTCGGACGAAACAGCGACGTTTTATTATTATATTACTTTTTATTTTTTGTTAGGCATACTTTGCTTTTTTACTTCTGGTTCAATATGCGAAGGCCCCCTATGCCAATAAAGCTTTAGACACAAATGCGGCCATCGTTTAAGCTGTGCATTAAAATACTCGTAATAACGACCTACAGATTTCAAGCGCGGCTTTAGAGCTCGCCGACGCTCCCTTAATGGTATGGCGAAAGCGTGATACTATTGTGTCCTTTTGTTCTGTGAAGAAGGGTAACCAGCGAAGCTGTACTGGGATGACTATATCGACAACCGTACAGATTTATATGGTTATTGCTATATTGATATGTATTATGAACCATACACGTACCTTCGTGGTTATTATCGTCTTCATTCTGTCTCATTCGCTTCCACAGTAACCATTACTTTGTGGTCGCTGTGGTGCACCGCGATCGGTTGTATTGCTATGCTAGACACCCTGTTGCAATCGCCAAATCTACACGAGACTGGTGACGGGTGGTTGGCACGTCTGCGTAGCACTTAATTACAAACCATTCCAACAGGACGGATACAGTCCAGTTGTTGGGTGCGCTAGGTCGACGTCAAGATCTCCCACTATGACGATCCACATGACAGATAAGATCAACCAAAGGCGTCGATTAGAAATGTCTCAACGTCTCCTTTGGGCGTAGCCGGATGGACATAGACCGTCGCGACGACGGT
This sequence comes from Dermacentor albipictus, assembly GCF_038994185.2. NCBI lineage: Eukaryota > Metazoa > Arthropoda > Arachnida > Ixodida > Ixodidae > Dermacentor > Dermacentor albipictus. The sequence continues at coordinate 82,286,353 of NC_091830.1, read as the reverse complement.
CCCATCTTCTATCTGCCAACTTCCACACACTCGATGGTCCCGACCCGTCGGCCGCTGAGCGTTCGGCGGCTTCTCGTCGCTTTCGCGCCCATTCGCGCTTTTGCTCTCGCTGACGCTTTTGAGGACACGTTCTTCTTCCTTAGAGCGTACGGCGCTATTTGATCCGCACCGATGGCACCGGCTGTTGGAATCTCAGCGCTGCCACCGGCTGCTGGAACCTCAGTGCTGACACCCGTTGTTGCAACCGGACCGTTGGCGCCCGTTGTTGCAAATGGGTCGCAAGCCCCAAGGGTAGCGTTGGCCTGGCGGCCTGGGGCACACTGGAAGCATCCGAAGGTCCCAGCAAAGCATGAGGCGACTGCTAACAGAACAACTTGTTTATTCTAGCATCGCAAAGAGCGGGCGGTCAGGTCGACCGAAGTGGAGAGACGGGAGGGCACGTTACTCAACAGAAGAAATCGGAGCCTCTCTCCTGGCGTCCGGGGGCAGCTGCTCTTATACTCTTGGCGTCGCGGGCAAGAAGGAAGGTCACGAGATGACACCACGTGACAGCAAGGCACGGACGGACTGAGAGACATGTAGAGACAAGGAGGTGACGCATCAGCCGGGCCGGCGCCGGTCAGACCTCCTCGCTTCACACTGGGGGAGCTCCTCTCCCCGGCTGCCGCGCTTTGACAAGCGTGGGCACACACACACACACGCACACACAAAGACACGTGGCACTGAACACGCCGGGACGCGCTCGGCGGGGATGCGTCGCGGCCGCTCCGAACGGGCCAAAATGTCCGCCGCTTTGAACGAAGCTCCGGCGTACGTTGCATCCGCGCTGGCTTTACCGCGCGTCGTAGGTGAAACGTAACAGCGCGCGTCCTGCCGCTTGCAAGTTTAGCCTGCTGATGACGACGCTAAGGGGATGCTCGCTTGCCCAAGTGCACGCGCCGTTTCGCAGCCCTTCTCGCAACGAAAAAGCGAGCGAGATAACAAATGACGGTTCGTTCCCTCCCCCTCCTTCTTGGCCCTCCCTCTCCCGTTGCCTGCCCGAAGAAGTAATACATTCAGAGCTACCGCCACGACATCACGCGGAAACAGTTCGACGAATGATTGCTCCAGAGCATTGCCAACATCTTGGGCAGATGTTTTCCCAGATACTAGCCATGGATAAATGTGCTGTAAAAAGCTTCGACCTGTGCACGAAGGCCTTTGCCACGATGGCTACGAGATGGCGCTAGAGTCGCGCGCGTCGTCTGTATAAAAAGAAAGCGCTGCACGGGCGGGAGTAGGCTGCAGCGGCTGCTCTGAATCGCGCCCACGCGTCACGTGCACGCTTACTCTCTCCCGATTATCGAGGCCGTCTCGCCACACTTTGCTCCATGTGGAACCTGCCGCTCGAGACAGATTGTCCGCGCCAGCCAATACATCGCGAATGAAAGCACGTAAACATGGGCGCTCAATTTCGCATTAGGCAGTATCGTAATCGTCGGTGCATTTTCTAGACACCGCTTTGCGGCTTCTTCATTGTTTCTCTTACATTTCTGTGGTGTTTAGCCATGAGAAGTTCTAAAGATGATCAAAAAAGCATGCACGTGTGCAACTGTAGTAATCCATTCCACGCTTTCTGTTTTTCAGGGGCAAATCAAATATCAGTATTTATTATAAGTCTGGCTTGCTGTCGTGGTACATAGAAATGAAGTACGAAAACAGTAAAGTGTCTGCTATATATAGAACGGGACGTGCCTCCGATCGTCGTACTATATCTTCTGACGCCGAAGTAGCAAAGGACTCCTTCTACTCATTCGCCGTTCGTTGCCTGGGCGACACACATTTGGAGGTAAGTTTTCACCACCAACTGAAGCTAAGGAAGGCCTAACCGGCTCAAGAAGCCTGGTTTTTCTTTCTTTTAGAGTTCTCAAAACGTGGGACCAGACTCTTTATCAGACTTCGGCGACGTGTCACGTTTGATGATGTCATGTGTGGCGTAGTCGGGGCATGAGAATTGTTTTTTTTTTCGGTGCTACCCACTCTGTAACCACTGAAGCATATCACCACGCTCCTCTGGTGTGCTTAGCCTTACCACACACAAGTCATTTCATGGTCCCCAAACAGCTGATCTTTAATGACGTTATGGTTCAAGCATCGTTGCCGTATCTATGTGTTTCACGTGAAATACATCCCTGACTTGATCGCCAACTCGCGTTAGCTAGAGGCAAGCGTGGATTCCTGGAGGCAGCAAATGCAAACTTGACAATAAATGCGCGCCTCCAATGTGTCCGAAAATATGGTCGAACTACAGGTCATATTAACTGGCGAGTTCCGTATTATGAATACGGCCGCTCCACTTTTGAAACGAAACAGTTTTAAAACGTTCAATGCGAGTTGTTTTGCTGTAACTAGTGTAAAAAATACACATTATGTTATTGTCACGTATAGGTTTGCATCCATACTACCAAAGTACCATAAAGTTGCATGGCTGCGTCGACAAAAAAACCATGCAGATCTAATGAACACTTTCGAATGTTCTTGTGGTAAAACTTTCGTGATGAGGTTAATAAAATGCGATATATTTTCCCGTTTTTTCCTGCGCCTTTCGAATAATGGAAACGTATGCGCCCACGTTCACTCGCTCGCTCCTGATACGGAATGTGAAGACGCTTATGTTAGTATGCAGACCTTCACTTTTCTTTCCTTTCTTTATATGAAACGGCCGGCACTATGCTGATTGCCCGTTGTGAGTATCACCTTAAATTATCATAAACCCCCAGCACCAAGGTATAGCAGGTTTAAGCCAATCGAAAATAAATGAAGAAGGGTGGAAATCCAAAGTGTAATTTGAGAAAAAGCCAATTGTGGAAAAAAAAAGCGAGGTAAGCCGACTCAAAGTGAATACAAATGAAAAGTAAGGAGCAGGAATTACCGCGATGTATAGGTCTGCATTGGCACGGCATGTGGCGAGTCGGGATTCCGACCATTTCTTTATTAAGTCACACAGCAGAAGTATGAAGAGGGAAATTGAGAGAGAAAAGGGACAGCAAAAGAAAAAATTACCGACGATTACGTTACTTCCTAATGCGAAATTTGAGCGCAGCAAATAAGCTGTTTCACCTTTTCGATAGATTGAGGCAAAGAAATCGAGCAACACATGTATGCGCTATCCGTTTGTTGTCGAAAAATGAGGAATGTCACCTTTCCGCACAGATTGCATGCATGAAGAACACAGTCTGAATTGACACAAGTCCGAGTTGGGAAACGCACACCGGAGATTCTCACGGCACGTATCCGGAAGTGGTTTTACGTCATTTTGGAACCAGAGCCGATCACACACTGAACACAAACTTCCAAACGGATTGTCTGTAAACTGTCGCCGGAAAGCATTTGTTGCACCCTGACTGTTTGCGAGCCTTTGTTTGCGTTTGACCTCGGCCTCGGCCGCGCGAACGGTAGAGTCTTCTCTGCGACGGCGATGAGCTTCTGCTTCAGCCTCGCTTACTGCCGGTTGCTCTCGACGGCGGCGATGAGCCTCCGCTTCGGCGGTGCGAACGGCAGGGTCTTCTCGGCGGCGGCGATGAGCTTCTGCTTCAGCCTCGCTTACTGCTGGTTGCTCTCGACGGCGGCGATGACCCTCCGCTTCGGCGGCGCGAACTGCAGGGTCTTCTCGGCGGCGGCGATGAGCTTCTGCTTCAGCCTTGCTTACTGCTGGTTGCTCTCGACGGCGGCGGTGAGCCTCCGCTTCGGCGGCGCGAACGGGAGGGTCTTCTCGGCGGCGGCGCTTAGCCTCTGCTTCGGCGACGCGTACTCCTGGATCATCTCGACGGCGGCGACGGTAAGCTTCTGCTTCGGCGGCACGCACCTCTGGATTCTGACGGCGACGGCGCTGGGCCTCTGCTCTGGCAGCTCGTTTAGCAGCAGCAGCAGCAGCAGCAGACGGAGGACTTCCATCGGTCGTCTCGCTCATGGCTCAGAAAGAACTGGCAGATAATTTCGCAGTGGCGAACGGCAGCGGCAATTTCGGCTCGGGCGGTGCACATATACAGATCCGCCGCCACCGATCTGGCTCTGTGATTGCCACCGCACAGGGCGAACGGCAGCGGCAATTTCGGCTCGGGCGGTGCACATATACAGATCCGCCGCCACCGATCTGGCTCTCTGATTGCCACCGCACAGGGGTTGCATTGGAGGAGGAGCGAAGAAAGGAATTAAGTTCGAGCCGGCGCTTTGACAACCGGAGACTCGCAGGAAGAGGGGGGAGGGGGGCGGCGTGTACACCCAGCGGCAAACGATGGGGGCAGAAGCGCGCGCAGCAAGCGGACAACACGATAAAGGGAGGAGGGAAGAGATAGCAGAGACTGACTGATGCCGCTGACGCCGATAGTGAGTCAAGCCCAGCTGCGGAGTTGGTTTCAGGGACAACGCCGCCGATGCCGACACAAACAATATGATACCCTCGCTTCCGCAGCGCTAAGAACCAGGTCTAGCCGTGGGAAGGTGGTCACGTATTCGTCGACGTGCCGGGGCCTACGTGAAATAACCGGCGCGTCGGCAACTGAAGAGCACCCTATCCGCCACACAAGAACAGGGGGGGGGGACCCTTTCCTCCTCTTTCTGCATGGCGGCGACGGTGTTCTATGCAGTCACGTTATCTTGACTCCCTAGCGGCGTCAGCGGCATCCAGCGGTATCAGTCGGTCGCTGCTAGCGCTGGGGGGATGAAAGGGGGGCGCAGCTGGTTACGAGGCAGACGACAACGCCGACGACGACGCGAAACCCAGGAACGGACGCCAAAGAGCTGCGCTCTAAAAAAGGAAGAATCAGGGCGACAGAAGAGAGCAGGGCAAGAGGAGGCCTAGGCAAGTCCAGCTGGATGCCGGACAGCAGATGTTCGGGTGGGGCGGGCTGCAGGAGGCAGCAGATGGACTGGCACTTGGTAAGTGGCTCCACGTTGACTAACGCAGTGGTAAACGCGTGAAGGCTCGTGGGGCGGCGCGCATCTGGTACAGGTGACCGGAGGTCTCGGGTAGGTCAGGCATTGGGCCAGGCAGCAGAAGCAGAGCGCAGGGGCCGCTTGACTGAATATCTGCGTGACTGAATATCTGCAAAAGGCTTGAAAGCGGTAGCAAAGCAGTTTCATTAAATATATATTTAGCACTCAGCAAAGAAGACAGACAGGAAAAGGAGGGAAAATAAAAGGGGCTGAGCCGGGAGGTCAGACATTCCATCTATCGAGTCCCCGGAGACGAGCTCCACCTTAGTTGGCATAACTAAGGACAATATAGAGCGAAATGCGAAGAGCAAGGCGGAAGAGGTAAGGCAAAGAGAGAAGGAGATAGAAGGAAAAAAGACCAGTGGAGAAATATGGATGGCTGAAGGAAAGTGCCTATTAGGAGAGATCAGGAAAAGTGACCCAAGAGAACACGCGATAAAGACTAATATGCAGTGCCCGGCTTCGTTGGTCGGTAAGGAGAGAGTTATAAATATTAGGTATCACCGTAGTCGAGTGATTATCTTTAAGGAGATGATCAATATGAGAAGTGAGGGGACAGTCGTTCAAATAATTCAGCAACTCTGACCAAGGAGTGCCACTTGCGCAATTAAAGGTAGCTGAGAGATGAAAGCGCAATTAGTTAAAAGGGAAGCGGCCATGAGCGGTGAACGATCAGTCTTTTCGGCGGGAAGAAAGGGGCAATGCGATTAACGTTTTTGATCCATTGAAAAATTCCAGTGTCACTTTTTTCTCGCGTCCAATGAACATTCCACTGGGCAAAGGACTAGGCACGCATCTTAGATTTTATGGAAGAAGGAGTGGCAAGGAGAAACCTAGGAACACCATGGGAGGCGGCGGAGTTAGCTAGGAAGTCGGCCATCTCATTGCCATCGACGCCCTGATGTGACGGCACATGAAAAAGAGACACCCGTCGCCAGGTATAAATGAAAAGGAGGAGCTGCTTGATGTCCCGGACATGGGTATTGGTGGTTTTGAAAGTGTTCAATGCAGTGAGCAATGACAGACAATCGGTGTAAATGTGCTGAGAGGTGAAATAAGGCAGAGTCCGTATGTAGGCTAGTGCCTCTAATAAAGCGAAAGTTCAGTGACATAAGAAAAAGTGGCACTATTGTGTTTAACCTTGCCGAACTTAGTGATATTGCCAGTTGGATTATAAAGTACGAAAGCAGCGCCAGCAGAGTGAGAAGTATATGAGCCATCAGTATACAGTTGGTAAGCGTGCACAGCGGTAACAGAAGGTACCTCTTGAAGTTGAAGGCGATGATCAGAACAACGAGATTTGAGGCTGGGAGGACAGTCGCAAGGGTTCAGGGGGTAAGGGAGAGGCGACGCAAGGTAGGTGTCAGGGCGGTAAAAGTGAAGGGCCATGAGCATGAATAAGGAAAACTTAGCATTTAAGCAATCGAGTTCAATGGGGAGCGGTAATTCATTAGTCAAAACCTGAAGAGACGAGGTACAGTCGCGGATAGAATATTACGGAACATGAAATCTAAGAAAAAGGTGAATATATCCGCAACCTCATAACGCAATCTGGTATTTGCATTTTGTACCTCGACTAGAATATGCTAACAACGTTGTCGTGGGCAGTTTTACTGGTTACTGCTACAGGCTGCTCGGGCATTGAACGTTTTCGGAGATCCCATGGTCCATTTTATTCTGTCCGCAACTGTACGCGTCGTAAGAAAAGCACCGGTGATTGTAAGAACAAGGGTTCGTTGGATAGAGGTTATATTGAGTTTAAACTGTGGCGTAGGAAAAGTGGGCCACCAGACAGGAGAAGCATGTGTTATGGAAGGAAGCAGAGCCTGATTATAGAGGAGACAGAGAGCGCAGGGAAGCATCAAATAGTGCATTTGAAGGAACAGGACAAGAATGGAAGAGAGAAGGTCTGCTTTAGCACGGATATACGTTAAATGCGCGTTAAGGGTGGGATGTGTGTCCAAGATAACGCCAAGAATTTTGATACTCGACCGAGTATCGAGGGCGATACCGTTAAGGCGAACAATGGGAAGACGGGTGCGTGAATAGGAAGAGGAGTGGCTATTGTGGAAGTAGAGGAAACAGGATTTACCGGTACTCATTGTGAGTTTAGTGCGTTGTGCCCAGGTCGAAATAAGATTGAGTGGCATGCCTTAGACTCTAAGGCGCGACGATTGGCTGAAAAGAGCGCGACAACAGTCTCATCGGCGTACGCTTGCGCAAATGCGTCCGGGGGAAAGGGCAGGTCAAGTAATACGTAAATAACAACATTCCACAGTACCGGACTGCCGGGTGTCCTTTGAAGGCTGCCCAAAGTACCCGTGGCAGACACCGCACCAGCCTACGATCAGAAAGTGACCACGCGGTGTGCTAAGAAGGATTTTAGGAGACATTACAGGTTAGACGGACAATTGGGGGAGCGTAAAAAGTGGAGAACGACCCGGTGCCAAACACTGTCGAAAGCGCCTTTGAAGCCTAGGCAGATGAGAATGGCGTGCAGAAGGTCTTTCGAAGGCAGTACAAAGCGGTGGACGCCCTCTTCTAATGCGTAAAACCGAATTTACGCGGATAAAGTAGGTTATTGGAGTGAAGAAAATGTAGAGCCGGGAATTGAGAAGACGTTTTAGAATTTTGCTAAATAAAGAATTCAATAACAATAGGACGGTAGGATGAAGGAGAATCAGGAGGGCGGTTGGGTTTGGCAATAAAGATGACACGTCCTTTACGCCACTCAGGAGGGAAGTAATGTAGATTGGGACATTGGTAAAAAATGAAGAGGAAGAAGGACAAGAAAGGACGGGTGATGGGAAAAAAGAGTTTTGAGCATTTATGAGTCTGTCATGGCCTGGGGCAGCGTTGGTGTTGCCTGAATTGAGGGCATGTTCAATCTCGCTGACGGTGAAAGGGAGGTCGAAAGTCCTCGTAGAGTAAGGCGTGTCGGTTATAGTACGAAAGCGGACGTGGTCATATCATGCATTGAGGGGGAGTCTCTAGAAACGTGAACAGTAAAGAGAAAGCGGGAAGCATCAAGAACACTGCATGTTGAAAGACCATCGGGTAAAAGGAAGGAGGGGAGGTAATTGGTTCGAGAGAGTTTATCAAAGCAGATGCGGAAAGGAAGGCCGAAAAGATTACGTTTTGAGAGATCGGAGCAGGTAGATTGGGAGGCAGCAGATTGGGCCATGTCAATGTGCATTTTATAGTTGGCATGGGCATCGTATTATTAAGCCTTAAACGTCTGTCGAAGGAGAGGGTCAGTGGTGCGTTGAAAGCGCCGACGGGGAGCACGGATGCGTTTGCGTTCGACGGTGAGCTCGGTAATCCACCAAGAATTGGTCGCAAGAGGCGCAGCCTAATCCAGCGAGAATGGAGATGGTAAAGCTGGTCAAAGAGGGTGCAAAATTTCGCTAAAACCAAATCGACTGCGTTGGGTGATAGCAAAGCCGTCTGCTGCACCATCGAGAACCATGGAGAAGTAATGAGTGACTGCAGGAGATGAGATGTAGTCGATTTGGTTAAGCGTTTATGCCGAGGTTTGGTATAGCCAAAAAAGAAAAACAAGATATATTTGTGGTCGGAGACCGTTTCGTCATCGTCTATCGAGCAGCTGTAGCTGCGTAAGGCGAGAGCAACCGATGCAAAGGAGACATCGCTCCAACTCTCAGCAAGGTGGAATTGCAAGGTAGGCGGCCAGCGTGGATCATTCAATGCTTTAAAGTTGTTTGCGGCAGCAAATTGTGCGAGCTGCGCGCCACGGATATTACCTTCCACTAGGACCCACAGTAAATGTTTGGCATTCAAATCACCCGCCATCACAAGAAATGGCTGAGTGATACAAGACAGGTGAGCCTCTAAGGCATAAAAAAGGGGTTTCAGTGGTTTGTGGAGTGGGGGGGGGGGGAGCGTTAACTTCAAGGATGACGAAACAGACGGAAGGGGTGACACTGGAGACCATGCCATAGAGACAATGGGAATGTATTAGAAACATGTCACATGAATGTTTACGTGCTGAGGAAGCCAGGCGCCAAGCAACTGGTGAAGCGAAAGTGATGTAAGTGTGAGGTAGGTCCGAGGTAGGCAACTCTCTTCCGGACCTACCTCACACTTACATCGCTGATACAAATCCTTTCTTAATCCATTACGGACCGGTTTCTTTATTTTCTTGCTATCTTGAAATAAATGTCATATCTTAACTTACATTTATACTAATTATTCACATGCAAGAAATTATTACTCTTGCCTAATTAGTTTTTGAAATATAGCCCGTGACCATATGGTCACACTGTGCCCTTACGCTACAGCAAAATATGCGAAGTTAAAAACATTTATTTCAAGCCATGATACATCACAAAAAACATATATAGCGAATAGTCCAGCACTTATTTAGTGTGATATGTTTTAAATCTTGGAATATACATGCTGACGTCATACTTTGTGCATTGTGTGTGCACCGCGCTGTTTCAATTATCTCATGCATACCTCCACCTCTTGCCATTAGGTATTGGTGCAACAAAGTGAGCCACTTGGTCACACCGCGTACCAGTCAGGACATCACCAGTCTTTGGTATTCTGCGTTGACCAGGTCCTCTAGGCTTATTGTCCCATTGCATCAGGTAGCTTTGTGCAATTTGACTGCGGAATTCCACCTGCGTGACGTTGAACCCTGTGCTACGAATTAGCGCCAAGCGTTGCTGATAGATACATGACAAAGTGAAGTGAAAATCGGCCACCACCACTTTTTGCAACGGATTGGAATCCTATAGGCGCCTGCATTTGCATCCATCTGGTCAGTACCTCCTATAAATCTTGTACTTAGCAACAGGGTTTGGATGGGCCACCTTGATTCGCTTCTTATCAACATACGAGTACTTGCCCTATCGAGTACGGTGTTGTCAAGAAGATCAAACGACTCAACAGGTGAAAAGTCCCTGTAAGCAGCAAAGTTTGGGTCGAGAAATATGCCAAGACTTGTCTGGAGATCACCCTTCGTCCACTTAGAAGCAGTGGATAATTTTGCCTGAATGGCTGCATCAACTACAGAAGAAGAAACCTCTGATATTCTGTCACCTCGCTCGCCGGGGTCGTCATCGTCCGAGTCGCATCCACCAATGCGGCGTCCGTCAGAAAAAACAGTTTCAGCACTGGCTCATAGGTACCACCTGCTTAGAATGTCAATGAGCCCACCTGAGTCTTCATCGGCCGAGTTTTCACCCGAATAGGTGCTAGCCTCTGGCGGCTCGATATAAATCACTGACACGTCGTCATGTTCCTCTACGAGGACCTCGCTATTTCTTCCAACATTAACCTATTCAGACAATAAAATAAGAAATAACCACTGTGACAACGCGCCAACAGCCGTGCAAGAGATGAGAATGCAGTTAAAAAATAAATAAATATTAGGTAGCCTAAAGGCCCAGCGTGACCATATGGCAACGCGCAAGATAACACGCTCGTTCATGGATAAATCAAACATTAATCCTTCACAAATGCTCATCGAAGGTCACATATTCAAAGAACAATACGGAGGTAAGGATATCTGACTGTTGCTTAAAGAAGTAGTAAAAAGAAAAACACGCTTACCCCTTGGAGCAATGCATGGCAATGCTACTCCCAGAGCAACACTTATTCCCTCCTTTGCGAGGGGCTCCCAGAAAACGACTGACAGCTGCTGCCACTTGGTATCCATATAGGGAACTCTAATCTGTCAAACGGCACATCAAAGGCGATTTTGGTGCCGTTTTGTTAATCGTAATTTATTGAAATCCACTGTGCAGACCACCGTGACCATATGGTCATGCTGGTCTTTTATGGGTTAATTAAAGAAATAGAAGAACGTAAGCCAATCATACAGAAATCCAGACAGAATGAACTGTATAACCGGCCTTTTAGTATTGCCGAGTTGAGAGCTGCGTTGCACACAAGCAAAAGTACTGCACCAGCACCTGACATAGTCATGTATGACATGATCGGAAACTTACATACTGACACACAAGTTACACTACTCACGCTGTTCAACCCTATTTGGGCTGTGGGATACCTCCCGTCCACATGGAAAGAAGCGATTGTGGTCCCTGTTCTTAAGCAGGGTAAGGACCCTTCCTTGGCGGCAAGTTATCGTCCGGTAGCTCTTACAAATTGTCTCTGTAAGCTTTTCGAAAAAATGGTTAATCGCAGACTCATACATTTCCTTGAACTCACCAATATGCTCGATCCCAATCAGTGTGGCTTCAGAGAAGGATGATCGACAACCGATCATCTAGTGCACACTGAAAGAAATATCCGTGAATAATTTGTTCATTAACAGCTTTTCCTGTCAATATTCCACGACATGGATAAGGCGTATGACACAGCATGGCGTTAGAGGATCTTGCGAGATTGTCGGGAATGGGCATCCGTGGAAATATGCTGAACACAATTGAAAGCTATTTGTCAAATCGCATCTTCCGCGTGACAATCGGCAACGTATTATGGAGACCTTTTATACAATAAACTGGTGTACCCCAGGGATTAAAGCTCAGTTGCACTCTCTTTATCGTCAAGATGAACACACTTCGTTCTTTACTGCCACCAGCCATTCTTTATTCTGTCTACGCAGACGATATAAAAATAGGTTTCAAATCGTGCAACCTTACAGTGTGTGAAAGACAGGTACAGCAGGGCCTAAACAAGGTTTCCAAGTGGGCAGACCAAAATGGATTTCAAATCAACCCCCACAAAAGTTCTTGAGTTCTCTTCACAAGAAAGAGAGGCCTGGTCACAGATTCTTGTATAGAACTGGACGGAAAACAAATACCTGTGAACAGTGAACAAAAATTTCTAGGGGTTATACTTGACTGGAGGCTTGCTTTCACCTCAGACATAAAATGGCTTAGGGCAAAATGTCTAAAACTATGAATTGACTTAGTCCTATCCTAAGCAGCATAGGGTAGCGACAGGAAGTGTTTACTGAATCTTTATAGGAGCCTAGTTAGATCCCGATTAGATTATGGTGCCGTAGTATATCACTCTGCTGCACCGAGTGCGCTAAAGATGTTAGACCCCGTTCGTCATCTGGGTATCCGCCTGGCCACTGGCGCAATTAGAACAAGCCAGACGAGTGATCACTACCTTTTCAGAGAACGTACGTCAGCTTTCAACTATTCTCTCAATGTGCGCTCCAATGAAGAAGATCCGTGTTTCAAAGCTGTTCACGACTTGACGTGTGAAACAATTTTTCGTAATAAACCCCCTATGAGACTTCCTTTCGCACTGCGTGCAAGAGAACTTAGCATGGAAATGGATGTCCCAGTTCTCGAACATCGCCTGATGCTTGCAGCTAAGATATTAACGCCCTGGGAGTGGCAGGTGAAAAAGTGTGACGTATCCTTTGTAGAGGTCACAAAGCACGCACCTGACCTCGAAATCGCTATGCATTTCCGTGAACATGAATCGAGGTACAGCTGCTCCGAATAGTACACAGACGCGTCAAAATCACATGCTGGTGTATCTTATGCTGCTGTTGGTCGCTCTCTTTCTAAATCTGACTTAATAAACCCGCAGACAAGTATCTTCACTGCAGAAGCCTATGCAGTACTGTCTGTAGTAAAACATTACAGAAATTGAAACTCGACAGAGCAATTGTACGCACAGACTCGCTAAGTCTCGTAAATGCGTTAATTTTATTACAAAAGCACAAAAATCCTGTTTTCATTGAACTTTACTCCCTCTTATGCAGCATTTATCTATCACATATACATGTGGTAATATGCTGGGTACCTAGCCGTAGAGGTACCGGGGGTAATGTACTGGGTGATAAAATGGCCACATCACTCACATCACTAAACCCTTCTCCTGCAGCTGCTGTTCCTGTCACAGATCTGATGCCTTTCTTGCGCAAGAAACTGCGACAACACTGGCAACGTATGTGGAACGCAGAAATAAATGATAAACTGCACGTTATAAAGCCACAGTTAGGTTTTTGAACCACCCCAACAAAATCACGGCGAACATTCTGCCACCTCAGAATAGGACACACATTTGGTACTCACAATTTTCTGTTTACTGGAATTGAACCGCCACCTGTGGTCAATGTCGTGAGAGGCTGACCGTCCTCCACGTCCTCTTGGAGTGTCGCAAAGACGAATCTGAAAGAAAGTAACATTTTTCTCTTACTTATCGCTATTGCGTACCTCTTCACCCAGCTATGTTTCTTGGTAAAGAACTATTTTCAACACCAAAGTAGTCCTCAATTTTTTAAATGAGGTTGTCCTACATGTTATAAGCCCAATAAATTCGTAGCGCATCCTCTTTCCAGAGGACGCCGCTGTGAAAGTTCTTTTATATAGCACATGCCTCCAGGCCCTTGTGTCTCATGGGCTCTGACGAGGCCATGGTGCTCGAGTGAATTTTAGAAACTGATACATATTTTTATATCGTATCATTATTTTGCAACGCACCTTAATGAGCATAGTAAACGCCATTTGTCCTCGCCATAATCTTATTACACGTACATTTTACGCACTTTATATGACTATATTTTAGGCCTCTGTACAGTCACGTCACATAAACTTCATAGAACCCATCACTCCACTGCAAAATCAGTAACACTTGCGTGGCGCTCTTTGGACATACCTGGATTTTGTGCCAATAAAAACCACACATTCATTCAATCATGGGGGAGAGTACGGAGCCCTGGGGCGTGCCCGCACCACCCATTCGGACCGTTCGCGGCGGGACCCCGTCGATCTTGACCGTCGCCTCGCGCCCATTCAGGAAGCTGCTGACATATCAGTGGAACCTCGCCCAGAAATTGGGTCGGGTGATCTTGTCCCATATGGCCATGTGCTTCACAATATCGAAGGCACTCTTGCTGTCTAGCCCGAGCAGGGCGCGCACGTGCGCGCTCCGAGCGTTCACGACGTGTTCATTGATCTGCTGCATGTCGTCCTGCGCAGAAAGTTCCTTCCGGAAACCGAAGATGTGGGTGCCGAAGGCGTCCTTGTTCTCGAGGAGCGTCGTCACCTTGTTGAGGCAGGCACGCTCCATCACTTTCCCAACGCAGGACATGGGGGAGACCGGCCTGATGTTTCGGTCCTCCAGCTGCTTGCCTGGCTTTGGTATGAGTATAATGTCCGCGGTTTTGCACTCTTGCTCAATTTGGCCCTCCTTCCAGCACGTGTTGATGCACTCGCAGAGCTTCTCGATGGCGCCGTCGTTGAGGTTCCTCTGGATTTTGTTGGTGATCCTGTCAGGGCCGTGGGCCGATTTGGTCCTCAATAGCTGGAGGACCGTTCTAAATTCCTGGGCGTAAATGTTCGCGTCCAGGTTCTCGTTGGGAGCCCCGCAGTACTCTGGGTGGCTCTGCCCTCTCGGTCGAGTGAGGGGCGTCTGCACGAGCTCTTCCACGAAGACCTCCGGGTCGTCCTTGTACTTGTGTCGCAGCTTGGCCATCTCTGTATGGGTCGCGGTTCTGGTGCTTGCCGGGTCGAGAAAGTGCCTGCGAATCTTCCAGGTGCGTCCCGCGCTCATGTTCCCGTTCATCGAGTCGCACACCTCCTGCAATTCTTGCTCGCACAGGTGGGCGCAATGTGTCTCGATCTCCCGGTTGATTTCGGCGATCTTCTTGCGTGTCTTCCTGTTGAGCTTTTTGCTTACTCGCTCTCTGTTGCATGGATTTCTTGGCCGCAACGAGATGTGCCCGCCGGATGTTCACTCTGGACGGTTGGGGAGCGCCATCGTCGCCGGCTCCACGGCTTCTGTCTCCTTCTCTGGGGGGTTCTTGTTGCCAGTCTGTACATTCGATCTCATCGGTAGGTTTCTCTACGTCCGCGAGTAGTTCTCTGCACCATTCGCCAATGTCTTCGATCGGGCCCTCCTTCTTGTCTCGTTGCCTATTTTTCCGAAATCTGTCGCAGTCCACGATTCTGGCCTTTCAGCAGACATCCACCTTGCTTTCAACTTCTCTCATGGTCACGCACAGGGTCCTGTGGTCACTCCCCACGTCCTCGAGAGTGCACCTTTTCACGTACCATTCTCACAGCTTATACAAGGCAGATCCCTATAGGTCGCGAAGCTTCGGGCGAAAAGTGGTTCAGAACAAATTGTCACCGACATCAGCAATTGTGGTTATGGGAGCAGCGATTGAAGCGCGGCTATTTTTGGTGGGAACGAACATTGGGAAAGGAAAGAGCGTGTTTTAATTAAAGCGACACACACATAGATTCAATCAATGAAAATAAAATTCTTGGTCAATATTATATATGCATGACGAGTAAAGAAATAACTAGACCATTTTATTTTTTTATTCTGAATAAATACATTCTTTTTCAGCGCCCAATGCCGCTATCACTTGCAATGCAGCGCAGCTCTTGGAGTGTGCAGAAAGGCGCGCTCGTAAAGTTCACCTGCTACAATACGCCCTCCCACCTCCCTCCTTCCTCCTCTAACACGTTGTGCTATTTGGTTGTCGACGTTTGCCTGAATTTGCTGACCCGGGTAGCTTCATCGTTTCTTAACCTGTTCAGTAAAAGTAGTCAGTTACGAGCACAACACAGTTGTCTACTATAGTTGTTTTGTGCAGCTGCGCTGGCCATCGGGCTTGGCGTCCGGAGACAGGACCAGCACTCTACACCTAAAGTTTCATGGGCCTCTAAAGAAAGTAAGTTTTATGCAGGTGTACGACTTCGACTTCAGTACTGCTGGCTTTTAGAGCGCAGCTCTTTGGCGTCCGTTCCTGGGTTTCGCGTCGTCGTCGGCGTCGGCCTCGTAACCAGCTCGCCTCCGCCGCCGCGCTCCGCCGCCGCGCATGCGCGCTGTCGGCTCTCCGGGCGAGGGAGGATGATGGAAGGGAGGAGGAGAGACTGTGGAGGAGGGCTGGCTACACAAATGGCTCTTTGGCGTCCGTTCCTGGGTTTCGCGTTGTCGTCGGCCTCATAACCAGCTCCGCCCCCCTTTCATCCCCCCAGCGCTAGCAGCGACCGACTGATACCGCTTTCGTGAGTCCGCTACCGCACTCACGAAAGACGTCGTGCACTTCCTGCAACTCGCATTAACCGTCCATCGATCCACACCGATGTTAGTAGTGGGGGACTTTAATGTTGACATAAAGACAAACAGCAATTTCCTAACACTTATGCGGGAGAACATCCCGTTCCTCTCGCTCGTAACGCGTCCCACGGCTGTGACAACCTCGCGAGGCACTTGTATAGATCTCGTCTTTGAGAATCAAGCATTGGTGTACCAAGTCGAACATATATCAGTCTATTTCTCCGACCACAAAGCTTCCTTCATGACTGTCAAGAACTGTTAATGGAGTCTTTGTTAAAGGAATACGTGTGAAAAATAAAAAAAAATTCTGTGATAGCGCATACATGTGTTGCTCGATTTCTTTGCCTCAATCTATCGAAAAGGTGAAACAGCTTATTTGCTGCGCTCAAATTTCGCATTAGGAAGTAACGTAATCGTCGGTAATTTTTTCCTACGCCGCTTTCCGAACTGCAACCATGAAACGTCCATCAAGTCGATTGGTGGGGCATCTTATTATACAGCTCTCATGTCAGGACACCAAAACATATTTCGTGCTTTCGCAAGTAACATGACGTCACTTCTATTTTTAGCGGACATGGAGTCACAATATTTTGTCTTCCGCCGCAAGTGTTCCGTCCTCATACAGATGGCGCTAAGCACCATGAACTGCGGATGAACCACAATGTTTTGCACGCATGGGCTGCTCTGGAAGCTTCGCTGCCAGGTATATTGATTTACTTTGGCTTGTACGTCTTAGAAGCGAATTTCTAAAGCCACGCGGGTACGAAGTGTGAATGACGGCAAAAAATGAACGCAGGAAAGCGCAACCGCACGAATGGTCGGATCTTGGCTCAGCTCCACGTGCCACGTGCTCCAGCAACGCAACTGCCTCGGGCGACCGTCTTTATGTGCATTGCAGTTGTTGCTGAGTAACTATACACTTCAGTAATGGATATTCACGTAGAACTGCAATCGCTGTGCCTTCAGATTTGCCAGCGGAACGATTTCTGCCTACTCCTGGTGAAATTTGAGAGCGCACTATTTGGTAGCAGCTAGCACATTACTGCGTATGAAGCAGCAAACACTGCACTGCGCCAAGCCTCTTCGCAAGCCGGTTCAAAGCTGTCCGCTGGTTTCCGAGTCGTTGTGCTTCTTCATTTCTCTGTACCATTTCTCAACCAGGACAAAAATAGAACGTGCTCAACCTGAACCAAACCAGTATTATTTTCAGTTCAATATCCTTGTTTTATATATATATATATATTGTCTATGATTACAATTCCATAAATTTATGAATTTTTCAACTGGGCTTGGTTCCGTGACAAACTATTTCTGGTTCAACGATACCTGCAGGAATCCCGATGCTTAGAGAACTCTAAGATGTGGAGAACAAAAATGGATTACTAACATGAAAAATCTCCAATCTAGCAATCCTGTCAGCATTCATGGTATACTGACTTGTGCAACTTAGGAAATATGACGTCATGATCCGCCCAGCTCAAGCTACGAAGCAATTTAATGTTTAGCAGAATACGATGATATGAATTTTTATTCGCATTGCCTTTTGCTAACCTAAAATGGCCAAAAATGAATCAACAAATGCGTAATATACATTTGAGCCAACAGAGGTTAAAAATGAAGAGTAAACAATCGAGACAGGTTTGCTTGTAGAGAGAAATGTTGCACACATCTTAATAAATAAATAAATAAGCATATATATATATATATATATATATATATATATATATATATATATATATATATATATATCCACACACATGTACCCATATTGCTGTGTTGAAAGATTGGCCTAATGGCTTTATCGACAATGTGCAGTTGCATGTGGTAAACATAGCTTATTGGATGAACCAACTTCGGAACGTTTAATGGACAAGGGTGAGTGGTCATGTTAACGGTAATCATTATTTATTGAGACCCGCCATGGTTGCTCAGTGGCTATGGTGTTGGGCTGCTGAGCACGACGTCGCTGGATCAAATACCGGCCATGGCGGCCGCATTTCGATAGGGGCGAAATGCGAAAACACAAATGTGCTTAGATTTTGGTGCACGTTAAAGAACCCCAGGTGGTCGAAATCTCCGGAGTCCTCCACCACGGGGTGCCTCATAATCATAAGGTGGTTTTGGGACGTAACGCCACCTAATGTTTTATTACTTATTGCCGTTTTTTATTTATGATCACCATACTATACAAATGTCTGTTGTTCTCTCCAGGGTTACGTAAACAAGACCTGGGTACATAAAGGATCTGTCTCCAAAATCTCAGGTAAGTACTCTTATTTATAAACAACGATTTTAGTCTAGAAACTGCAGAAAAATATTAGCACAATTGCAAGTATGTATTCCTTTCTATAAAAAGCACATTTGGGTAACAAACTGCCACACAATATAGGGCAGATCGCAAGAACGGGAATGCCTGCATGCTATATACACTGCGTCCTCGTTGCAGTAATTTGTATACAACGTGCAAGATATATTTGCGGTGGAGAACCTTCGAGGGCGTTCGGTACAGCAGTTAAACAATGCGTTGAGTATCTAACAAAAAAGCTTGTTGATGAGCGATTTGATGCTGAGTTTGCATGGCGTAGCCAGCGCAAGCAATACGAACACGAACGACAACCCCGCTTTTTTGTTCATCTGTGCGCTTTCGTTTGCGTCCCTATTATTTGCGCTGACGTTACCATATACTGTATTCCCCACTTCACCGCATTCCGTTCGTTCTGTTTCTGTATTAGTTAGAGGGAAGTTTCTGATAAGTAATATCTTTAGGCTTGCAACTAAAATCGATGAGGTGCTAAAGCGAGGAAGCTAACATTATTTTCAATATTTCAGAGCTTCACTTTCCCCACCATTGAGTACAGATGTCCATTTTCTGTTTCAGCTTTTTCCCGCGACTAGGGACGCCCAACTTCACATTACTTAGGCGCCATTCTATATTTATGTGCACATTGCTGTCTCTCACATTTGCAATATATCGCCTAGTCCTTACTTTCTGAACGCTCTAGCGGGTTCATTGTTGGCATTAATCCTCAAGTCAGATTTGCTGTTCTCGTAGGATTGCGTTGTGGTTTGTGCTATGAACCTTATTCGCTAATGGCTGATATTCAGATGCTGGAAATTTGAGATCAGGCATTCTAGAAATCTAGTTTACAATAGTAACGTCTAGGCTTTATTGTGAATATTACATACCGTGCCCATAGTGGGTTTATTAGGCCACTTTCCATCTATATATCATGCGCTCCAAGTCAAGGATTTTCTCCTCTACTTCGCGCATATACGCTTGTTATCGTGCTATTATTCCAAAATGTGGCCAGACGGCACAGCCTCCTGGTCACATCGCTTCCCTTCGTTTCAGTGTGCAAGGCAGATTACCGAAGCCCATTGACGGATAGCAAGAGTTATGTTCCTTTCCCTTTTTCTTCTGCTAGCTTCTGTATTATTTAGATAGCAAGATTTTTGAAGTCCGATGTCGGCGGCCCTCGACTACTCACGTGCGAGGCAACAGCACAGATGGAATAGCCGTTGGCTCATAAAGAGCTGCTTCATTCAAACGCCAGAGTCCGTGTCCAAGGTCGAACCTACGCTCCTCACTCAACCAAAGCGTGGCGGTAAAACGCTCGATGGCCTAACCAGTCGCTCACCAGCCAATCACACATGAGTATTCACACCATTACCAGCAATAGCACCAAAGCTTTCGAGAACAAGGCTGCATTGCTCAAAACAATGACAACACGCAAGGGGATATGTAATTTTAAAAACACGTCATTGCACTCTTCCCTACATTTGACACCGAGTCTTGGCCTTGACGTCCTCCGGCACCGGAGGCCAGGCTGGAGCTCGCACTTGTGGCAATAAACTGTCCGCATGGTTCGATTTCGTCTAGGCACAAGCGCACGTGTTGAACACACAGCACGCCTGCTACTGTTTCCAAAAAGCTACGTCTATTTGCGATATGGCTGAGTTACAAAAACTGCCGAGGAAGCGCTAGAAAAACTTGGACACTCCATGCAGCTGTGGGCCGGGTGGCTTGAATCCCCTGAACACAGAAACTGCCAAAAGTCAAGTTTTCTGTGAAACCACGCCCAGTCAGTTAAGATGTTTTCGAAACAAAAAGAATTACGGTCACTGGTCAAGTAAAAAGTATTAGACGTTTAGTAACACACACGAGTTCCTTGTTCACAGCGCTGCGGACAGTTCATGGGGGTCAATTTATATCCGTATGACGTGACGTAGGGAGCGAAGATAAACTTTCGGCAGGGTACCGTAGGTTCTATTGGTTGTTTTCTGTTGCCCGTATATACAAAGAATTGAGCAGCAGCCTCGTGGTTACATTCTTTTCCTTTCCGATGATTGAAGCGTTGTACCATTTTATCGTGTGATTCCACTTGTGCACGTATTCCGCCACTGTGTTCGACACATGACAATTTTTCTCGACATCGAGTTCACGTTTTTTTTCAATCGCCTTGCGAAATTCCTGGTTTCGATCATCTAGCAAGACGCGCACGGTAGCGATCGCATACAATAGCACCCACCGGTCGCAGCCGAGTAAATGTTCATAAACAGATCTGCGTTTTCTCAAGGCGAGCGCAAAAAGCGCGCGGATGCCAAACATCAGTACTGCAAGCGGGTTACCGTCTGCCGCGTTGCCCCTCTTCCGTGCATACGCCTCACCGCGCGGCGACGACGCCCGTAAACAGCCGACAGTAGCGGCCCCTAGTGTCAACGAGGCATCTGGGATTCCCGGGGGCGCCTCGCATTAGTGTGTGGCTGGCGCTAAACGTTTTCATCTTCTGCGTACGCTAGTCTCACCGTAGGTTTCCCAATCAGGCCACACCGTCCTCCCGCGAGGATTCGGCTTCGGCAACTCTTGTACAGCGCCGCTAAGGCATCTTCCACGCATACATATCACCCGCCTCCTGCGTTCGAAAGCGGCATTCGCGAATGGACCGTTATACGAAAATTGGCCCATTTAGCAGATAGAGAAGTTATCGAGCACTATGCAGCATTCACATAAACTGGGCGATTCTGTTCATAAAGCTTCATAACAAATCTAAGAAGCCCCTAGGTTTCCTGGACAATCTTCATTGGGAAAAAATTCAGCTCAGCTCGTCGAAACACCATTGTGGCCGCCGGCAAATTATCGTGTTTGGCCACCTCGTGCAGGGTAACGGCCTGCAACCAGACCCGTAGCGAATCTACGCAATAACAACATCCCTGTTCCACGCCCTGCTAATTATATTTGCAGCTTCCTCGGAATAGAGTATTGCTTGTATTTTGTGAAATATTTTGCCGTCAACGCGAATCTGCTTAAGGGGCTTTTCAGAAAATGTATCCGTTCTTGAAGGCACATCCGAGAACCTCCCTGGGTGTTACATATCATGAACCCGCTAACCAGCCCTCTGATTTTCCTACATCGACCACACTGTCCCTGCCAAACCTCGTACTGAAGAAATAAGCCACGCAGTCGGCGCTGTATTACACCAGCGCTAGCATTGTCATGATATTGTCATCGCTTACAGTAGCTGGAAAATATCGATCGCGAAGCACAATTACGCCACCACAGATCTCAACTTATTGGTGTTGTGTGGGCGTTTGCGAAATTCCGAGCCCATTTATACGGCAGGCCGATTCTTTTATTGCCGCCCACCGCGCGCTCTGCTGGCGGTCCTCAGTCAAAAAGATATTCCTTAATATTGATAATTTCCCTCGATACTGATATTCGGCTCTTTATGAATCTGGCCGCCAACATCGTGATGAATATTGCGCTTCCCGCTATTCTGTCGACTACCATAACGACGCTGATGTGCACACCATCCAGCCCGTGTCTGACTTGGCTTGCATTGGTGAGGAACCGAAGCGATACTTCCTGCGAGCGATCATCGAAGGTGCGATATATTTTGCCTGACATGCTTCCATTTGTCAATTGGCGTTCCAGGATGGCATCTTGTACCGCTGCTATTTCCGCCATGACCAACCTGACACTCTTATTTTTGTCGCTAAAGATTTACGCCGGAGTGTTCTCAGTGATCTCCATGATACATCAGTGCCGGTTAACTCGATGTATCTGCTACCTACGAATGTGTCCGCAGTCGTTTCGTTTAGCCAGGCCTTGCAAACTAATCTGCCGTGGCAGCTCGCCAGTCATGTCAACATCATCAAACGCACCCGCCGCTATCTGCTTGTTCCATTCGCTGTCCTTGCCTACAGAACCGTTTTTCTTGCGCTATGCTGAACTTGCTAGGGCCTCTTCCCACATTCATTTGAGGACAAAAACTAGCAGCCGTGGCTAATCATTAAGCTATGCGGTCCCGCGAACCCCGCTGACGACTTCTGCAAGTGAGGTTGCGTTGTTTCTACTATCTCATGTTACCTTACTTCACAATTGCTTAATGACCGCGGCTGTAACTCTTTGTCCGAAGTAATAGCCCACATTCTCAATCTTGCTCTACTGAACCTGAACTAACCAATTTTATCATCCCCATAGGAATCGCCACACGGAGCGCTTGAACCGCACTTTCACATGTATGCTGGCTATGTATTGTAGGGGTTGGAGGACGGACTCCGGGATGAAAACCAAACTTGGCAGGGTTTATTTTACATTAAATACAGAGAGGTGAGAGTCAAGTAACAGTCGTACAGTCATTACGGGCCGGCAGCAACTCGGGCGCTGCGGCCCGCGGCAAGAAGTTCGAGAGAGGTGAATCAGGGAATCAGGGAAATGCTCTGGTCTCTCTGGAATGCTTCTTATAAACCCTTCGAGCACTGGAATTCGCGTCATGTTTGACCAATGGGAGAGTCCGCTCAGATGACGCCATTTTCGGTCAATCGTTGGCGCCCGTGTCGCGGTGTCACACCCGGCGGCACTCTGGGTCTTGCCTCGCTGACTTGCAATGCACTTCTTCTAAGGTGGAGAAGGGGGGGGGGCGCTCATGCTCCATTGTACGAGGGCCCACCTGCTCCCGGTGGCACGGCTCCACAGTGGTGGCAAATGCCTTCTTCAAAGGCGAAGAGGGGTGACGATTGGGCTCTATTGTCCGAGGGCCCCTTCTAATCCCGGCGGCGTACGAACTTGTTTGCAAGTGTCCTGCCTCAGGAATGTGGCACCCCTGCTTCTGCATTCCTCAATTAGCTGTGCTGCGATTCGAAGTGGTTTGGGGAAATCGAAGTAGCCTCAGGAAACGGCGCCATATCTAACAGCTCGTCCTCGCCCCGGTTGTTCTGAATGGCCGGTGAACTCAATTCGCTGGCCATGAGGAACGCTGAAAGAACCTGCAGGGTATTGGTGTCGAGCCTCGTTTGACGAACTTCGGGATCCTGGGCCCTGGAGAACATACGTCAAACAAACAAAACAACACAGCGCTACAGCGCGTGTAAGCGCAGGCTCTTCACCCCTGACTCGCCAGGCTATTACTGAGTCAAAATGAACCCGGATCTTTTATTTCCCCAATTTTGACAAAACAGTTCCAACCACTCTTCCAAACAGCTATCCATTTCTCCTCGATTGCCGACAAGACCAGAGTACTATTGTTGTTGCAAAACAAAAGGGTCGTTGACGATGCAAACAACAAATGAAAACAGCCGAACATAACTTAAGTGGCCTAACTACATGAACAGCATGTTTTCAATCTATCGCAGTGGCGTACTTATCGCACGTATTGGTGCCACTGAACAATCTGGTCAACCTCACAAGTACGTAATCACAAGCGCACTAGCCTTGTGGTCACTAAACAAAACGCGTACTTGCGTTGTAGGCAAACTTTTCATTTATGCTTACTCATGTTTCTTCCCTGAAAGTCCTACAGGACACGTGACATAAACGAACAATTAAACTTGCGGGACTTACACACTCCGCAGAACCCTTAAAATAATGCGTCTTTTAATAACTCGTTCCACGCATAATACGGCTGCCCTCAACACACACGAGCAACCCAGTCATAAATCTGCTTCCTTCCGTCCACACAGGACACGCGCTAACGGAACTAGAAACGCTTCTCCGTACAAATCACGCACTTACTGAAAACCTACGCCCTTAACCTTAGAAAATTCAAAACACTTAAAAAGAAAGAAGGTTAACTAAATCACACGCGCGTTACGATAGGCCTCTCAACAACAACCCTGACACTCAGGTTACTTACACACACACAAAAAAGAAAGCCTATTTACTCATTAACTAACACTCGCGAGACTACATGTTTACACAAACCTCATCTTTCAAATCTCGGAGCTTCTCAAACGGAAACACAAACAAAGCTCAAACCTTACACATTGAAAGAAATTCTAGTAGAAAGAAAGAAATTCGCGAAAACTTTCCGATTCTCAAAATAAAACACAAAACGCTTTACTTCTACGGAAGCACTCTTGGCCTCCCTTTCCAAACGCTTATGTCTGACTCATACTTTGAGCCGTACCCGAGGTGGCGGCGGTATGAAAGCTACTCTGGCTGCCGAGGAACAACAAAAGGGCTTACTCATTATCAGCTCCCCCAAGACGTTACGGTCTCCTGCCAATTTGCGTCCTGGCGCCCCGCTTTCAACACAAGCTCGATTGACCGCGTCGCTACTCCCCACCTGGTCTCGTCCTGCCACCTTGCGTTTCTTCGAACTGCACGCTGAGCTTTGAAAAGAACTACGGAACGACGAGCAGTTTAACTGCCCCGTGCCCTTTGTCCGCGTCCGTGCAGAACATGCTTCGCGGTCCCCTTTTGACCGGTGGCTCGAATGTTCTGGATGCGTCAACATCGTCCTTGACGACCGCACCCTTTTCCTCGCGCCCTGCCCTTTTGGGCTTCCAGCCATCTTTGGCGGCGCTACATTAGTTACCGTCTTTCGGTCTTTACCGCGCTTCTTTTTACTGCGCTTTCTCTTTGTACTCGCTTTCCTGTCGCCTTCTCGTGCCTCGTGCTGGCCGGTACACGTTTCGTCGGCCCGGATCGGTCTCTTACCTGCACAGTCTGAGTGATTTACATTTAAATCTACTCTCACTTTGCCTCGACTGGCGCACAGCCCAACCGACTCTGGCACAATGCAGCAGGCTTTACTCTAGTTAGACAACTCGCAATCTTGCGAACTGCCCTCTGCTACATTGCCCAGCTCACGCTGTGCATCGGCACACAGCCCGTCGGTATCGATCGCTGTCTCACGCGCACAGCCAGAATGATTAACAACTGAATCATCCCTATCTAGGCCTTCTAGACTTGCGGAGAGCTGCACCGATCCCTGAACAATGCAGATGTTCTCTCGCGGACTATGGAGCTCGCCATGCCGAGAACTATTCTCAACTGCATTGTCCAGCTGGCACGTTACTTCTGCACGCAGATCTGACTCGACATGGGTGCTCGCTTCTGTCGGGTCAGAAGTATCCTTTTCTTCGCTAGCAACCTCGCTAACATTACCAGCGACGCGCACGCGCGTTAACTGTGCCAATTTGTTCGCAGATGGCCTAGCTGTCTCTGCAGTCATCTGTTGGCACAGCACCTCGTCGCTCTCCTTGCGGCCTTTAACGGCCTTTGTTGCCCCTAAGGCATCGTTAGCTGCTAGCCTTTTCCCTTCCCTTAAGAATCGGCAGCCAATCTCACAGGCACTACACTTCTCGTCGGCTTTTGGCGAAAATCTGCTAGACACTTCCTCATTCTTTCGCTCTGTACTTCCTACAGAATTCTCAGACAGCCGTTGTCTCTGTGCCAATAACTGATCACAATGCTGTATCTCTTTGATCAGTGCTGCCTTTTCTCTCTCATACTTTTGCTCACGCTTTCGTTCCTGATACTCACGTTCGTGACGCTCACACCTAAGAGTAAGTTCTTGATGCTTATGCTTCCGTTCATTCTCGCGTTCTTCAGGCTTACTGTCACTCTTAAGTTCACGACGCTCTCGCACACGTACACGACGCTCACGCTCTCGTGGTTCCTGTATCACCTCCCAAGCAAGCTCAATGCTGTTGTCATCATTGCCACTATCTTGAATCGCCTTTATGATAGCTGGCGTCTTCATCCGTTCGTCCGCCTCAACTCCCAAATCGTCGCACACCAACAGCAAGTCTAACCTCGTCAACCTTCTAAGATCCATGGCAGCTGCCCCGACAGGTGGTTAAAAGTGTTTTCCTTAATTAATTTGTGCAAACACACAATGCATCAAACTCCCGATTCCCAGAACTATCAAAATGAACACACAACATTTGAGTCTGGCGAATCATAACGAAAAAAACCACGCGCTCACTTACGGTTGCAGCACCCTGCCATCCGGTTCATTCGTCCGCTGTTTCCGGTTCCTCCGGACTCCCTGGGTCGAAGGCTCGCTCCTTCTTCGCTACTCCCAGTTTCTTCGGACCTCTTTCGACGAAGGCTCTCTCTTCTTCGCTCTTCCCGGTTCCTTAGGATCTCTCTCGACGAAGGTTTATCCGTAGCGCTGCCACCAGCTGATGCATTCGGAGGCGATCTCACCGCTGCCAACCAGATGTAGGGGTTGAGGGACGGACTTCGGTATGAAAACAAAACTTGGGAGTATTTATTTCACATTATAGACAGGGAGGTGAGAGTCAAGTAACAGTCGTACAGTCATTACGGGCCGGCAGCAACTCGGGCGCTGCGGCCCGCGGCAAGAAGTTGGAGAGAGGTGAATCAGGGAATCAGGGAAATGCTCTGGTCTCTCTAGAATGCTTCTTATAAACCCTTCGAGCACTGGAAGTCGCGTCATGTTTGACCAATGGGAGAGTCCGCTCAGATGACGCCATTTTCGGCCAATCGTTTTCGCCCGTGTCGCGGTGTCACACCCGGCGGCTCTCTGCGGTCTTGCATTGCTGACTTGCAATGCACTTCTTCTTAGGTGGAGAAGGGAGGTCGCTCATGCTCCATTGTACGAGGGCCCACCTGCTCCCGGTGGTACGGCTCCGCAGTGGTGGCAAATGCCTTCTTCAAAGGCGAAGAGGGGTGACGATTGGGCTCTATTGTCCGAGGGCCCCTTCTAATCCCGGCGGCGTACGAACTTCTTTGCAAGTGTCCTGCCTCAGGAATGTGGCACCCCTGCTTCTGCATTCCTCAATTAGCTGTGCTGCGACTCGAAGTGGTTTGGGGAACTCGAAGTAGCCTCAGGAAACGGCGCCATATCTAACAGTATGTTCTGGCAGATAACCGGATGGCGACGAGGTTATAAGAGGTTTATTCCAGTTGGTAGTGGTAGAGCATCGCATGCGAAACGCGAAGGTTGTGGATTCGGTTCCCACCTGCGGCAAGTTGTTTTTTCATCCACTTTAATTTGCACTAATTTATCGTTTCTGTACTTAATTTATTAGGCGCAAGTGATTTCCCCTATGTTGTCCTTGGTGTCAGTGTTTCTTGGCTTCTTATATGACTAATAAAAATGGGGCCCTCGGTTAACCCCCTCTCTTCTCGTTCGAGTAAAAATGTAGCTTACATCCCACGATGCGGGAAGCTTTCTTCCCATTGAGGCCTTCCCAGTTCAAGCCGCAGCAGCCCGATTTCAACATCTTCATGATAGTTAGATTTACCATACTTAAGTATGGTCACTCTAACCATCATGAATAACTAATTAGTCATTCTAGTACGGGTGAATATGAGTTCTCAAAGGCTAGTTGGAAATGGTTCTGATGTTTAGGTAAGGCGCCTGCAAATGCAACTTCGCACGCATAGTATATTTGATAAATTGCCTAAGGACGTTTCTGACAAATTTACCGAATGAACCCTACATGCTATTTACACGTATGTGCTGCGTGCAAATGATTTTTTTTTCTGTGTATTTCGTGTGTATACCGTTTGACCGCACGCTCCGTGTCAGTTGCAAATGAAATTAATTTGTACTGCACGAATGTGTGTTCTAGTCGCAGTTTCTAAAATAATAAAGTGGTCGTTGCACATAGAACACAAGAACGTGTAAATATATATTCTTATGCCGAACTCATCAGGAAAAACTGGATAAGTCACCCGCCTTTGCATCACGTAAGCAGGCTACAACTGTTGACAAATGTCGTCTCAGTTGGCGCGGCAGCTGAATTCAGGAGCTCATCAACACATCAAATGCTCCGATTTTGGCGCTTTCTCTGGCCCAATATACACTGCCGAGTCGTGTAGTAGGCAAACATGAAATATTAAGACTGCACATTAGGCACGTAACTTTTGGTCTTACAAAAGGAATCGAGCAGCCAAATATTGGTGTACCTGAATGTTAGAGCCAATTTCCATCTGGCGAGGGCACGTTTGGTTCAGCGCAGATTCCAAATATCAAAGAGCAACACTTAGCTTTGTAATCGTGGAATGGAAAGTATCGCTCGGAAGCTGGTCTTTGCAAGGAAACGATAGGATCAACTAAAGTGCACATATTTTCCGTATTGTTCATGTCTAAAATCTGCATGCGAAACGTGTCAGGTAATTCACCAGTAATGTTAAGTCTTCCGCAATTTTACTTCAACACTCACAATATAGTCTCAGGTGACACAACATTGTTTTGCTCCGTTAAAATAAATACCTTAAGTAGTATTCCTAAGAATCTACCACATATTCTGCCTCTGAAAGCATTTTATGAAGCGCTGTCATCATGTGGCAAAAAAAAATGGCCAAGAAACTTGCGCGACACGCGGTCCGATAAAGAAAAGCAGCCTCTGCAGAAAAGGCTGCTTCTCAAATATATGCAAGTTCGCATTAGGCAAACGTCAGCATTCTCCGCAAGACATGCCTTTACCGAAGTAAGAAGTTTCAGAAGTGGTACATATTGGAATATATCCTCTCCATCCAGCGAGATGTTCTCTCTGAGTTCGTTACTGCCAATGTGTTGGCATGCGTTCGGTAAAATTCACGTACGAAAGGAATCATTTACCGTTGTCCTACAGTAGAACTTCATTTCATTTTAGTAGCTTACAGACCACTAAGAAAAGATGTACTACACAGGAACAAAGTAAACACGTTTTACAGGTATTTTACCGTATCTTGGGTTGGTCGCTCTCTTGCGCTTTGTGGCACATTGACGCGCGATTCGATATTTGCCGGGTTGAGACGGGGCTCTCGAAACACGTTCAGCTGGTTCCATCGGTGCAATCGTATCGGGTGGAAAATGCTACGAGGCACTCAGCCTGCTTCGTCGGAGCAGCTCCGAGATCTTGGCGAGCTCCGATAACGTGGCGCCCGGAAATTCTGTTTATTGGGTGGTGACCGCAGAAGTCGTTATCTCTTTCGGGTTCCTGGTGAAGCACGGGGTATAGCGTCGTGCAGCGACGGCGATGGGAACGCCGTAACGCCAAAGAACAGCAAAAGCAAGCATCCGAACCAAGCTCGTGTCCACGTCTTGGACGCTCACGCTCGCGCAGTGCTTCCCGTAGCGGATACCGCAGTGCGTCGTGCCATGCCTCACGCCACGCTTCCCGTCATGCTTCGTGCAGTGCATCCCGCCGTCGTGACTCTTCTGAGGGGAATAGCTGCGGCGCTAGGCGATCGTGCTCCCGTGACAGAGTCAACTGGGCCAACGCAGTAAAGGGCGAAGTGAAAAAGCATAAGCGCTAGCTCTAGAAGCGCCACTAGTAGTCGAAGCACTCCGAGCAGCTGGCAGGCGTGGACTACCGGCGCCTGCTACAAGGAACTCGAACAACTCCACGCAACCAATGCGGCGCTGGTAGAAATAACTCGCCAGATTGCCCAAGAGCTATCCAAAGTCAAGAAACAACTCCGAGTAACGCGAACCCAGCCTAGCACTGACTCAGATTTCTTAGTCTGTGCTCGTATTGTGGACTTCCTCTCGTCTCAGGAACATGTTCCATAGGAACCTGCTCAGCTCTGTCACTCGAGACACCTACACCTTCCGTTATCCTGTAGCAGAACACCAACACGCCATCACGGCAAGGCACACAATCAGTGGACGCAACCCAAGAAGAGCCCCAGGAGGAGAAGGCCACTAACCCGACCCCCAAGAAATGAGCTCGCGCCGAACCTAGACCCGCCGTTACCCCTGAACAGAACACCGATGCGCCAGCACCCCAAAACACACAACCAACGGCCACAACCCAAGACTAGCACCGGGAGGAGAAGACCGCTGACCCAACCCTAATGAAACAAGCACGCACCTCAACACAACACTACAAGGACCTGACCCAATGGAAACTATGCTGGACGCCAAAATTAAAGCGCTCGCTAGAACCTACGCCAGCACGGCTGCCGTCACCGACCAATGACTGGAGGGGCTGGAGGAGCTGATCACCACGTCCTTCCGCGCCATACAAGAGCATTTCGACTTAATTGAACAGACCCTCAAACACATAGTATGCAGCCCCATTTTTGCGGCGCAATTCGCCAACCACCCATGCCTCCAAGAACAAACGTAAGTCCCAACTTCGCCACAACCACGTCCCAGCCGCAATCCACAATAGTATCGCTACCGGGCCTTATGGTATGGCAGTGGAACTGCCATAGTTACAACAAGAGAGCAGCGCTGCAACAACACATCACCACAGTAATCAAGAAACCCGACATCATCTTGCTGCAAGAAACGGCGACGGTGACCCCCACCCTTCCTGTGTATCGCGCTCACGTTAGCCTGGTGGAGGGAAGGGGCGTCTGCACGTTCGCCCGTAAAGGGTTCACGTTCCACGAGCACCAACTCATACAGGGCAGCATCAGGGTGGAATACACCTTCACCGAAATCATCCCATGGAAACAAAGGAAAGGGAGCCTGCTTATCACCAACATCTACAGTATCTCCAAGCACCAAACACAGAAATTCAAGACCCTACTACACACAGCTAGCACCAAAGCCAAAGAAAACACGTTGCTGATCGGAGGGTACTTCAACGCCGCCCATCAAGCGTGTGGTTACGTGAAGGACATGGCCAAGGGAGGGACCTATCACGCGATACCCTGGACCACAACTGCGCCCTTATCACTGACCCCACTCATCCCACCTGCATCGGCAACTCCGTAGCGCGAGACACCACACCAGACTTTACATTCATCAAGACCGACCACACAGACAAAGAAACAAGCACAACGCTGGCGTCGACCTGGGCAGCGGCCATTGCATCCTGGAAATTACGATACCCAACCAATGCCGGGGCAACAACATTTTACATAAGTGGGCGGACTGGGACGGGTTCCGTAAGGTACGCCCCACTAGAGCACAAGAAATCAGACAACGAAACCTGGACGGCTGAGCTCCATGACGTAGTGCACTCCGCCAGCAAGACCATCAAAACGGACGAGGACATCGTCCCCACGGACAGCCACCCGGTCCATCTGGTAGAGGAGGAAGGTTCAATATAGGCGCACTGCAAGCGGCAACGGCTGAATCGCACATTGAGATAGATGGTGGCCGACTCACACCTGCGGACGAACACCGACTGTATCCTAAGGGGTAATTTCTGTTCTGGGAAGCCGAAACGCAATGTGAAAGGCAGCGTAGACTATTGCCAATGATCTTACTTTTCTTGTGTCCGACAAGGAGGGCGGGTTTGTATTGATGCCGAAGCAACTGTTCCAAGAGAAGGCACGTGAGGCTATATCGAAGAATTTTGTGCAAAGCATTCAACCGCCGCAAAGTTCAACAAGCACGCAATATCCCTTAGTAAAAAGGTAAATGTGGCTTACATTAAAAAAAATAGAAGGGGCCGATAGAAACTGCTTGACTGTATTTTTAGGCGACAACCCACAATCCAGAGGTTCCCCTACATACGATACTCACTGAGACAGGTTCTTGGCAGTGTATTCTTTCTAAATTCCTCCAAAAATGTTTTAACCATCTTTCAATTGATGACCTCTTCAGAGTGTAGCGAGAAGAAAGGGGCTTAACCGAGGGCTGATTGTTGGCTTCTTATGATATGACTCTTAAGAGTGTGTAATTCAAAGGTTATATTGATTGTTTCTCGTACGAAGGGAGGTCATTGCAAGCTAACTTTGCTTTTTTGATTGACATTGCAGACCTGGTTGATTCCATTGCTCAAAGCGATATTTTAGCGTCAGTCAAGGACAGAATTGAATTGTCGGGAACTGTGGGCTTCCAAAACGATGCGGGTATTTCTATGAAAATTTTTTAACGCTCTTAGAG
Organism: Dermacentor albipictus; assembly: GCF_038994185.2. Taxonomy (NCBI): domain Eukaryota; kingdom Metazoa; phylum Arthropoda; class Arachnida; order Ixodida; family Ixodidae; genus Dermacentor; species Dermacentor albipictus. The sequence goes on along the minus strand of NC_091830.1, from coordinate 82,254,323 downwards.
TTTTATCTTTCTGCTAGCTGCTTTTGTAAATTTTGAGCATGGTAGATTCATCCAGCGGGAGAGATTGTGCATAGGCTCATGCATCGGCCACGTTCTAAGTGAATTATTCGTGGCTAGGTTGGACAGACGCATTCAGGCGTGCCTTGAAGACAACCAAACTTTAAAACGTTTTAGGTACGTAGATGACTTTCTGCTGGTCGCGCACACTGGTCAAGGTGTTTGGAACGAGGCGATAGTCCAAAGCACGTTAGCTGTTTTAAGGTCATGTGTTCAACTGACTTTCACCCATGAGCACAACTACGAGGGTAGCCTACAGCTAGCTCTTCGATGTTCGTTTTTTCTTCAGCGACTCGCGCACTTGTTATATGTACCAGCCAAAGTCGAAAAAAGTATAGCTAATTTTTTATCCGGCCCACTCCAAATTAGTAAAGAGAGGGACCGCCAAGACATGCTTACGCTCTGCCCAGGACAAGTCCTGCTAACACAAGGTTCATGTAAGTGCACATTTACAGGCAGTTCACCTGAGAAAGGCAGGGTTTCCTAGTGAACTTGTGGCGTCCATGGCTGAAGGTCTGACAACAGTGCTTATAGCTGGTGATCGGGCGTTGACGATTGAGCGAGAAGCTTATGAGCGGGCTAGATGCGTGGCACTGCCCTATATTCACCAGCTGACACACCGCCTTAAAATGCTGGCGGAGAAAGGCAATGTACGAGTACTGCTCATGGCACGGGATAAACTCGGGAAACTTTGCAAAGTTGGCAGTGACGCCACTTGGTGGAAACGACCCTGCCCAATTGAACATGAACTGCCTTATGTGGAGTGCAGGACAAATGTGGTATACAGAATTCCGGTGTCATGCGGATGTTGCTACATCGGCCAAACTGGCGGGTGTATCAATGTTCGACTGATGGAGCACAAGCTGCTTTTCGAGGCACCATCAAGATCTGGGCACTTGGCGGCACATTGCAAGCGCTGTGAGAATGATTGCATGCCGCTCTTTGATAAGACTCAAGTGATTACCTCTATCACAGAACAGAGTGAGCATGAAATACTCGAGACCTGCATTTTTCATCGGCAAAAACAGGCTTGCGTCAGCAAACTTAACATACCTTTGACGGTAAAAGAAATACAATTCTTGCACAATAAGGTACCATTGCGCATGCGCTTGAGGGATTGATAAAGCACCATGTGTCTTCTTGCATATATATTTGTGTCCACCTGACAATAAAGCCACTTAACGTCTAGCATTTGGTCTGTCTTTTTTATGTTCCTGTCCGTGTGCTTGTTTACGCGCTAGTGCGATGCCCCCTTGTACGAGTAACCAGCAACTTGCCCAGCTTTCTGCCTTAAATTCGCAGGGGATGTTCACAGGATCGCGCACAATTGCTCTTGATAGGCGCAAGCCATCTAGGCGCAAGCCAGGAATCTTCGCTTTGTTAGCGAATGTTTTAGAACCACCATTTTGTGTTTTTGTTCTGTTCGGAAACTTTTTTATTGGTTTACCACTTGCCGAAATCAATGCATCGATTCGCGTTCGTTACGCACATTGAGTATTCAATCATTATTGTGGTCATGATGCTGCAATGCAAGAAATATTCTGCAGGCGATAATGTTTAGCACATCAATGTATTTCAAGGTAATCCACCGTCAACCACCTTCGTCGACTTTAGTCCTCCTTTATCCACCTAATTGCACCCTAATCCTATATAGTGCACCTTAATACACCTTAATCCACCCTCGTCGACCTTAATTTTCCTTAATAAACCTTATTAACGCTGTGCACGGGCTCGGGCCGGCTCGAAAGCCCGGACTCAGCCCGGCCCGCGGGTCGGGCTCGGGCAATTTGGAGATTCTCTTACTCGGGCTTGGGCCGGGCATGGGCCAAGCTTTCTATGTCACGGATGGACCGGTCGGGCTCCCTGATATCGACTGCGTACCTTATGCTAAAGTATGCTTGTCATTTCGCGTGTAGGTACAGCAGGAAGTGCAACGTATTTTTTCAACAAAAATGGAATCTACAGGGTCGGGAGAAAAGTACAAACGCTAATAAAAGGCAAACAAAAGCTTGTGGAGGCTCGGAATGCGTTTTCGGTACTTTGCGCACGCTGTGCACAATTGTGTGCGCGCTGCATTTGTATATAATTATGATTTTGTCACATGGAATGCAGGAGCTCAAGATTATAACGTCATTTAAGTAAACTGTTTTTCCTGATATTGTTTCTTTTTGTGTTGCCGTCACGTTATTGCAGGTCAGGCCGGGCCCGGGCCGGGCCTTAACCCGGCCTAAGGCCGAGCTGGGCGAGGCCGGGCAAACTCAAGCTTCTTTAGCGTCGGGCCGGACCGGGCCGCCTGTGGTAGTGTAGGGCCCAGGCAGGGTGCGGGCTCAGGATTGCGGACTGTGCACAGCTCTAAACCTCATTCCTCCTTAATACACCTTACTCCATCTTAATACAATCACTAGTGAAGAAGTAACTAACATTTCTAATCAGTAATCATCTCTTATACACGGCTGGACATGCTTTTGTTCTCTTCCGGCGTTCTTTGGATCACGTGATATTTCCTATATCTCACAGCGCGACCTTGAAACACACATCAAAGGCTCGCCTAATAAGCCACACGCAGAGGGATGTGCCACAAGCAATACTAGTTCAGAGGCACAAGGTAAAGCATCTCATCCTGTGGTAGAAAAATTGTCTGCAGTACTGAACTCGCCTAAAAGTTCCTTTTACATAAGCATACCCCGTTCATACGGCTTTGGGAAATAACCAACCTCCACATCAACGTTGCCCTCAGCATGATTGATGGGGTTATCAGCATTTCTCGAAAGATTCAACACAATTAGACGGTGCAACTGGCCCAAAATAACATGCCTCCATTGAATGCTGCGCCCCGTCAGCGGCAGTCGAGGAGAATCGTGGAGGAAACCAGCGCGGCGAGGAAAGTGTCGCTACTTTGAAATTATCAAGGGGCTTAAGGCCACCGAAGCGGCGGAGTTTCCGAGGCCGGGTAAACAAGAGATGGTAGCGCCGGCGCTTGCGTCGCGCAAGCGGATACCTTTGCCGCGCACCACGCTATCGGTGATTTCGCCCATTTTTCAGCCAGCCGAGTCCGGCTGAGTCACTTGCCTTTCGTGAGATAGCAATAGCGTGACCTAGAACGTGGGCTCGTCATCACTGGCAGGTAACGTGTGTTGTCTTCGACTGTTCATGACTGTTCGCCACTTTCGGTAGTGCGCAGTGATGCGCAAGGATAGCAGATAGTCACTTAGGTGCGTTTATAAAAATCAAAGCAACCTTTAAAATATCTCTATATACCGACAGTTAATGACAGCGTAACGGCAGCCAGTGCGTCCACACGCACACAGCACACGGGAATAAACGGATTGAAATAGCCCCGGGTTGCGAGGCTCATGGTGTGGTCGTCACTCACTGTGCATTCACCCGTGCTGGAGCTGGCTGTGACGACGACACGCACATGCCCCGTTCAGCACAATTCTCGGGCTCGGCACGCTCAGGAGCCGCAGAGGCAGCAGTTAGCGGAAGGCTTGTTCCACACGGCCTCGATGTCTGGCTCGGAAGCCGCTCGCGACCGACGTGCTACCGTCGTACGCCCAGCACGGCATCGGAGCCTAGCTCCTACGCCGCTCGCAATCCACGTGTGGCGGTCGCACGTGAGGAACGCGTCTAGCACAGCAACATCTGTTCCAGACTGAAACGCTGCTCGGCACAGCTCAGGTGCGGCAGCTCAGGGACCGGCGGCCCTCGCGTCAGCTAGCGTCTGGCGCAGTGGCAGCAGGAGCCTCTGTTCTTCGGACGTCCTCGTCCGCGATCGGCTCCGCGATCCTCAGCACCTTACCACGGACGTCTCGCCTGGCAGGAACCCTCACCTCGTTTAGCCCAGGAGCTCGCAACTGCTGTTCGCTCGGTTCGAACACTGCGAGAGCGCGGCTCGTGCTGCCCCGCTGGTACACCCGTTCCTTTCTTCTTCACGGAGCTTGGGTGGCCACTCCGATCTTCTAGCGGCACCTAGCGTCACTTACATATGACATGTCTCAAGGTGAAAGACAAGCGCGGCCATTCCGTTTCCCGGAGACAAGCATCCTAGTTACTGAAGCAGACCACAGCTAGTAGGCGGCAGACGACGGAAGCGAGAAGCGTGTTCGACGGAATAATCGCACGCTGTTAGGATTGGGGGCTCAATTCCATCGCTCGTAATAAGCTGTCAAGATTGGAGTCGGGCATGAATTAGATGGTAGCTGGCCCATGCCGTCGTCCAACTTATCCACGCTGAGGACGTTGTTGAAGGGAAGGACTGCTTCTCATCGAGAACCAGGAATATTGGTTTATTTACAGTATCTACATAAGGATGTTGCAGTTCATCAGTCTAGCATGACTGTGAGAGAAAGTGCACTGAGAAACCACACAACAGCGGTTTATAAACGCTCGGTCCTCCCTCGATCCCAAGGTGAGGGAAACGTTCGACCAGTCATGGTAAACGAGTCGCCTCTCTGCGCGAGGGATTACACACACTTCCTTGCGCGAGGTTCACGGTCCTGAACCGACGTCAAACGGACTTCGTAGAACTCGGGGCTTTCTTCAGGAAAGGCGCCTTTTATTCCCCGAGCTGACCCCCACAGCGCAGCCGGTTGCCCATTGTCTTGCGTCTTGAACGGCGCGTGGGAAAGACCTCGAACTGCGTTTCCTCGGGGACTCCCCCGCTCGCGGCAGACCGGGTAGGCGGTGTCGTGTTCCGGCATAAAGCCTGCTTCGTCGAACTCGTCTTGGCTCCAGCGATGGAGAGTCGAGGACGCGCGCATTGTTCTCCACACAGGGTCGACTTAGTGACGCCGTGGCTAGAGGTTTGCGGTGGCATTCCAGGAAAGTTGACGCCGCTGTCGCAACTGGCTGGCAAAACTTGCACCTCAGCTGGACCGTTCTTAGCAACGCTATGAGCTTGCTGCTTTATTTTTACTCATTATAGCTAAGCTGTTTTGCTTTATCAAAAACGTGAGATTCAGTGCTTATATTACAGTTGCTTAGGCGAAACGTCAAATTTGCATCACCTTACGAAAGCATTGAGTTTCGCACTACAGAACCTAGAGGGATAACTGGCGCCACCATCCATGGATGCTTCCTTAGGGGCGCTGTGCGGTCATGGGAGTGACGGTATATGTGTCTGTTGGGCTTGTGTTGGCTAGTGTTGTAAGAGGATTCATGTAAATCTTGGATATGGCTACGCAAATAACGCGTTCTTAAAGTACAATCTTCATCAATTTTCCATTCACGCATAGTGCATCATTACTCACCTACAATACTTGGCGGAGCGAAGAAAAGCAAGAACAAACGACAACCTGTTTCAAAGTGAGCCTTTTGTGAGTTTTGTGAGTTTTAATGCTTCGCATTGGTGTTTATTATGAGGTTGGTGATATGTCGCGCCCTGGTACACAAGAGAACTGTATGGTGAACATAGAAAGATGGAACGTTTATTGTTGGGTTCGCGCGGTTTTATATATAGGAGGGCCATGACGCGCATATCACGTGCCTAGAGTCCCGGATGCTGTCTCGCGTTTTCAGCTGACGACACATCATCTTCTCCCCACTACAGATTGAGGCACACAGGAACTCTGCGTTGTCGAATTGACTTCCGGATTGATGCCTCTGGGTCTGGAGCTTTGACCATCGGCACAGCCTCCAGGTCTGACTCTGACGGCTCATGTCCTTGTGCAGCCCCGCCGGATGGTACGAGACACCGTTGTCTCTAGGCTATTGATATTGTTCCCTCTGTTCATCACTCACGGTTTCTGCAGGAGCTTCTCGTTGTCGTACTTGGTCCCAATGTCTCCGCTGAATCACCCGCTGTGTATCTACTGTGACCAATCTTACTCGCTGTTGTTCCCTCACTGTCGCAGGTATCCATTTCGCTCACGTCCAGCTTCGCGGCCACACACGTTGAACCTCTTCCCATTTTTGTGCACTCGTGTTCTGCTCCACTGTATCCGTTGCGTGCATGTTTGGTGTGATGGAGTCGGTCTTCGTCCTTATTTGGTACCCAAGTAGCAACTCTGCAGGAGACTTTGCTTCTTTTCCTACGGTGCGACGGTGACCACACTAGAATCTGGCCACCTGTGTCTCTAGTTTCATCTGGTTTGTTTTCTTGAGTCCTTATCCGACTGTGTGAACCGCCCTTTACGCCATGCCATAGGACTGTGTATGATATGGAGCCGTTTTGAAACTATGTATGCAATTCTGCTTCTCGATGTCCCGGAAGAAAGTAACTGTGGCCCATTTTCGGTGACTATGGTTTTCGGAAAACCTAATCTAGCAAAGATGACTGATGGGGCATCCACAGTGGTTTCTCACGTGGCTGTGTTCATAGGCAACGCTTCGATTCACTTAGTTGCTGCATATACCACGACTGATATCACGTGCCCTCCAATGGTCCGGCGAAGCCTGGATGCCGGCGGCTCCACCTTTCATTGTTGACTGGCCACAGTACGGGCGTATATGCTGTGGGGGCGTGGATGCGGCTTCCATACAGACTGAACATCCGCGTAAAAGGCGTTCAATTTCAGCATCCACATTTGGGAACCAAGATAGGGGACCTGGCTGTTTTCATAGCAGCCATCGCTGAGTGACTCTCCTGTAACACATTTAGGACGGGTCTGATGGAGCTGCTGATATGAGAATACGGTGTCCCCAGACAATCAACTCCTGCGTAAGCGTCAGTTGCTGTCTTTTGTTGAAGCATGGTTGGTATCGCACTTGATACTTGGCGTCGGGCCAGCCTTTAACAATCCACCGTCTGACTTGCTGCAAGGTAGCATCGGAGCCAGTGGGCTGCAGTAGTTTTCGCGCTGTTATGGCTTCGTTTGCTAAGGAAGCAGTCTACAGCCCATGCTCGGGTGTTTCTTGAAGACACTTGGCGTCTTCGCTGGTCGGAAGTGGCAGCCGACTCAGTGCATCCGCAATGGTGTTGTCCACACACTTTCTGTACACTAGGCCACATCTGCTCACAGCATACCTCTAGAATGTGGTATTTGGATGGGAGCTCCAAGGGCCCCGAAAAAGAAAGCACACAAAGGCCACACTTTCTCATTTACGAAATAAATTTCATATAGGCAACAAACGTTTACCGGCATGCACACAACTAAGAAACATTCAGAAGTCAAAAGGTAGTTCATAAACAAAACATCAGGGTAACACAGAAGCCTTAAACTAACCCTTGTTTGAAAGAGACAGGGCTCTTGCTATCTGCCTGTCCAGGTAGGTATGAAACTGCTATTTGATTTCCTCAGTAGCTTTGCTGACACTTCACCTGCGTTATTAGCTATAACAATCACACGTGAACGGTGGGTGATAAGAGTGACAAACATCGAGTAGAAAGCATAGCTTCAAAATAGCACACCTTATTTTATTACGCAATGCTGCAAGCCACTGCCTTAAACCATGATCACAATAGCTGAGATGTTCTGCAGATGCAAATAATATTAAAATCAACGTCTGATTCATATGTATCGATCAAAAATGAAATTTGGCTGTTGTAATATAGGCCTATGCTTGCCGTGCAACATGGACTACAACTAGCCGAGTACATTCAAGAACAGAAACAATGCAACCAGGTTCTCGCGAAGAACGACTTACTAAACTGTATCTAGAAAAAAGTCTTCACACAAGCGAATATCTGCTCAATTCTTTTAAATACAACAGTCGCGCACTCAATCGCTCTGCCCACCACACATCGACATACATTACACCCGTAAACTGCGGAAATGCACATGTACGTAAGAATTTCTTGCCGGGAAACTACCAAACAAGCACTAACTTTCACCGTTTACGTAAATTTTTGCCCTTTCAGCCGAACAATCAGCGGTGGTAACGCAAACTTCACTGCACAACGAAGTAAGCGATAAGAACCCATTTCGGAGCAACTCTCGGGAAACTGATTGTTAATAATGCACAGTAACATGAACAACTTAAGATCCGAAAGGGCTCTGTTCGCGCTGCACAAAGCTTATCAGATGAACTACAAGCTAAAACCTACAAAAATGCGCGCAAGCGTCAGACAGGCTTACCTTTGACGATGTGAAGTCATCAGAAGCTTCTTTGTCTCGCAGGCACCGCGGAACCAAAGCTCTTTGCGGCACGCACACTGTCGAACTGCCCACGAACTGCACCAGAAGAAAGCGCAACTTTCAACAAATTCATCCAGACACCGCGATTCCAAGCCATAGTACCACGTTTTTCACAAGAGAACGCGGACAGGTGAATACAAAGGCAGCTCGCAAGGGCGCTGTTGTACACACTGGCGTATCGCAGAAAACCTATGGCAAAATAGCGTTATGAGTCCGGAGGTTTCGTGATGGTGAATGCACAGACTAGGGCCGCATCTTATTTAGGCACTTCCAAAATATGGTTCAATTACCCTCATTCTGCAACGACCACTCATGCCAATAAACGTGGTCCAGCGGCCCCGCTCAGTATAACGTCCAGTACTTTTACCGGTCAGACGCGTCACGCTGCGCCAGAGCCGCACTGTGGGTAACAAATGAATGTAGCCTCCGAAATCGACGTTCGCTTCTGGAGAATGCCGCTTGCGAAAGCACGGTCTTCGGGATCTTGTTTTTTATTTTACATACACGAGGTCTTAGCTGGAAAGAAGGCTGGTGTTTAAACACTATTTATTTCCATCAAAGTACCTGGGTGTGCTGTCGCTTTTACCAAGCATGTAGAGGGATTTCAGGTGGACTAGGCGCGAACATTCGCTGGCGGACACGAGCCAATCAGCGCGCAGCATGTGCAGCTCCATCTGCTTGCAAAGGCGGACCGCGTCTACGGGTAACTGCGAGACCCGGCGAGCAGAAACTGCTGATCACCGCCTATGTACACGCTTCTTGCGGCGCTAAGTGTTGTGTTTAGTAGACTATGCGACCACATCTTGAATCAGCGGTAAATATTTCTTTCTACGGTATCGAAAAAGGGTGGCAAAACGTGACGATGGCTCGTTTGCTACGGCAGCTGCAGCTTTGGCGGAAGTGAAATAGGTGTGCTGCTTGCATGCACGCGCAAACAAATAAAAAAGGCCATGCTCTGTATAGAACTTTCACTACACAGCCCACTTACAGTTACAAATTATTCAGTTGTGCACCCAAGCAAGCATTTGCGGGATCCGCGCTGCCGTACTACTAACCCTGCTAATGTCGACAGAGCAATCACACGTACTTTTCTAAAGAAATGCACCACTACGAGCGGCCGTAGGCTCTGCATTTGGTAGTGGGTGATCTTTAGTGCATTGGATTATTTTCGTAAAGTAAGAGAGGGAAGGCATAATAACAAGACTGGAAGTCCGAAAAGGTCAAGCTCTCCCCCCTCCCATGCTATTCACCTGCAAATGCCAGGAAATACTATATCTTACAGGTACATTATCTATCTCTAGCATGTCTTAACAGATAATCATTGTGTGCACTCTATATTACCTGGATGTGCACTCGAAGGAGTGCAGAGCTAGGTAACATAGAGAGCACATGCAGGTAACACCCTGCCGTAAAAACAAAGGACACATACTGCAGGAAAGATTAAGTTTCAATTCAATTCAATTCTTTATATGCAGACATAAACATACACAAATACCAAAACTGGTTGGACCCACAGCCACAGACTAGTTGCGGTTCCAATGAAAAATGAGTAACAATCGCAAGTACAAAGCAAGCAAGATACATCACGTGCATACACATGTTTGTCGCATACCATTAAAGTGCACGAGCATAGATAATGAAATACGAAACAGTGAAAAGCATTTCATACTGTTAAACATTTTTAAGTAAACACATGATAGATTAGTTAGATGGATTTCAGGTAAGTTCCTGCATAATTATTAACATACATTAATAATCTCGACAAAATTGAAACACTAGTTAGATATGTTCAGCAGGTTTCAGCGTGTTAGTAAAGAAAAGAAAGGACATCAAGATCGTTCACATTGAAAATCATTATTGAGGCTAAGCAAGTAGTTCTTAAGCACGGATGTAAAATTAATTACTTGTGTTATTTCTGCTGGTAGTTTATTTCAAATGTTATACCCTGAAATCTATAGCAAACGTTGTCCGTAAATATTTTTAGTTGGAGGAAGATTAAAATTACCGCACGTTTGATTTCTGGTCGCACGAAAAGATGAGTAAAATATAGAAACATGAAAAGGCAGGTTGTTTTTAGCAATGTTGAAGACACATGTGGTAATTTTTAATTCGTGAATCTTATCAAACGGCAAAACATTCATTTTATTAAATGAAGTCAGACATTGTTCATCGCAACATGAATGGGTAATTATTCTCAGGGCACGCTTTTGAAGTTTGCATACAAGTTCAAGATAAGTTTTGTGTGTCCTACCCCATTATTCATTACAATATGTGATATGGCTATAGATGAGTGCAAAATATAAAATACGTAGTGTGTTATTATCAAGATTATGCCATGCTTGTGGGAGGGCATAGCATCCTGATGGGAGCTATTCACAAACTGCGCTTGTATGTTCTCGCCAGTGCATATAGCAGTCGAAAATCACGCCAAGATATTGAAACGAGTTGAGTTCGTCAGATGGAAAATCGCTTACTTCTAAATCTAACGATTAACAGGCAAGGTAGTGTTACGAGTTCGAAATATCACATATTTGGCTTTATTACCATTACTCGTACCTTTATTCATTGAAAACTATTCACTTGCTTTTTTCAAATCTTTGTATGCTTTTGTTTCCCGATCACAAATTTTGTCAGCTGTTACTCAATACAAGTGTCGTTGACGTACGTAAGGGCGTCACTTTTACCAAAAATATGTGGGAAGTCGTTAATATATAATAAAAATTAAACGGATACAAGGACGGATCCTTGAGGGACCCGGTGCGCGTACGGTCAAGTGATGATTTAACATTGTTCATTCTGACTACTTGCACTCGTTCATAAAGGTAGTCAGTAAAAAGATCTAATGAGCAAGCGCGAAAATCATATTGTTGTAGTTTGTGTAGGAGTATGCTGTGATCACCTGTATTGAAGACTTTTTATGTCCAGCAACACACAAGTATATTATTTTTCACAGCTACAATAATCATTTGAAATAATATTAAAACTGCTGACGAAGTTGAATGATTCGGACGAAAGCCATGTTGCTGTGGGCACATAACCTTGTACTTATCAATAAATTTGTGGAACCGATTTGTTACATTTTTTTTCAAACATAGTATTAATAGCACTGAGCACGGATATTGGCCTGTAATTGCAAGGGTCACCTCGGTCTCCATCTTTGAAGATAAGGATCGCCTTAGCGATCTTCAGTTGAGACGGATATCTAGAGCAGTTCACAGAATGGTAAAACAGCTAGGTGCCACAATATTGGCACTAATATATCTATAGTCTCTGTTATCATTCGAATAGAAATGCCATCTAATCCAGAGCCTTTAGAGGCGGACATCTTACTATTTCCATCAGGTCTTCAAGTTGAATGGTATACATAACGAAAGTGTTAGGTACGGGACTCTGCAAGATAGGTACATTTTCTGATTTACTAAACTTTTCAGCCAGGGATGGACTGGTACAGGCGAAGTAGATGATTAAATTATCTACGTCTTTATCAGTGGTTTCGGGAAGTACAGTTAGTTTGCGTTGTTATCCTATAATTTCGTTTTTAATTTCCCACAGCTTTTTTGTGCTACCAGTGGTCTGTGTAATTAGGTGAACATAATACGCCCTTTTATGCGATCGAGTCATAGCGACAGATTTTTTCCACTGTACTTTAAATTGCTGTAAGTAGTATATAATATCTTTATTAGGCGCCATTTTTCATGCTAGTATGTCTTGGCCTTATGTGTTTGTAGTATGTGCTCTGTAATACAAGGGCACATGGGTGTATCATGTTGACCCTTCGAGACCTTGCGATTACTCCTATCTACAGCGATGTTGAGGTAGGCAACTAGGTTAGTAATTTCAATGTTGATATCCTCGTTGAACATTTCACTGAATTTAACACGAATGATTTCTTCTCGTAATACTTAGTTATCTATTTCATTGCAATGCTGTTTCCTTGGTGCTAGTTGGATGATCTAAAGCGGCAAATATAGGTAGATTATCAGACATGGGCTCTAGGTAAACGCCTCCGATAACAACCGTGTTTAGATTTGTTAATGCGTGGTCTACTAAAAACGAAGCTGCCTTAGTAATACGCGTCGGCGGCGCAATTGAATTACCATAGCTTTACGATTACAACAAATAGCTATGTTCACAGTTATGCATGCTATATGTGTTTATGTTCATCTCGCCTACTATATTCACTGGTTCATTTCACTGCTTTGACAGAGCGCAGAAAATTGTTTCCAACTTATCAAGAAATGCTACGAGGTTACCGTTCGGTGGCCGATAAACTGCACCAATGATTACGCCGTACTCTAGCCGAATGAATATAGATTCAATGTCATTGCGAATATATGTGGCCGCTGCAACTTTACGACATATTATCTTTTACAAACAATGCAACGCCACCCCCGCGTTAACGTGAGTCGCCCGATGAATCATGTTCAGTTAGCTGGAAGACTGATTATTTCACTTTTCCGCAGCCACGTTTCAGTTGTTGCAATGCCCATGAACGAATGTGCATGAAGCAACAGGAAAGCAGAAAGCACGTCTACGTTTTCATTATTACTACGCATACTGCAATGAAGAACTGATGTAGATTTTGCTCTACAAAGATTGTCAATCTGTTTGATTGAATCATGCATTGTTAACGAATAGGGTGCGCAGTTATAAAAAATAATAAACTATATCTCGCAAGTCTTCTTTACGTGTTAGATGCATTACTCCGGAGTTCTCAGATTTCCGCATTTGTATTTTCCCCTCAGAAATCCATACAAATTTCCATCCTTTCTCTCGTTATTGTTGGATGGATTTTCCAAGCAAGATTTTGTTTTCGGGGCACAAGTGTTCGTTTATGTAAACTGGATCGCTATTCCGAAAATCCAGCGTGGCTGTATTCAGTAGCCTCTTTTGGCTGCCTTCAGCAGTTTGCCACGAACTGATCTCGATCTCAACTTCACAACTACGTTTGAAGGCGCATTGTTCTTCGATGGGACGCTGTGAGCTACGTGAATGTCACCATCACAAAGCTGGACGCGCGAGGAAGATGCAATTTTTGCTATTGTTCCGAGGACATCTTCATTGTCAACCTTTGGTATACCTCTTAATTCAAGGTTATTGAGCCTGCTGGACTGCTTTAACTCAATAAGCTGCTTTGTCGTTTCTTGCCCCTCTTTGTTTAGTCCTTAGGCTCCCTTTATTGCATTCCAGGCCCTGGTTTTTCATTTAGGTAAGCTCAAGTCGAAGGCTTTTTATTTCTTTGCGGTAATCTTCAAAGTTTTCGTTCTCGTGCCCGACTGATTGGCTGATGGGATTCAGCTCAGCTTTCATGAGTTATTCGTCGCATTAATTTTGTTCATATCCTTTTTTTAGGTCCCCCATTGCTTCAACAAATTTCGAGGTCATCTCAACGAGCATCTTTAATACCTCTTTAACGCTAGCGCCATTTCAAACAAGGCTTCAGCAATATCCGACAGAGGTTGCCAGAAGCCATTTCTACAATTATCTATGCACACGTGCAAACCATAACACAGCCAGGTAAACACTATAGACACGCACTGTGGTACACTGTGGCAGCAGTGACAGCGAAACTTCAAAAGAGGTTTAAAGAGGCAAAAAAAAGAGAATACTAACCTGCAATGTGAATCAGGAACCGTTCAGCAGATGTACCATCCATGCTGTCACTGCTGCCAAATGATGTCTCCTCCGCGCATTACCTTATGTATAGGCTGAAAGTTGGTCATAAGGTCCTGGTGTTCAGCGCCGCTTGAACAGGAACGATCCGACTTTGCGCAGTTGCGCAGCTCAGTCGTTCGTCACCTTTATCGTAGGCCGGCTCACCAGAGATTCTGATACTGTTTTCTGGTTTTGTGAGCAGCAAACCCGCAATGTGAAGCAGGAACTGTAACAGATGTACAGTCGATGCTGTCACTGCGGCGAAATGATGTATCTCCGGAGCATTGCCGTCTTTATAGGCTGTAAGTTGGTCATGAGGTCCTGGTGTTCAGCGTCGTTTGAAGAAGAATGATCCGGGTTCGCGCAGTTGCCCAGCTCAGTCGTTCGTCACCCTTATTGTAGGCTGGTTCACCAGCGATGCTGATACGGTTTTCGGGCTTTCATGGGCGGCAAATCCGCAATGTGAAGCAAGAACCGTTTAGCAGATGTACAGTCAATGCTGTCACTGTTGCCAGAAAATGCTTTCTCGAGCCGTATGAAAGGATAACTAAAGATCCAGTAGATATGAAATACGTTTCCTTAAGTTTTCATGAAATACAAGGGAAGAGAAAGACCACATAGGGCACAAGAAGGAAACATACATGAAACATAAAGGTCATGGACATTTTCACAGGGGTGCCTCCTACTCAGCTGAGCAGGAGGCCCTGCGGTAGCTTCAGTGCGAAGCTTAAGTATGCTGACACCACGAGAAGGGGCCATGAAAACAGTACGAAACTTTGCACAATAGGATACGTGCGCCTGTATCAACATTTGCTTTAGCTCTATGCCTGCAGCCATAGTGAGGCCATAACCGCTTGTATTATAGAAGCGCATCGTCTCGTACGTTCTAGCGCGCCGGCTACCGGTCCTGCCGGAATCCTGACCCGTGTATTTCAACATAAGCGGTAAAACTGATGACACGAAATCACAGCATGTGCTGCTGAAAACTGCTTTCACTGCTCGCCAGGATTTATGTTAACGGTGCCGCTGTTGATACGCGAAGTTCCATCGCTGGCCGCTTGAAAACATGGAAAGAGTTTGACTGAGGGTGTTCAAGTAGCGTGGCAGGCCATCACCCATGCTTGCGCAGGTGGTTCCGTGAATTGATGTCAGGAGATTCGAATAAAGTCGCAGTGGAATGGATTTTACATTATATCGCTAGGGCTCTCATGTTCTTGAAGTTTTTTTTTGTGTGAATGATTGCCATTGTGCTGCTCGATGTTGTTGGAGCCGGTGTTCCCTGGCTGCCACAGTACTGGCGTGATGGGGAAGGCATTTCGTTAATGCTTCAAGTTAATCCTTCGAACCAACGGCAGGTGCGTTTGGAATTGTGTTTGACGGTAAAACAACAATCTAAATACAGGAGTAGGTGCAATGACCATTAAGCCTGGCAAATACACATAATATCCACTCGTCTTGTCTTGTCTCCTTTTGTGTCGTCCACTCGTCTTGACCTGTTCCGCACATGCTGGGTACTTAAGGGGAATTACCAGATATGTTAATGAGGTAGCATAATGTTACCCCGGACTGAAGAAGTATAATTTTCGTTAGGTATGGGCATAACAGTGCAGGACAGCCTACTAGGAACTCGTACACATAGCAACTTCGGAATCGAGTGCTTGCATTTCTCGAGTTCAATGTTTCATTCGAGATAAACACCGATGCATCTAAATACATTCCTGGTGCATCGTAATGCTGTAAGCTGGGTAAGCGAAATAATACGCTTACTACTACCATTAATTATATTTTTTGAAACCCATCATATGATACAGTGTTTGGAGTCACCATTGCTATGTTTTCTCGCCATTTCCGCATACGGTTCTTGCTGCTAAAGCTATTTGTAACTTGTGTACAAATTGTTACAATACTTGCACAGCTTCTACCGTTCCTCGAAAAAGGAAATGTAAAACAAAAAACGAGAACGCTTCTTGGGAATAAAGAAAGTTTTACAGGAAACGCAATCTGGCGCCACATTTCATGAAATACTCAGAAAATTAAGCAGATGTAAAGCCAGAGAATGTGCTCGATCGGCGTCCTTGTTGACTCATTCGCTCTACAATAACGTTTCATGTTTCCTTTCCACAGGTTACGAATGGGACCTTACCCTCCAGAATGAGCACCAAAAACTTCTCTCTGTACATTTAACATTTGAGGATCCGCCAGCGAAACTAAAAGTATCAGACTATTGGGTAAGCTTTCGTTTCCATTAGATATATTTAAAATTACGACATAACAATGATTTTTATATGAAATGTAAAAATAAAGAAATTTTATTTGTCCTCCTCAAGCAAATAAACGCGAATTTTTTTTTTAATGCCTAGGTCAGGCGGAAATCTTCATGTGCATATCCCGTTTCTAAAAGCGGCATGGCCATTTCTCTGTAATATCTTTGCTGACAAAGTAGTTTGTGTTAAACGCGATGCTCGTTTCATTTATAATTGCTATCCATGTTTCGAAGCAAAGCTCTCCTGAGATTACCGTTCCGGCATGTTCAAAGTGCTCGCATAAAACAGCGGTATGAAAGAGAGATATAGAAACGGGACAGGAAAGGCATAGTGATGAACAGGATAAGATTATCGTGTGCTACCCTCCTCTGGGGGAAGGGTAACGGGAAACAAAAGGCGAAAAGAACAGTGGAGAGAAAAAGTAAAGAAGCGAAAAAAAATTTAAAGATTGTCCTGAACGTCCATAAGAATTACAGTCCCTCCAACAGGCACCTAGAACGTAAACAATTTCAAGAGTGTCTTCACAGTCTTATTGTGTGACGACGTCATAGGTCGGCGTTCCAGGACTCTCTGCTCCCAAAACGATCCGTTATCAAGACGCGCGCGCGTGGTCCTGAGTGACTGCCTGTGTCAGCTGGATCGGGCACAATGACAAAGAAATTGTTCGATAGTTTTCTCGTCGCCGAAGTGGTCAGACGGAGTGCTATCGTCCCAACCAATGCGGAAAACAAACGACTTCGTAAATACGACGTCGACCCACGATTGGTAAAGTACCGTTGACTCTGGTCGCCATAGTCCAGGTGTAGCATGAAGCTGCCGACAGGGGGATTCAGTCAATGTAGACGTGTGTGCTGGAAAATTAAATGTGCACCTCGATGAGTGTGACACACCATATGCAAGACCTCGCAGTTGCGCTACTGAATTTGTTCGTTACAGCGGAATAGGTTCCATGCACGCCGTCTTCATGAGCACATAGAGCAGCTTCATCGGCGCGTTCATTACCCATCTATTACTACGTCCTCAAAAAAAAAAACTTTGAAACTTAAGAGCCCCAAAAGTGAGCACATTTTCAGAGGCAACAAAAGTGTTAGACAACGCAACGTTTTACGAGCCCCGCCTTTACAAGCCGAATAAACGCACATTTCTTTTCTCAAGCGCTTCACCTCCTATTGTCTGAGATTATTATCTAAAGGAAAATTTAAAAGAAGTCGAGCCATTCTCTCGTGCAGTGTTATTTATTCGAAGCGAGTTTGTGCGATGAGCACTGAGATCTATGAACATTTAATTAGGGCGGTATAACGTAAATTTTAATACCTGATATTCACTACGCGTGTTTTATTTTTTAGGGGACGAAGTCGTACCTTAAAGACCACTGGGTTCCAACAGGAACCGTTGGAGTTTTCCAATGTGTTTTAGTAGACAAATCTGCAGAGTAAGTATTACACTTATCCTGAATATAGAATTATGCTACACATCTGCTTTCTACGATTGAAATTAAAGGTTTTAAGCAACCAAAAAATGAGTTAGATAGAGCACTCACATTTAGGATACGTTAGGTAAACATCCGTGATAGTGGCGCGTGTAAGGCCCTGAGTAGGGGGCCGTAATATTCTTTCTTCTAAGAGCTTGAGGCGCCCACGAAACATTCAAAAAAACATTCATGTCCGCTCTCCATATCCATTGCTAAAATACGCCTAGTCTTTACTGCTGAACTCCAGTCATAGGAGGACCTATCACCCACATTCTGAATAGAAACCCGACGAACACCTACGCAATAATGCATGCTTTATAGTATACAACTTGTTTTACCAAGACGCTCACGTGGGGATCGGTATTACCAAGCCCACAAACACTGCACACACACTGTGAGGACCACGTACGCGGTTCTTGTTAAAATAGGGTACACATGCGGAGGTACCGATACTGGAGTTCATGTAGTACTTTTTAGGAGTGGGCAAAAAAGGCTGCAGCAAGAACACTTATTCTTTTTCCCACTTCAGCGAGAAAGGTGGTCAAAGTCGTACAAACAAAACAGTCGGATTGTCATCCGCATACCTACATACCTTGGAGATGGCAGCTCTTCCTAATTCGAATTCCAATTGCCCATTGTATTGTGCCAACAAACCCCCGCTTAGCACGGACCCTATGCGGGAAGCTATGGCAACGCATTCTTTTTATGAATACAGGCATCGTTAATTCGAAGTACGAATGCAGAAAAAAGGACATTCGTAAGTTTGATCATTGTTATTCTTGCGTGAGTTCTGGAAACTTGAGTTGCCTTGCTATATATATGTCCTGATGCCTTCATGGAAAGTTTCAAGCAATGCATTGTAGGCTTAGGAACAACACAGGTCCTAAGTCTATCTATCTATCTATCTATCTATCTATCTATCTATCTATCTATCTATCTATCTATCTATCTATCTATCTATCTATCTATCTATCTATCTATCTATCTATCTATCTATCTATCTATCTATCTATCTATGCATGCATCCTTGTATCTATGTTTCTTCCGAACACTTTCATGTCTACCTGGGTCACTGTGTAGTCCGTGGTAGAATGGCTGACAAATCAGGCTGGTGTGCTGAGGCAAGAACCTCTATCTAGATCTATCTATCTATCTATCTATCTATCTATCTATCTATCTATCTATCTATCTATCTATCTATCTATCTATCTAGATCTATCTATCTAGATCTATCTATCTATCTATCTATCTATCTATCTATCTATCTATCTATCTATCTACTGGCCTCTTACGACTACTTGTCAAAATGTTTGGGCCAGTAGGTATGTGATCCTGGTAATGACGCCATCGTGACTGCTATGTTGCCGCATATGCAGCTTCGTGATCTCAATATTGTCATGCCGTCATGGTTTCGCTTTCTAACCTGACCCAGCGCTCCAAGGTGTCTCATAGCTTGGGCAACTATGCATGGCTACGCTGTGGTGACATCGATGGGTTAGTAGCACCGAGTCATTCCAGTTTTCTCATCGGACACTCGCTGTCTCATCATCGCCATTCTATCTTCATCATTCAGTCGTCATGCATGCGCTGTCCCCCAGCAAAAGTGACGCCTTCGTGGTCATTCAGTAGTGGTCGTTCCAGCTTCGTTATCTGACTCGTGTCGTGTTGTCGTTATCACGCCAACTACTGCGACGCAGTGGTCCAAGTTGGCTACTTGTTTGCGCAGCTAGGTATGGGTTCAGGGTGGTTATGCCATCGCGGTCGTTGCGTCCCCGCTTTGTCATCTTACTCTCGCCTTGCCGTGATCACACTATCGTCGTCACGCAGACGTCGGCATGCCATCGTCGTCACGCTGTCGTTTTAGCAACACAGCTTCTGTAAAGTCACTTCGTCATTCCATCGCAGTTAATCTTTCTTCGTCGCTGTTATATAATCATGAAGTCGTCATTCACTCGTGGTTATGTCGCTCTTGTCATGCCTTAATCATCAAACATTACCTATCATGCCTCCATTCTCACACCGTCGTCGCGGTGCCGTCATGGTCGTGTCACCATCGTCAGTGCAGCTTCGTGATCCGACTCTTGTCATGCATTCTTCATCACCGCATCTTCGCTATACAGCTATTCTGACGCAGTTAATGCCGCGTCATTCACACGATGCACTCCTCGGCACCATTGTCATCATGCCGCTGTGACGTATGTGCTTTCACTGCATAGTCGTCATGCTTTTGTCCTCGTAGCGTTCTCATGGTGCCGTCGTGGTCAATCCGTCACCATAGGTGCATCTCCGACATCCTACTGTCGTTATGTCGTCATTGTGATCATTTTTTGTCATACCGCTGACGTCATGACGCAGTGGTCATACCTCCTTCGCCGATCCCTCGACGTCTTTCCGTGTTTGTCATTCTACCGTAATCATGCAGTCTTCACTGAATCGTGATTATGCCATCGTCATCATTACGCCGTCGTGGCACATATATTGTCATACATCCATTATCATACCGTCGTTGCAAAGCAGTCTTGGTGGCACCATCATTGCCATTCTCGTTTCCTCATCCGGTTGCCGTCACTTGATCGTTTTCACGCAGTCACCGTCATGTATTTTATTTTTTTTGCTGATGTCTTCGTTATACCTTTCTCATAATTCAAGAATCGAAATCTCCTTGTCGTCACGCTACTGTCGTTGTATGCCTTCGCAGTTTCACCAAAATGATTCGTTCCTTCTCATTCCATCGTCAATGTCTTAACCTCACAGAGTAGTGGTCATGTCTCTATGCTCGTGGGCGCCATTGGCTAGTGAGTGCCATAGAAAAATAGAATTATATCAGGATACGTGGCATACAGTCGGAGCAACAAAAGTCTCTGGGATACCACAACACGTGTTACACAAACGCGACTCCGGTAATTTGTCGGCTGCTACATTGCTCGATTGCTATTCGCACTGATATCGACAGTTATCGTGAGATGAGTTGTGCAGTATATTTTTGTGCGTTTACATTCATGTTTTATTGCATCCCGTTTTTTTCTTGTTCGAATTTCTGTTCCTCGAATAAAACCACTTGCTAGTATTCCCCATTCACGTTTTCGTCTTCCGTTGGTGCTCATCAGTTCGCTGTTTGTCCAGTACATAATGTTGTTCAATCAGTTAGCTGAATTTAGCAATCTTGTTCATTATATTCCTTCTACAGTGGGCCCTTCTGTACCTTTAGTTTTGCCCGTCCAGTGTCGAATTGGATCAGTACACAAAACCTCTGCTTCCGGCTTATGTCCATACCCTGCTCTTGTTCGCCATGAAGAACTACGTCCTCTTTCCGAAAGTAGCACTCCTCGTCGGTTCTGTACCACATTCTCTGACCCAGGGTCTCATTTTGTGCCGCAATCTCCGAGCCGAAGATCCCCATCAGGTATGCCTGATGGGGATCAAGAAGCACCTGTGGCACAATACCATCGAACGTGTCGCCTAGAACTTTGGTGTGCCAACCAGCAACTTGATTGTGGCGCACACCTTTCGCGCTCCCGTTCAGAAGAAACCTGCACCTTAACCCACCAATCAGGTTGTCCCCCAAATTGGGAGCGCGAATTTACCAACAGAAGCAAGGGAAATCCTCGAGGACGTTTAAAGTTCTGCCTGCCCCCGAGATTCACAATAGTAAAATTTTCGCCTTCATTCGGAACAAGGCGGCTGGGCCGAAATCCAAAAGTGAGGATAACAAATTAGTCCTGGAGGGCACAGACATACTGCATAAGATTCAATCATCTAAAGTGGGACTGAATCACCCAGCTATGCCATTAGTCTGCGGATGATAGGCAGAAGTGGTGCAATGGAGAGTACGGCATGCAGTAGGGAGCGCGTTAACCAAATCACAAAGGAAGACAAGTCCTCTGTCACTAAAATTTCTCAGGGGCGCACCACGGCGATGTACAAAGTGTTGCAATAGAAAACACGCAACATCGCGGGCTGTGGCGTTTGGTAGGGCAGCTGTTTCTTCATCGCGCGTAAGCTGATCTACAGCGACAACAATCTATCAATTCCCTGCAGGTGTGCAGGGTAAAGGCCCGTAGAGGTCGATGTCTACGCGGTAAAATGGTCGCGAGGGCAGAATTTGCTGCAAGGGACCACAAGGACGCCGAGCAGGAAACTAGCGGCGTTGGTATTCTGACGTGAGCGGATGTACGTCAGGTCAAAGGTGTACGTTCCAAGCCAATAAAAGCACAAGTGGAGCCTGGTGCACGTTCAGAAGAGGGCAGCGTGGGCGTGTTGTGGGTCTACATGGAACGCGGAGATGGTCAGAGACGACTAACAACCTCTTTCGGCCGCTGATATTTTACAGTTGTGGCGCTAGAGCAATCCATCGCGCACCCGCAAAGTGGAAAGCTTGATGGCGCAGGGTACGGGAAGGGCGAGTAGCCGTGGAGTCAGGTAAGCAGTCCAAAAAAGCCGCAATCCACGGACCTTTGGGCTGCTCCGCAGCCATATCAATGGGCGCTCGTGACAAAAATACCGAGTCAATGGCAGAAAGCCAAACCGTGCCACTTGACGCAGAGGGGCGAGAGAGAGCGTCCGTGTCGGTGTGTTTGCGGCCCGATGGATAGGTAACGCGCATGTCGAAGTATTGTAACCGGAGGGCCCAGCGGTAGCGGCGGCCTGATGGGTCTTTCAATGGCGACAGCCAACACAGGGCGCGGAGGTCGGTAACGACATCAAAGGGACGGCCGTGGAATTATGGTGGAAATTTTCCGAGGGCTCAAATTATAGGTAAGCACTTCTTATCAGTGACGGAGTAACTGCATTCGGCATTGGTTAGTGTCGTGTTGGCGTAGGCTACTGCATATTCAACGTATCCACTTTTGGGCTGACCAGGCATGGTGCTCCATGTCCTATTCCGCTAATGTCTAATGAGGAAAAGTAGTCCGCTTCTTGCAAATATTCCAGGGTGTCGTTAATGCGCACGAAAGGACATTCGTCTCTGCGCGTTATCTTGTTAAGACGGCGATAGGCCAAGAAACACCGGATGGACCCATTTTTTTTTTCTTCACAAGCCATACAAGACGCGCTGGGACAGTTTGAAGGTTGTACAACTCCGCGCTGAAGGATATCGCTCACTTGGTCTTGAATAGCACGGCGCTCTGGGAACAAGCCAGTGTACAGATTTTGGAGCAAGTGCCATCAAGAAGTAGGTCGAAGTTGATTATAGAGTCGATGCGCTCGAGACATCTAATGCACTCATTGACAGAGATGACAGCGAAAGGAACAGGAAATCGTGGATGAACAAAAATACGCCGCGGTGTAAAAAGAGCAATGGTATCTGTAACACCACTGGAGCAGGCACTCGCAATCACATATGAGTGCGGAGGTATCGTATTGTCGTGAGCAACGAGCAGCTTGACGCCGGAATCATCAGCATCATGATGTAAGGCTCAACACAGGAAGCGGCGAAAAATTCGACTTCCGCGCGAGAACGGTCAATGACGGCGTTGTGATGGGAAAGAAAGTCCCACCCCAAGATTATGCGTGAACGTGAAGACAGAACACAAAATTCTACCGTGTGCATGAGTACTTGAATGGTTATGCAGGTATTGCATGCAGTAACAGGGGTAATATGTCGTGAGCTTTCTATAAGGAGCGATAGGGGAGACAAGGGTTTCGTTACTTTTCTTTGCGAGCGATAAAGTTCTTTGGTAATTACAGAAACGGCGGCTCTTTTGTCAACTAGTGCAAGTGCAACACTTGCACCTACAGATACTTCACTAACGTTTGTCCGAGAATCGCGAACCCTTGTGCTGCTCGACATAGACGCAGTTCTTGCCTCGGGAACTGCGGCGACTAGTTTTCCTGTCAGGAAAGTGTTGGACAACGACGCATCGTAATTCTGACAGAGATCAGTGACTTCGATGATGGTGTGCGGGTTTTCCTATAGGACAATTGGAAAGGCGTCGTCTTCGATGGCCTTCAAAATATGAAATCTCTTATCGGATTCGGTCATTGGAGCATTGACGCGCTTGCAAAGGTCGACAACTTTCTCAATGTAGTCGAATGTCTCATCGGGCTGCTGGGAACGCTTATGCAACCGCTGTTCGGCACGATCTTTCCGCATCGCGCGGCGACCGAAACTTGCCTGAAGCTCCTCTTGAAGTCGAACCAGGGGAGAAGGTCAGCTTCGTGGTTGCGGAACCACAAGTTCGCGACGACCGTGAGGTAGAAGACTGCGTTGTTCAACTCATAATCATTGCCCTATTGGTTGTGGGCACTCCCGCATTCATACGAGCCAGTCTTCGACGTCGTTTTCGTCGGAGCCACCGAACATTGCTGGATCCCTTTGACGCAATGAGCCGGAACAGAGATCGCTGGACGAGGCCTGCGTAGGTGTTTGGCTCGCGTCGTCGGGCATGATGGGAGGCAACTTCTCGTTACAGAGTTCCAGTGTGAGGATAATCTAGCAAGCTCCACCAAATACATCATCATCATCATCAGCAGCAGCAGCAGCCTGGTTACTGCAGGGCGAGGGCTTCACCAATACTTCGCCAAACACCCCGGTTATGTACTAATTGTGGCCATGTTTTCCCTGCAAACTTCTTAATCTCATCCGCCCACCTAACTTTCTGCCGCCCTCAGCTACGCTTTGATTCCCTTGGAATCCATTCCGTACCTCTTAATGACCATCGGTTATCTTTCCTCCTCATTACGTGTCTTGCCCATGCCCATTTCTTTTTCTTGATTTCAACTAAGATATCATTACCTCGCGTTTGTTCCCTCACCCAATCTGCCCCTTTTATGCGAAGCATACTAGCCGCACAACCACGCTCTTCCTTGCTGCGCCGCGCGCGGCCGCGTAGCTACCCTATGACGTCATAACAGCTGGAAAGCGGACGCTTAAGCTTCACCTTCAAGTGTGGAACGCGACAGCCTTCCCGTCGACTCGCCAAGGGGTGTAAGACAATGGGCTACGGCACAGCGACTGCGCATCCCGCATCGGACGCGGTGAGCGTCGAGCAACGCAGCGTTCGGCGCGACAACGAAATGTGCGCCTGAGCAAGCGGCGCATGCCTGAGCCTTAGAAACAGCTCGTTTCTAAGGCAACACCGTGTTCACTAGAGGCGCTTTTGTACCGCTTTGAAGCATCGAGCAGGAATGCCCGCGTAGATGAAAGGTCTGCGAGGGAACACCTCAATGAAAGTCGTAGGTACACGTGTGATGCCCTCAAGCACATGATTCAACCCCCAGAGTTGTTTCAGGAGCTTGACACTTTCGTGTCTGTGATATCCTCTTTGAGTGCCTTTTAAATATGTTGTCTCTCGAAGTGATGTAATACTATTGTTCTGCACCAAGTGACCTACTTTGTACGTGTTTGATTGGTGTTGAAATGAAGGTAATAAAGAGAAAAGTCTCGTCGCTCAGTGGTAATGTCTCCGCCTCACACTCCGGACACCCTGGTTGGATTCCCACCCAGCCCATCTTGCAAGTTGTTTTTTCTACATGAAATGCCTGCTGGGATTTATCGCTCACGGCCAACGCCACAGACACCGACACTGACGACACCGGGTTTTCGGCGACACGAGCTCCTTAACGCTATCACGTTAAAATAAAGGCTAGTATGGTTCGCATCCTGGGCTTAACCTTAGCTAAGCCACAGCCTGTTTTCTTATCCCTTAACGTTAAACCTATCATTCTTCTTTCCATAGCTCATTGCGTCGTCCTCAATTAAAGTAAAACCCTTTTCGTAAACCCTCAGGTTTCTGCCCCGTACGTGAGTACTGGTAAGACGCAGCTGTTATACACATTTCTCTTGAGGGATAAAGGCAAACTGCTGTTCATGGTCTGAGAATGCCTGCCAAACGCACCTCAGCCAATTCTTATTCTGCTTATTTCAGCCTCGTGATCCGCATCCGCGATCACTATATGCAATAAGTAGATGTACTCCCTTACAACTTCCAGTGCCTCGCTACCTATTGTAAACGGCTGTTCTCTTCCGAGACTGTTAAACATCACTTTAGTTTTCAGCAGATTAATTTTTAGACCCCCAATCTGTTTTGCCTTTCGAGGTCAGCGAGTATGCATTGCAATTTGTCCCCTGAGTTAATAAGCAAGGCAACATCATCAGCGAATCGCAAGTTACTAAGGTATTCTCCATTAACTCTTATCCCCAATTCTTCCCAATCCAGGTCTCTGAACACCACCTGTACACGCTATGAATAGCATTGGAGAGGTCGTATCTCTCTGCCTGACGCCTTTCTTTATTGGGATTTCATTGCTTTCTTTATGGAGGACTACGGTGGCTGTGGAGGCACTATAGATATCTTTCAGTATTTTTCTATACGGCTCGTCTACACCATGATTCCGTAATGCCTCCATGACTGCTGAGGTTTCGACTGAATCAAACGCTTTCTCGTAATCAATGAAAGCTATATATAAGGGTTGGCTATATTACGCACATTTCTTTATCACGTGATTGATAGTGTGAATATGGTCTCTTGTTGAGTAGCCTTTACGGAATCCTGCCTGGCCCTTCGGTTGACAGAAGTCTAAGATGTTCCGAGATTCTATTTGCGATTACCTAAGTAAACACTCTTTAGGCAACGGACAGTAGCTGACCGGTCTATAATTTGTCAAGTCCTTGGCGCCCCCTATCTTATGGATTAGGTTTGTGTTAGCGTTCTTCCAAAATGCTGGTACACTCGAGGTCATGAGGCATTGCGTATACAGGGTGGCCAGTTTCTTTAGAACAATCTCTCCGCCACCCTTCAACAAATCCGCTGTTACCTAGTCGTCCCCAGCTGCGTTCCCTCTTTGCATAGCTCCCAAGGCTTTCTTTACTTCTTCCGGCGTTACTTGTGGGATTCCACATTCGTCTAGACTAATCTCTCTTCCATTGTGTCGTTGGTGCCACTGGTCTGTATAAATATATATACAACTCCTCAGCCACTTGAACTATCTCATCCATATTAGTATTGATATTGCCGGCTTTGTCTCTTAACGCCTACATCTGAGTGTTTCCTATTCTTAGTTTCTTCTTCACTGCTTTTAGGCTTCCTCTATTCCCGATAGCGTGTTCAATTCTATCCATATTATACTTCCTGATGTCAGCTGTTTCACGCTTGTTGATTAACTTGGAATGTTCAGCCTATTTTATTCTAGCTGTAGGGTTAGTGGCTTTCATACGTTTGCGTTTCTTGATCAGATCTTTCGTCGCCTGCGATAGCTTACTGGTATCCTGTCTAACGGTGTTACAACCGACTTACAGTTCACATTCTTTAATGATGCC
The DNA here is from genome assembly GCF_038994185.2 of Dermacentor albipictus. Lineage (NCBI taxonomy): Eukaryota > Metazoa > Arthropoda > Arachnida > Ixodida > Ixodidae > Dermacentor > Dermacentor albipictus. Next base: position 82,227,542 of record NC_091830.1, on the reverse strand, counting down.
CATAAAATTGTCGTTCATTGCTTCAACACTAAGGTGCTCTTCCTGAGTTAAAGCCTAATAGCTGCTCTGTAGCTTGATCCGGAATTCCTCTATTTTCCCTCTTACAACTAACTCATTGACCGGCTTCTTAAGAACCAGTTTCTTCGGGTCCCTGCTCATGTCTAGGCTAATTCGAGTTCTTACCATCCTATGGTCTCTTCAGCGCACCTTGCCGAGCACGTGCACATATTGTATGATGCCAGGGTTAGCGCCGAGTATAAAGCCTATTTCGATTCTAGTCTCGCCAATCGGGCTCCTCCACGTCCAGTTTCGACTTTCCCGCCGTCGGAAGAAGGTATTCATCATCCGCATATTATTCTGTTCTCCAAACTCTGCTAATAACTCTTCCCTGCTATTCCTAGAGCATATGCCATATTCCCTCACTGACTTCTCTCCAGCCTCATCTTGCCTAACGTAGCTTTGAAGTCGCCCATCAGTATAGTATATATACATCAGTATATAGTTTATAAATCTGTAATGCGGTTTAATTAACAATGCCCAACGTGACACGACACGCAGCCTGGTCTCTTGATCAGGCGTCGGGCACCCAGCGTGAGCTCTGTTATCGAGCGAGGCGTTGAGAATGCGCCTGTAGTGCACGCCTGTCTTCTTCGCTACAATATTTACAATATGCGCACATATATTTAGAGGTAGGCAAAAAGGAGAGAATACGGCAGCCATTGGGCAGGGACCTCCTTTTTTGGTCCCGACCCTCCACTGCACAACTCTGAATTTAACACCCAACACCAGTGCGACAGTTTTCGTGCGCTCGCGTCCATGTCTCCTTTCCCTCGGTTAGTCCGACCCCCGACACGGAAAACGGATTTCGCCGCAGTTAGCACGGGTCAACTCGCTCGAGTCAGGCATACCGAGGAAGTTATGTTCTTGAAGTCTGCTCCCAGCTCTCCTCTTGTAATTGTGTCTAAATGAGCAGTTATGCAGCGGGCGTTACACTACAATAACCGCTGCGCCTGTCGTTGTCTGTCCAAGTGAGTAATTCACTGTTAATTAACATGTACCAAATTTAGCTGTGAAACAAGCCACTTCCACCAGACATATCCCATAAAAAGGTCGGAGCTATGTGCCTGCAGTTGCTGCACAGCACAGCAATAAAGAGTTCGCACGTTCGCTCGTTATGTAGGCCGCCTTCAGAAAGGGCATACGTGCAGAGTTCCTTTGGAGCGTAGTTCAGGATGCAGAACAAAGAGTTGCGATTTGCCGACAATAGAACAGCGATGACCGAGACGGCTTCGATGGAAGAAACGCTGGCTCCGACCATAATAAACGTCGACATAAACGTATTCAGTAGACAAAAGCGTAGTAGCTTTACACAGGCACTGACTGCAGTCTCGCGACAAGGCCTATTAACCCATAATTTATCACCTATATTTTTTCTACAACAATGTTCAGTAATGCCAGATGGCGGTACTGTGTGTCACAAAGAGTGTTTATTGTCATTTATCTCGAAAAAATCATACGCCCCATTACTCGAAAATCCGGCGTGGTCAGTGACGGCGTGACCAAGCGATCATAAAAAATTGACGAAGGCGCAAAGAGGCAAAAGCCATCATGAATCCTGTGACTGACACCTGATTTCTCATGGGGGTTCCTGTACACAAAGTAATGGCTCCGAGAAAAACAATCGGAACAATTGGTATGGGTGGGAATAGAAGACGGGCCTCCGTGGTGCGGAGTGGGCACTCTTCCCCGACGCCACGGTGGGGCCACGTTTCTGGCTGACTAAAGGCGTGGCCTGGTGGGTGCACGATTGGACACTTGTCGGCGAGGCCGATAAGCAGAAGGTGGCTCCACGTCATGAGCGTGTAAAGTATGGGTGGTACCTCACACGCGTCCTCAATCGAAAAAATTTCACCAAAGGAACTATAATGCTTCGCATTCCCACACCTGGGTAGCTTTAAGTATTTCCGGCCATTATTTTTCTTCTGTCATCTGGTATAGTTTTGACGCACTCCCCACGCATACACAGGTACTGATTTTTGAAGTTGCCTGATTTAATTGTTCTAACGAGCTTGCGGAACCATTTCTTTTTATCAAATGTGAAAAAAGTTTTTACAGCAGTGCCTATTTCTCTATTATTGCAGGCATTGGTTAAAAATTACTGATTATAATGGCTATGTACACCAAGTGGAGTTCGAAAGCGGTTCTTTGACGAAGGACTCTGAGCTCTGCTATAATATACGCCTGTCACCCGTAGCATACATTGTGACTACTAGTTTTGACTACACCACCCGGACCATATACGAATATAAAGGTGCCCATTACATAAAGGTGGAATTTTCCCCTGCTGTGTACATCAAGCGCTACGATATGGTAAGTATCTTTACATTTCGCAGATCGCATATCGCAGTTTCCGCAGACATGAAGAGCACGCGCGTCACCTGTTTTGGGGGCCGCTGTTTCGCTACGTTATACACAAAGATGCTACAAGCAGGCTTTGTCGCTTTCAAAGCAAGACCACTGACCACATCTTTGCCGGCGCGGACGAGGATAACGCCCGCGAAGCACAGGGCACGGCGATGCTGATCGGCAAATACTTCTGGTCATTCCATTTATATTTGTTGCACAGGGCCTGCACGCGGTGTCAGCGGGGCGCAATCAACATCGCAAATTTTGCCAAACAAGGCAACTGTCATCCACAACCTAGCAGGGCCCTGCATCACTGGCACGAGAGTTCCACACCACTGGACCAATCTCAGCTTCCTGACGTCCCCGGAGGCCGCAGGTATAAATGGGCAGGTTCCCGTGGGACTTTTCAGATGGCGCGGCGGCGATGATGGGCAAAGATCCGTAACTACGCCATTTACCTTCGTTGTGCAGTTTATTTACCGGTGTTCAGTGCGTAGTATCGATAAGTCTAGAGTTATTTTGCCCTGCCCGCACATGCGCTTGTGCAGTGGGTTTCAGGGCTTTTGCTCCAGCAAGCTAGTTCTTCGCGCTGTCATTAAAGAAATTCCTGGACCTTCGGTGGACGAAATGTTTAAGAACTTCATGAAAGGCCAAGAAGCCATATGGTCTAGCATTTTTTACCTGAAGCCCTGAAAGCCTTTTGGCCTTGAAAATACTGAGAGTTCTGAAAATATACAAACCGCTTTTCAAGCATTGAATGAAAGACACGGTCGGTTGATCGATGTGTAACGGTTACAACAGATCTCCGAACAGCTATTGATGCAGTACAGGGGACTCTGAAGTCATCGAACGTCAAGCTAGACTTTTTACTTTAGTAGACTTTGTAATCTTGGTGTACTTGGAATTCCGAGCAACCTTAATGAATCAGGGTAAGCTTTTCTCAAGAACAACCTGCTTCATGAGAAGTTAGGCGTAAACTGCCTATCTTTTATTGGCATATATAGAAACCCGTCAGCTTGCCAGAGTGCGCACAAAGAAACAACAGAGCATCGATGCGCACCTTTACAAGCTCCGCCATTGACAAGTCGAGTTCAAACCTTGTGACAAAATTTCGGTCTGGACTCCCGTGCGCCGTAAAGGACTATCCGAGAAGCTTTTGAGTCGCTACTTCGGACCTTGCAGAGTGTTGCAGCGAATTAGTGTCGTGAATTACAAAGTCCTACCTGACGGAAGCCAGTCTCCTCGACTTCAACCACCGCAATCTGAGATTGTGTACGTTGTGTGGTTGAAACCGTACTATTGCTCCTAATATTCGAAGTTTTCAGCCGCTTAGGTTAGTTTATGCTGTGGCTCATCCCCCATTGCCTCGTGACTATATCGCACACCACAGTGAATGTGACTATAGCCTATGTGTTCTTCCTAGGTCATCTCGGCGCTCTCACGTGAAGGCTATGTATGTTTTCCTTGTTTTTGTTTTAATGCGGGCGTAATGCCACAGGATGTGGCACAGAAAAGTTACTGAAGAAGAGGAGAACGAGGTTCCTCTCGACATCGCGCGTTGACGCTTACGTTTCGTAAAGAGCAATAGCCTGGATCCTCATTCAGCCTGTATACTACAACAGTGCATACGCAACATTATAGAAGGAGCTGATATTTCAAAGACAAAGGAAGAACTCGGTGTCCTTTCCCTGTGTGAAGCATGATGACCAGCGAAACTGTATATATGGGCCCCTTAATGGCGAACTGCACCTCCGTCGCGGATTGGCCCGGTATTGCACCATCTTCGTTACTGGCACAGGTATGAGAAGGGCTTAACGCCTGTTTCCCCTCCGCCGCGCGTCCACCCGCAACAGCACTGTCTCGGGGGTTTTGTGTCTTTACACGGGCATGAACCTGGGGGAAGTAGCCCTTAACAGCATCGCTGGAAATGTGCATGTTTCGCCCTCGGTCGCTTTATCTGACAAAGAAAAAGGTTTTTACGTATCTGAACGAGAGAGAGAAGGAGATTAGGCAACGCCAGATCGTGCGCTTATATCGCTTTTTTCTGTTTTCATTTCCTTTTCGTGGTGTACAAAAGTTTGTGAAGTATGATGTTTTCTGTGGCATGAACGCTGTTTGCTCTGATGAGTGGTCGAAAATGTGTGTCGCTCTCTGTCTCTTCTCTGAACTGCTCCACGCATGCGGTGGAAGGCGTGTTCATGTTTGATTTGCCCATCATTAAAACCACAGCTGCAATAGACCACTCGTGTTTGTTCATTCTGCGTAACGTCGTTGTTTCAAAGAGGCGGTGCCATGTTCCATCAAGACTAGCGAGCTAGCCAACCAACTAGCATTTAAGCGAATTCCGCGGTTTTACTTGGAAGATCCCCGATTTGAATATAAGGCACGCCGTATTGGCGGACTCGGGATTAATTTTGAACACAACTGAGGGAAGAACGCTTGGCGCGTCGAGTCGTGCGGATGCGCTCCGTATGGGTTCCCGAGTTCTTGGTCTTTTCCGAGCGACTATCTGTACCAGAAGACCCGGACCTGCTCCCACAAGGTCACGGAGAGTTCCTGGAACCCTGCCGCTGTTTGTCGAGGGACGCAAGACCCCTTTTTGCCCCTTTAGGGACATTTTCGTTCACCGGCCGCAACTAGCCGAGCTGGGCCTACTCCAGGCCTAGCGCGATTAGGGACGCTATCGGCGTCGCCGCCGGCCCCTCGAGCCACCACCGACGCCGTGGCGATGGAGTACGCCGTAGACGGAGAAGAAATCTCCCCGGAGGAATATGAAGACCGAAGCCAATGTATACAGGCTGCCATCAAAGCCCGTGATCGAGCTCACCCCAAGCATGGGGACGCCAATGCCCAACAGGCTACAGCTATGACACCGAGGGACGCCACCGCCAAGGCCGTCCACACCAGTGGGGTGAGCCCATCGATAAGACGCCGCCCATATAAAGAGAAGCCGCTCCCGCGTTTGCCCGAGAACGACCACAAGATTGTACACCGGCCGAGAGGCGGACTTTGTCTGCGAGACCACACGGCCACTACACTACTGTACACTCTGTGCCTGGACATCGGAATGAACTTTGGAGAAATCAAGCAACGCGACCAAGTACCCGCAGCACGACCAAGTAAGGATCAATCCTTTTAACAACTCCTTTACCATGAGCACCCCTTCTTTGGAACGCGCAGGGAAATACGCGGAAATAAAACAAATCAAAGTCCTAGACCAAGTCTATTCTACGTGCGCCTACGTAGCGGCACCGGACAACAGCATGAAAGGGATTGCGTATCACGTTCTAGAAGACCAAAGCCACGCCGAGATCATGGACGACATCGTTAAAGTCAAGCCACAGCTAGAGATTGTGGACGCAAGAAGGGTGGGAAAATCATCAAAAGCCCTGCTCATCACTTTCGCCAACACCAAGTGTCCCGGACTCCATTCGATTCGGCGGAGGAATGCACAACTGCTGCCTCTTCAGACCCAAAGTGGAAGCATGCTACAACTGCAGAAGACCGGGACATGGCTCGGACGTGTGTCCGGAAGAACGAAGAAACCTCTGCTACAGGTGCGGCGATGGGCATCCGGTCCAAGACGAGCCAACGTGCACGCTGAAGTGCATCCTGTGCAAGGGAGAACATTTCACGGGATGCAACCAGTGCAAGATCAGATATGAGAGACCGCCTTCCAAGGGAAATAAGAAACGGAATGGCAAGCCTCAAGTGGAATTTCAGCGACCAGAGGGACAGAGAGTGCTACCTGCCCACCCGAAACAGCAGCAGCAAGAGCGAGGCAGAAGCAGATCGAGAAACCGAGCCCAGGGTAACGACCGAGAAATAACAGTTCTTGACAGTCATGAAGGAAGCTTTGTGGTCGGAGAAATAGACTGATATATGTTCGACTTGGTACATCAATGCTTGATTCTCAAAGACGAGATCTATACAAGTGCCTCGCGAGGTTGTCACAGCCGTGGGACGCGTTACGAGTGAGAGGAACGGGATGTTCTCCCGCATAAGTGTTAGGAAATTGCTGTTTGTCTTTATGTCAACATTAAAGTCCCCCACTACTAACATCGGTGTGGATCGATGGACGGTTAATGCGAGTTGCAGGAAGTGCACGACGGCTTTCGTGAGTGCGGTAGCGGACTCACGAAAGCGGTATCAGTCGGTCGCTGCTAGCGCTGGGGGGACGAAAGGGGGGCGGAGCTGGTTACGAGGCCGACGACAACGCCGACGCGAAACCCAGGAACGGACGCCAAAGAGCCATTTGTGTAGCAAGCCCTCCTCCACAGTCTCTCCTCCTCCCTTCCATCATCCTCCCTCGCCCGGAGAGCCGACAGCGCGCATGCGCGGCGGCGGAGCAGATTCGTCGGCGAGCTGGTTACGAGGCCGACGACAACGCCGACGACAACGACGACGCGAAACCCAGGAACGGACGCCAAAGAGCTGTGCTCTAAAACGAGACCGCTTGGAGTCCTACCCGGCGCTACCGAACGCCTGGCGGGAAGGAGCACCCCATCAGGTGAGCGGGACACCGCAATCCTCCCAGGCAAGTAATGAAATTAAAGAGCTTAAGGCAATAACACAGAAACAGAAAAGAATCATTCAGGAACTAATGAAGGCAATAACGCAACAGCAGCAAGAAAGTAAACATATATTGCTCAACAACCCGCGATCTTAACACAGGAACCGCGGAAGGCCTCCCTCCCCCCGTCAAACGCATCCTCGAGGGCACCCTCACCTGCAAGAGGGCCACCGGCAAAAAAGAGGTTTATTGAAGACTCAATGAATCACGAAAACCGGAATCACGAGGAAGTAATGAGCCTAAGAAGAAGAGTGGAAACGAGATTAGACAAAATTGAGGAAAGGCAAAACAATATTGAAGCAAACATAGAAGCACGCCTCACAGCTATCAGAAACGAGACCAGGGGGCAATATCAAACCTTAGCAGAACAAGTAAGAGTCCTTACAAACGCAGCGAAGGCTACAAATGAGCTAGTACAGAAACATGACAAGCAAATGGTTAAGGCGATGGGTAAACTCTTCCCGGCCCCAGGACCCAAGACCTCCACCACAGCGCAGTCCATCTCCATCCCTAAAGCCAATCATGGGGAAGGGCCAGATGAAGATAAGAATATGGCAATGGAACTGTAGGAGCTTCCGCGGGAAGCGGGAGAACCTAGAGCTCCACATTGAGAACCTTGAAACACAAAAAAATCCCAGATGTCATAGCCCTACAAGAAACCAGGAAACAAGTAAAGTTCCGGGATTATAAAACGGCAAAGAAGAAAAACCACTCACGGCCTTCTTGGCCCATAGAAATCTAACAGCAATAGAGCACGAAATTCAATCGAATGGTGCAGACTACCTCCTGATAGAGGTCATACCGGTAAAGAGAAGCGAGGCCCCGCTCTTCATTCTAAACATATATAGGACCCCCAAGGCGGAATCCTCCCCCATAATAAAAGCCATGAACGAAGCCAGAAAAATCACTAAAACGAATCCCCTAATAGTAGTCGGCGATATGAACACACAACGCATGACATCGGGTTACAGAACAAATTTAAAGAAAGGAACTAGCCTCTGGCAACATGTTCAGGATGAATGATACGCGCTGCAAACAGATCCGCTGGTGCCAACTAGGATAGGGAACAGTGTGCAAGCCAACACATGCCCTGACCTGACCCTATGCAAAAACATAGTAGACGCACAGTGGCACAACCCGAACGAAAACCTAGGGAGCGACAATTACATTATAGAGACCACTATACCCAGCAGTACGCTCAACAAGGAAAGAAGGGTGACACGCGTGGTAGACTGGGATAAATTCAGAGAAAGGAGACAGGGTAACGCAGATGGCAAGAAGATTGAAAACCTAAATGAATGGATTCACAAACTCTTGAAAGACGCAGAGCGCAACACCATGACGATAGAGATAGCAGCCGAAAACAATGCCGCTGACAGCAGATCATTACACATGTGGCAGGCACATAATAGCTTACAAAAAGATGGATGAAACAAAAACACAACAGAAAACTTAGGATTAAAATAGCCAAACTAGAAAGGGAAATCGAAAGTCATTCTCAAAACTTAGTAAAACAACAATGGGGACAAACGCGATCAATTGAGCGGGAAATTGGGGCTCAAAGACACATGGCATCTTCTGAGACATCTTTTAGGCCCAGAAAAACGCAGAGCCGCTCACCAGAGGGATGTAGCACGCATAATTCATGGAAGCCCACTTAATGACGAAGAAATGATAACGGAATTACAAAACCGATACCTATGTACAACAAAAACCCTGACGCTTCCCAACTACAGCGGCAACCCCAACCCTGAAATTGACGAAAACATAACGGTAGCAGAGGTAAAGGCGGCCAAACAGACACTTAGAACATGCCCCGCTTCAGGAGCGGAAGGGGTGACGAACAAAATACTAAGAAATCTAGACGAGGACTCTATTCAAAGGATCGCGGAGTACTTTAACAAGTGCTGGAAGTATGGGTGGCTGCCGGAGACGGGGAAACACGCCAAGGTCACTTTCATACCCAAGCCAGGCAAGAAACTTGAACTAAGCAACCTCAGACCCATATCCCTAACATCATGCTTAGGGAAGCTGTTGGAGCACGTGGCGCTATCTAGATTACAAGACCACATGGACAAGCACAATCTCTTTCCGCAAATGATGATAGGCTTCCGGCCCAACCTGTCTACGCAAAAATATAATGCTCAGGATTTCGGAAGAGGTAATAAAGACACCAAATAACACCAACACTAAAGCAATAATGGCACTGGACCTGACCAAAGCCTTCGATAATGTCAACCACAATGCCATCATGCCGACTTGAACGTGGGGGAGAGAATATACTCATACATCAAGGCTTTTCTAACCGACAGAACGGCTCAAATAACATTCGGAAGCATCAAGTCGGATACACTACAATGAGGAAGCAAAGGCACACCGCAGGGGTCAGTGCTGTCACCCTTTCTGTTCAACATAACACGCATACCCATGGCCAAGCCTCTTGGCGCCATACCAAACTTATCCTCGGCACTCTACGCAGACGACATCATCCTCTGGACAGTCAGGGGAAACGAAGGTGATATCGAGAGAACGCTACAGACGGGAGCGAATATAGTGACCGGATACGCCAGGAGAGTTGGACTAACGTGCTCGCCACATAAATCCGAACTCCTAGTTATCAGACAGAGACCTAAGAAAAACGATCTCCCGGCACAATTGGATGTTAGGGTTGATGGTACAAAAGTTCCAGAAGTACAAACCTTGAGAATCCTGGGAATGTACATTCAAAACAACGGGAAAAACGCAACTACACTAAACAAACTAGTAGCATGCGTTGGACAAACCAACAGGCTCATAAGACGAATAGCTAACAAAGACCAGGGAATAAAAGAAACAGATTTGAGGAGGCTAGTGCAGGCTTTCGTGCTCAGCCGCACAGTATATTCTCTCCCCTATCTCAAACTTCAGGCAGCGGAAAAGAACAAGGTTGAATGCCTCATAAGACAATCATACAAGGCAGCTCTTCATCTCCCTAAGTATACATCAATAAAAAGGCTGCTAATGTTAGGCATACAAAACACGCTTCCCGAGCTAGTTGAGGCGCTCAGAATCGCACAGTACGACAGGCTAGCGAGACCCACGGAAAGACACATACTAAGAACCTTGGATAACAGGCAAGAATACATAGAGACGGACGCCTTGCAAATGCATAGAGACATACACAAGTTTCTGAGACTAGATCCAATCCGGAAAAACATGCGTCCCGAACACCACGCAGAAAGGAGGAAGGCGAGAGCCAAAGCCCTCCACAGGCAATATTCAAACCATAAGAAGGCAGTCTGTACGGACGTTGCAGAACTCTGTGATCACGATGCATTTTCGATAGGCGTCGTGGGCAGGGACCTAAAACCAATTTCAGCCGCCTCTGTGTGGAGCAAAAAGGCACACGAGGCGGAGGAAGTGGCCAGCACCCTAGCCACTATAAGCACTGTAGCCAACACAATTTTTAGCGACTCGAAGACAGCCGTTCGAAACTTTGCAAAAGGGAGGGTTCACAAGCCCGCCAAAGAAATCCTAAAACCGCAATATTTCAATGCCACACCCATTAGAATCATATGGGTTCCGGCCCACACGTCGCATCCTGGGAACGAGGCGGCCCACAATTTAGCCCAAGGTTTTGTCAACCGGGCAGTGGGCGAGCCGGTCCTGAGGTCGGCCAGAGAGACCTAGACCAACTACCGCGAGATAATATTATATTACAGAAACAATAGAAGGACGCTCTCGCCACCGGACAAAAGCCTCAATAAACATCAACAAGTGGCCTGGCGGAAGCTACAAACTAACACGTTCCCCAACCCCTATATATACTCAAAGGCCTACCCAGGAGTCTACACCCCCGAATGTAAGCTCTGCGGGGTCACAAAGGCAGGTTTAAAACACATTTTATTCGACTGCGACAATATGAGACCGAAAAGAGAATGGCAACTCTTTAAAGAGCAAGAGTGGCAGGATGCGATGTCCAGCTCGGACCCGGCGGTTCAACTGCAGGCCACCAGCTGGGCTTTGGAAGTCGCCGACAGACAGGGCTTCACGACCATAACAGGTGGCACTAGAGGAACTGATCGGACGGCCACCTCACGCACCCTGGAAGCCCATTAAAATAAACCAAATCCTTTTTGGGGACGAAATAAAGTTTTCACCAACACCAACACAGGTGCATCTTTAACGTAGCCCCGACACACCCGACACGGACACTTTGTCATTTCTCCCCCATTGTAATGCGGGGAGAAATGCGGGGAGATTTGTTGAAGGATGATGGACAGATTGTTCTAGAGAAACTGGCCACCCTTTATACGCAATGCCTCATGACCTCGAGCGTACCGCAATCTTGGAAGAACGCTAACAAAATCCTAATCCATAAGAAAGGGGACGCCAAAGACTTGAAAAATTATAGACCGATCAGCTTACTGTCCGTTGCCTACTAACTATTTACTAAGGTAATCGCAAATAGAATCAGGAGCACCTTAGACTTCTGTCAAGCAAAGGACCAGGGAGGATTCCGTAAAGGCTACTCAACAATAGATCATATTCACACTATCAATCAGGTGATAGAGAAATGTGCGGAATATAACCAACCCTTATATATAGCTTTCATTGATTACGAGAAAGCGTTTGATTCTGTCGAAACCTCAGCAGTCATGGAGGCATTACGGAATCAGGGTGTAGACGAGCCGTATGTAAAGATACTGAAAGATATCTATAGCGGCTCCACAGCCACCGTAGTCCTCCATAAAGCTGGCAACAAAATCCCAATAAAAAATGCGTCAGGCAGGGAGATACGATATCTCCAATGCTATTCACAGCGTGTTTACAGGAGGTATTCAGAGACCTGGATTGGGAAGAATTGGGGAGAAAAGTTAATGGAGAATACCTTAGTAACTTGCGATTCGCTGATGATATTGCCTTGCTTAGTAACCCAGGGGACCAATTGTAATGCATGATCACTGACCTGGAGAGGCAAAGCAGAAGAGTGGGTCTAAAGATTAATCTGCAGAGAACTAAAGTAATGCTTAACAGTCTCGGAAGAGAACAGCAATTTACAATAGGGAGCGAGGCACTTGAAGTCGTAAGGGAATACATCTACTTAGGGCACGTAGTGACGGCGGATCCGGATCACGAGACGGAAATAATCAGAAGAATAAGAATGTGCTGGGGTGCATTTGGCAGGCATTCTCAGATCATGAACAGCAGGTTGCCATTATCCCTCAAAAGAAAGGTCTATAATCGCTGTGTCTTACCAGTACTCACCTACGGGGCAGAAACCTGGAGGCTTACGAATAGGGTTCTACTCAAATTGAGGACGACGCAACGAGCTATGGAAAGAAGAATGATAGGTGTAACATTAAGGCATAAGAAAAGAGCAGGTTGGGTGAGGGAACAAACGCGAGTTAATGACATCTTAGTTGAAATCAAGAAAAAGAAATGGGCATGGGCAGGACATGTAATGAGGAGGGAAGATAACCGATGGTCAATAAGGGTTACGGACTGGATCCCACGGGAAGGGAAGCGTAGCAGGGGGCGGCAGAAATTTAGGTGGGTGGATGAGATTAAGAAGTTTGCAGGCACGGCATGGCCACAATTAGTACATGACCGGGGTTGTTGGAGAAGTATGGGAGAAGCCTTTGCCCTGCAGGGGGCGTAACCAGGCTGATGATGATGATGATGATGATGATGATGAAATGCGGGCGCAGCAGCTGCGATGTCATCTCGTGATCTCGTGCATAGCAGTGCAGACCCATAGGCGCTAAGCCACCGCGGCGGGTACTGACGATGTGGATGTAATGACCAGAAGAGGACGACTTAGACAAAGCGACCTGGACACTATGGAAATGGTTTAGACGTTTCTTATAACTGCGCGAAAAAACGAGGAGAAAAGAAAAAACGCACACCACACCACGAGTGCAGACTGCCAACTGTTTATTTTTGCAAAGCAAGCCACATACATATCATTCGGGAACCTGTTCACGTGTGCGCATCGTCACTCTCACATGTGCCGATAAACATAAACACGTAAATAATTATGTACTGGGCAACAGTGTATGCACGATTGCGACAAGCGATCACCAAAATAACCATGAGCCAATGTTACAGCATCATAAAAGAAGGCGAGATAACATAGAAAAGCACGAAGAGACTGCGAAAATGTGAAGGAAACGGATATGGCACTTAACAATTAACCAGTGTAAAGGCGAAACATGAGGCCATAAAATCGTTTGAAGAAAGCCAAAAGTGGGAAAAAATAAGCAAAAGGAACATAACAACAAAGGGGGATATCACACCGATCAACAAATGAGGAAATGATGGTATGAAGTGATGAAGTGATGAAGCCTCAAAATATGGCCTAATGAAAATAACCATGGAAAGTGGGGATGGACGACTGTTGAATTTACAAACGTGAATATTGAAAGAGTGATACCTGTTGAAAAAGTTAACGTTCGGCAGCACTCACAGCACAGAACACCAACAAAAAACAAAACAAAAATAAACAAAAAACAAAAACCTTAGACCACCAAACGGAATTTTTTAAAAGGCATACTCCCCAAAATTGAATTCTTCTGGAAGCAACGAGACAGGTGGTGGGCTGGTACATTTGGCGCCATTTTTATATGTGAAATGCTTCGGCTATCTCCCTTTCAGTCTGATCCCTGTGAAAGAACCGGAACGTTGTCTCATCAAAAATTGCTTTGCAAGAGTTGTTTCTTCCGCCCTCTTCCTCTGCATCTGCCTCATTGCATGGCCAAAGTGTCTCCTGCCTTATTCTTTGCATCCAGCTGGTGTTCCCGCTTTCATTGAAGCACCTGTCCCTTTGTTCAAAATAAATCTTGCCACATGTCTCGGGAATCGAATACACTACTCCACAAACACAATCTGTGCAGTGCGTTTTCTGCATCGTTGAACATTGTGGCCCACTCTTTTTCTTGCCTGTAACCATGGGGCACACTCTACTGAGCATGATGGAGCCGAAAAAACGATCTTGCCCCGTAGTGGCTGGCCACTTTTTCGCTGATGTGCGAAACTCGATGAATATAGGGTATGACCTACAGACATACAGGGGATACAGGGGAAGACTTACAGGGTATACTCGAAGAAGGGCTGATGTTTTCGTTCAAGCCGGCACCTGAGTGATCGGAGCTTCTTGCCGTGGTGCATCTAGTGCGGCAGCGAGTCCTGGAAAAGCAGGGGGAACGTGCTGATGGGGGACGGTGTGGACTGCCTGCAGCGCACCGTAAGTGATCAGGGGGGGAAAAATAACCCCTTAAGGAAAGTAGTGAGCTACATCAAGAAAAATGACCTCGCCATCTGACAGGCAGATAAAGGAGGAGGCTTCGTAGTTATGCCTGCTGCCACCTTTGACAGAAAGGCAACTGAAGCTGTAAAAAATAATTTCAAGATGGCTAATTTCCTCCCGAAGAGACAGAAACGACTTTCCGTCGAGTTTCTAAAATCATTCACCTGGATTCGTTAAGGAATGTAGTTTACATCGAAGGAACGAGCCACCTCGAGATCTTCTTGACTGGAAAGACACACAAACCGGACAGCCCCCTGATATCCATCATTTCAGAAAAAGACACTTCGCAAAGGATAATTGGGAACTTTCTTCAATCAAACCTGCGGATGATACTTGGCAATGACCTTTTTATAGTCCGATCTTCCACAGAAGTCATCAGACACGTGGAAGAAGATCTTCCTAGGGCAACAAAAAGGGTTTCTCGATTGACATCGAGGACCTGTCCTACTCAATCGCACATGACGGTCTGTTGACAGCTATTAAGCAACAAATTCAAGATACCTGAGAAGTAGCCTGTCACAATATGGCAGGGGTGAGCACAGAGGATTTCCTCGAACTGTTAAGTTTTTATTTGAGTTCCACAGTATTGCCTTTTATGGAAACCATTATGTGCAAATGGCTGGAATATGTATATGCTCTTCAGTTGCACCAATTCTTTGAGATATATATCTGCCAGCGTTTGATAAACGAGTTCAGCAATTATTTTCCGGGTATATTGTCGTGCGCAGTTTCCTTTATTTTTATGACTCCTTAGTCATAGCCTACGTGCCCGCACAATATAAGCTTAATAATGCGGTAGATCACCTATTTAAGATATTCCAATCATCTTCGAGGCGGCAGCCTTTCACCCACGAGTTAGGCAGGGTTATAAAACACCCTTCAGTTTTTGGAGCTCCGTCATAATTTTTATCCAAAACACATCTGTTGGTAATACAACCCAAGGACAAAGAAGGCCCCACTGTCGTTTGAAAGTGCACATTCGAAACTAGTTAAGAGATCCAACATAGCCTCGCTTGTAAGTCCGCCCTGAAAAAATTATGCGGGCACAAGTTAGAAACTAGTTTCAATCGGCAAGTTAAGTCGTTTTTTCGGCTCCATGGAAGCTCAGTAGAGTGTGCCCCATTATTACAGATAAGATAAAGAATACGCCACAATGTTCAACCATTCACAAAACGCACTACACAGATTGTGTTTGTGGGGTAGTGTATTCGATTCTCTTGACATGTGACAAGATTTATATTGGACAAATGGGCAGGTATTTCAGTGAAAGGGCACGAGAACACCAGTGGCTTGTAAAGAACAAGGCAGGAGGCACGTTGGCCCTGCACTGTGACAGATGCGGAGGAAAGAAAGAGCGCTGAAGCAACAACCCTTCCAAACCTATTTTGAATAAGACAACGTTCCTGTTCTAGTCGAGGGATCAGACTGAGAAGGAGATTGTCGAAGCGTTCTACGTACAAAAAATAACGACATATGCATTAATACGCCATCTGTCTCGTTGCTTCCAGAAGAAGTGATTTTTCTGGAATACGTCTTTTAAAAAAATTTGGCAGTCTCGGGTTTTTAGTTTTTGTTTTTTTGGTGTTTGTTGTAGGTACATTGTGCTGTGAGTGCAGCCGAGCGTTGGTTTTTTCACCAGTTCTCATTCTTTGCATAGTCACGTTTGTAAATTCAATAGTGGGCGTCATTCCCAATTTACATGGTTGTTTTCATTAAGCCATATGTTGAGCCTTCATCCTTTCGTGACGTCATTTCCACATTTGTTCATCGGCGTGATATTCCGCGTTTGTTGTTACGTTGTTTTCTTGTTTTTGTTCTGCCCTTTTTCCTTTCTTCAAACAATTTTATCGCCTCATCCTTCGCTTTTACATCGGTTATTTGTTGGGTGCCATATTCGTTGTCCTTCACATTTTAGCGATCTCTGCCTGTTTTTTTTCTGTTTTTTTTATTTTATCTCTCCCCCTTTTATAATGCTGTAAGATTGGCTAATGCTTATTTTGGCGATCGCTGGGATACACTGTTACCCAGCTGATAACCTTTTACGTTTGTATGTTTATTGGCACACTTGAGAGTGACAATGCGGACACGTGCACAGGTCCCCGAATAAAATATATTTATGTTGCTTGCTTTCAAAAAATAAACACTTGGCATTCTGCGCTCGTGCTGTGGTGTGTGTTTCTTTCTTGTCCTTGTTTTTTTCGTGCAGTTATAAGGAACGTCTAAAGCTATGAACCGCAAGCCCGCCATAACGTCCTACTTTGACAATGGCGGTATGACGATACGATTCCTAAATGATTGACATCTTACATTGACGATAGTGTGACGACAAAAGATTGAGGACAAGGGCTGATGGCGTATGTGTGACTGGATAGCATGGCGACGACTTCATTCCAAGGACTGTATAATGACAAAGCTATGACAAGAAGCGGATGAGGAAGCTCCATTGATGATGAAGAAATATGCGCGATCGTATGATGAGGCCTGTTGCATGCCGATGCAATAACGCCCATGGCATGGCTATGCCGGCATAATCTTCAGTGAATGACGACAGTTAAGACACAATGACGAACTTATAATGACGTTGATAGAATGGCGAAACTATTTGACGAACCATGACGACACTGGGATGAAGATTGCGAAGTGATGAAATTGCAAAGAGAGCAGCACGACGACAGTGGTATGAAGATGACTGTGGGACTGCAACGGAATTACGATTGTCAGGTGAGCAAGTTAAAATGCCGAAGATGGAGCAAGCGCGACCGCATCACACAATGCTCGGAAAGCGGAAATATGATGACCAATGCATGACAAGGACGCAACGAAGACGGTAGCATGACAGTTGTATGAATACAATAGGATGAAAAGGAGGGTACGATTAGAATGGCGTGACGGTGACT
Source organism: Dermacentor albipictus (assembly GCF_038994185.2). Lineage (NCBI taxonomy): Eukaryota > Metazoa > Arthropoda > Arachnida > Ixodida > Ixodidae > Dermacentor > Dermacentor albipictus. The sequence continues at coordinate 82,210,378 of NC_091830.1, read as the reverse complement.
CCATTAGCAAAACACGTTGCGGGACTTGCTGGTGATTAAAACACGTTGGCGGGCTAGTTGGTTAGAATCCATGGTAGAGTGTATAAGCGCGACAGTACGGAGGACGTACGAAGAAACAGATACACAGACAGCTATGCTTTCAGCTATGGATTTTATTTCCGCACGCATCGATTAATATACACCGTACGAGCGGTAACAAATGTAACAGCAAAGAACATTGAGTGGTGAATTTCGATAAAGCGTACGCGTGTGCAAAGCATAGGGAAAGCATGTACTGCAGTGGTCACAAAGATAAACCGAGGAATCGTATCTCTTTTTCAAGTAGCGATACCGAAGGCTTGCTCACGCACTTTTCCTCTAATTTTGCAATCTCGTAGGCCTCCACAATCTCCTTCGTCATCCTGTTGTTGCTGACGCAATTTTTTTAAGGACACTGAAAAACAGCATTGGAAGGCCGACCACTCTTTATGTCTTTCCCTGTCCTCGTCAAGAATGTAGCACTGGATTACTTGCTTTGGCAAAAATAAAATTGAGGACGCTTAAGCTTCGCCTTCAAGAGTGGAACGCGATAGTGTTATCGCACCGCGTTCGCACCGCCTACTCAAACACGCTACGCCAGCCAAACGTCGCGATCGGCAGAGATAGCCGGACCCCGACGCGCCATGAAGGCTGACGCGGGCATGCAGCGAGTGGCGCGCCACGTGTCGGGGCAGCGCCGTACATTGCGAGGAGGGGGTCTTCTGTGTTTGCCGCAAGATGGCTCTGTGTGTGCGCAGAGCGCAGAAGAAATTTAGCGGTAACGTACTTCGCTACTCGTGAAGCTGCGACTTCTGTAAGTTACATGGTCATAATTACCGATATACACCGCAGTATAACTTTCTACGGCACATTTCTAAGGCAACACCGCATTCAATAGAGGCAATTTTGTCCCGTTCTGAAAGAACGAACTCGTGGCTCGTGAACTCGAGCCATGGTTACAAAGCAAAGGTCTTTCTGTACCTTGGTCGGTAAACTGCTTAATCTGTAATAAGCCAGAATCAATTGAGCATATTTTTATTGACTGCCATGACGCCGTATTTCTGTGGGACGTCCTACAAAGAACACTTAAAAAAGAATTGCCGATAAGCCCTTTTGGAATCCGGTTTCTTCCACGTGCAGAAACAGGGGAAGCGCCGAGTGATATGCTAATGCTGCTTTGCATGCACAGCGTATGGAAGACAAGAATGGACATCAGACATTGTCATATACAGGCTCACTCAGCAAGACACTATTTTGTTGAGAGCATTATATACACACGCGACTTGTTCAGAGCACTATGTGAACCCCCGGAATGGCTTCCTGTACTAGACCAATTGGCTTCTGTGAAGCCCTTCTAAACACCTTACACTTGCCGAGCTGTGGCTGGTGTTTTTAGAATATGTACATGTCGTGTAATTGATCTTTTTGTTTGCGTTTGTGAAAACGCAATAAAGAAAAAAAAACTCGTGGCTCAGTGGTAGCGTTTCCGTCTCACACGCCGCAGACCCTGGTTCGATTCCCACCAGCCCATCTCACAAGATATTTTTTTCATTTATGAAGTGCCTTATGGAATTTATCGCTCGCGGCCAACGCCATGGACGCCGACGCCGCCGACACCGCCTTTTCTGCGACACGAGCTCCTTAACGCTGCCGCGTTAAAGAGTTTATGGCAATTACGTCGGGACGATGACGGTATGAACTGCAGGGACGTTACGCACCAAATGTATGACGACGATGGCAAAATGTCAGTAGTGCGGCAAAGCTGGTACGACAATGGAATGAGCATAGTGGCACCATGCGTGCGAGCACAAACTAGTGGACAGAGTTATTAGAGAATGTGCGAGAAGGTTTGACGTAGAAGGCGTGGCGACAACGGCATGACGAGAGTCGTTAGACGAGCGTGGGGTGACGGTCGAAAAACCACAGCGGCGTCCCACCGACGGTACGGCAACGAATTCTTGAAGATTTTATGACGTATTTGGTGGCACGACGAAAGCTTGACGATACTCGTTTGACGCGGCTGGAAACACGACGATGGAACAACCAAGACGGCATCACCACCACGAGTGCATACCTTCACAGGCATAAGCTATTTGACAACTTCGATCAGTGGGTCCTTCTAATATGCGTGAGGCTCTCGCATAACCAAGCTGTAATGCCGGCGGCGATACAATGACCGCGATGGCATTACGACCACAAAGACATGCCTAGTGGCCCGAACTAACACACAACTTCGACCCATTGGTCGATGTAATAGAACGGACCAACGGACGTACTGATTGACAGACCTGTCTAATGTTACGTCAGACGCAAGCGCCAACAATCCAGCGTGTGACCTAAACAGATGAGAAATGGTACTCGGCTGTTCGGCAAAGCATCACGCGGATATTCGCACTTCCTTCCGAGTGCAGAAGTAAAAAATATTACCGACGATTACGTTACTTCCTAATGCGAAATTTGAGCGCAGCAAATAAGCTGTTTCACCTTTTCGATAGATTGAGGCAAAGAAATCGAGCAACACATGTATGCGCTATCACAGAATGTTTCTTTTATTTTTCACACGTATTCCTTTAACAAAGACTCCACTAACAGTTCTTGACAGTCATGAAAGAAGCTTTGTGGTCGGAGAAATAGACTGATATATGTTCGACTTGGTACACCAATGCTTGATTCTCAAAGACGAGATCTATACAACTGCCTCGCGAGGTTGTCACAGCCGTGGGACGCGTTACGATGGCTCTCTGATTGCCACCGCACAGGGCGAACGGCAGCGGAAATTTCGGCTCGGACGGTGCACATATACAGATCCGCCGCCACCGATCTGGCTCTCTGATTGCCACCGCACAGGGGTTGCATTGGAGGAGGAGCGAAGAAAGGAATTAAGTTCGAGCCGGCGCTTTGACAACCGAAGACTCGCAGGAAGAGGGGGGAGGGGGGCGGCGTGTACACCCAGCGGCAAACGATGGGGGCAGAAGCGCGCGCAGCAAGCGGACAACACGATAAAGGGAGGAGGGAAGAGATAGCAGCGACTGACTGATGCCGCTGACGCCGATAGTGAGTCAACCCCAGCTGCGGAGTTGGTTTCAGGGACAACGCCGCCGATGCCGACACAAACAATATGATACCCTCGCTTCCGCAGCGCTAAGAACCAGGTCTAGCCGTGGGAAGGTGGTCACGTATTCGTCGACGTGCCGGGGCCTACGTCAAATAACCAGCGCGTCGGCAACTGAAGAGCACCCTATCCGCCACACAAGAACAGGGGGGGGGGGGACCCTTTCCTCCTCTTTCTGCATGGCGGCGACGGTGTTCTATGCAGTCACGTTATCTTGACTCTCTAGCGGCGTCAGCGGCATCCAGCGGTATCAGTCGGTCGCTGCTAGCACTGGGGGGATGAAAGGGGGGCGGAGCTGGTTACGAGGCCGACGACAACGCCGACGACGACGCGAAACCCAGGAACGGACGCCAAAGAGCTGCGCTCTAAAATACGTGCAGAGCTGCTTCTAGCACGTACGCTTTCCTGTCACCACATATGCTCGCGATGAACCGGCACAAACATGAGGGCGTAGTTTGCGCCGTGGAGCATTTCGACGGCAATGAATGCTAGCGCGGTTCACGACTTGCTACCCTAAGATGCATTTAGAAGTGTTCCTAGGGGGCAGGTGAGTTATATGACATGATATTAACGCGTAATGTTCATAAAGCGCACAAAAAGCGCGATTGCAAACTCCGAAAGGAACAGAAATATTGCGGTGAAGGCTTTAAGAGAAATTCGGCTATGAGTAATATAACAGCTAATTAGGCGATTCGGCAAGAGTCGCCGGTGGCGTTTGTAAGCGCAGCAGGATGCGCGACAGGCATGCATGCTGAACCACCGCCAAAGACTCGGCTGTTTTTTTTTTTTTTGAGAATCACCTCACGTTCGTAGAGTGTGCGCTGCACAAGAAACACTGCTGGGCTGGATGTCTTTGTTGGACGCTTGCACGTGCTTGCCTGACTTTTGAATGTGCTTTCAGCCACCTTTAACTTCTCTGGCGCACTCTTTTTCTTGTTTTGCTGAAAATTCAACTCCCGTGTACTAAAGAATAAAAAGAACAGTCAGCGGTGGCGTTGCAGTTACGTCTGTACTTCATGCGCTGCGATTGAGGGTTTACTTATTTATTATTTTCGTGTTTATTTTCCCAAGCATAGCATGTTTTTCTTGCATTTCTTTCACCTTTATTTATTTATTTATTTATTTTTATCTTCGGCAATGTATTTGACGTGGCGGAAAAATTTTCGCCACTTGGATGCGATTACGGCAAGTGACCGCAAGCAACATGTCCTGACGTCACTAAACCAAGAGATCTGATGCAAAATCGGGTCATTTATATGAGTACGCTGATTGCGCTGTTTCTTCGATAAGTTTAACCTGCTCTTATTTTCATGTGCTTTCTTGTGCGTGTAAGAGAAATTCCTGTGCGTCACCCGACGGTTACCTACGAGTGCATGTTCGGCAGCACCTACGAAGCTTTACCTTCTAAGATGTATAACGGGGAGAAACCATGCATCACGTCAGGAAAGCTGTCAGAGACAAAAAAAAAGTAACACCAAAGTACGGGATTAAACTGCTATCAAACCCACGTGACCCGAATAGGAATCGATAATTTTCCTGCAATGACAGCTAACTAGACGGCTGACTTGACACTAGGGACGTGCTGGTTCAACGGCGGAAGGAACATCGGCGGTGTAGGAACGACGCATGCGCAGAACGCCGAAAAAGAGAGAGTAGTTGCGGACCACCGTGGCCCAACGATATTCGAGCGCAAACTACGATGGCAGAATGACTTGTGCTGACAACGTGGTCGGTTGTGGAAGGGCGCGCTGTTGTCCGGTATGAATGGGCAAGTTGCACTAGTGTGTCCGTCATCCATGAACACCTATAGATCGTGTATGGTAAAGAGGTAACGTCTCAGGCCATGCATCGCAGGGCAACGAGTTCTACCAGAGTCGTTTCTTCAAGCTGATTCCACGTTACCACAGCACTCTCCTTGTCGGTGGCGACAATGTAGAAAACTAGTGCGCGTCGTGTAGTTCATGAGTCCGTGGTGATTGTGTTTATATCCAATAATGATTACGTGTAAAAATAAATGACGAAACCTAATTTCGAAACGTACTTCGCATTTTATGTGCATTTTATGTTTCTAAAAATATATCGTTGTGCGCTTTACACAAGTTCACCACTGAAATGTCGTCTATAATATACTGAACAAAAATAACCACCGCATGCTCAGTTAGAATAGCAGCCCTCAGGCGCACTGTCGCTCATTACCATCGAAGTATGTCCCTTCCAGATCACGTTTGCGCAATATGTAGATTGTGTAGACGAAGCTACAACAAATTAGAAGTGGGTATACTCTACTTACATAGCCGTAAATGCTTTTGAACGTAAGCAGAACGATGACGACTAAAACGACGCTCTCACTCGCGCTACTAATGTTAAAATTTTTGTAACTGATTTCCGTTGGCATGTGCCCAAAGCAGTGTCCCGCTGAAGGGTCCAGAAGGAACTGCGTTTAGCGGAAATGCTAGTTGTACGACAAGGGTCGCTCGTGCCTGGTGGCGAACGAAAGCTGAAGGTTACTTGAAGAGCGCTTGGCGGAGCTAACTGAACTGAGAAGAGTTGCGCTTCACTGCGTTCGTTAGGTAACTATTGGGCAGGTCTGTTGATTGCAGTTTGGACTTCCACGTCTTCACAACTGTGAAATGCTCCGATTCGACAGGATGTCCACCAATCATTTAGTGAATCGGTAGCGAAGCGCAAATGCAGCATTGGCTTATTTGCTATAGGCATGCGTTGTGAAAGTATCGAGTCAAGGGCCACCGAATCGAACGCCTTTTTCTAACTCTGGAAGCGCGCACAAGTAGCTGCGGCAGTTGTCGAAGCAGTGATGAGCACGGTGATTTGCGGACGCTGTGCCGAGACAGGCTCGCAGAACGCTGCTCTACACCGCACACAGTAAAAGCTCTGACGCGAGATAACATTTATTCAGCCGTTGAACGAGCCCGACAATTTCAACTTAAAAAATAGTGAAAGCAACGAGAACATTGGACGTACTTGAATAAAATCACTGACGAATCCTTTATAACGTACTTCTAAAGAAACCTGAAGAAAAACCTCGGACGTACTTTTAGGCAACTCATAGATAGATAGATAGATAGATAGATAGATAGATAGATAGATAGATAGATAGATAGATAGATAGATAGATAGATAGATAGATAGATAGATAGATAGATAGATAGATAGATAGATAGATAGATAGATAGATAGATAGATAGATAGATAGATAGATAGATAGATAGAATCAAAACCTCCACAGTAGGGGATCAATGCTAATCGCCATAAAAAAGTATTCGTGAGGAATCAGATAATGAAGAAGTATGTCAGACTTTCTAAATTTTTGATGTTTACCTCCTTGAAAACTGTCTGAGGAAGTTTTTTTTTCAGTCTTCAATACTGTTTTGCAGAAAAGACTGCTTGCAAGATTTGGTATATCCATGAAGTCGCTGTATATAGACTCAATTGAAAAGACGGCGGGAAGTAGTATAAAGAATTAGCAGGAGAGCACCATGATAGCAGTTATAGTATATTTTCTGGAATAAAAAAAGAGACAATCTATCCTGTGGCGCACTGAAAAAGGTTGAAGATAGTGGGATGGCTTGATGTTTTCACTGATGTTTGAGGCTGGATCCAGATGTTCAGGCTTGGGTTGAGACCTTTATTCGCTACCGGGGATGTTCAGGGTGCTAACAACGTCTCGTCTTCGGTCACGACGGTGAGCTTATCCCCAACCCATCGCTGTAGGCCTGAGCGTCACCTTTACCTAAATATATTTATTCATTCATTTTTTGCACAGTTATTGTTCTGTGAACATATTTCTACTTGATTCGTTGAGGACCATGAATTGGATGCTTACACTATGTGTAAACAAATGTTACGTGGCTTGCTATTCATGAATAAAACAATGATACGGATATTTTGTATTACATCTAACTATGTTTTGTCTTCTTAAGCATTAGGAACTGTTATTAGTAATACTAAGAAAACATAGAAAATATACCTATTCGCCTCTGAAATGGCTTATTTCAGACTTGCTGAACCATAAGCCCCACTGATTTACATAAAACCGCAACCTTCATACTTTACAAAAGATATAGGGGACTGCACTGTTGGGCATCAAGCTTCCACGAATTGCCTCATTTATTTAAACTCATCGCTAAGTTCGAAATTCCCAGCAGTGCACAATTTTTGCATTTCTATCTTTTTAGCTATCCCTGTCTTAAATATTTTTTCTCATTGCGCAAACCGTTTTTGATCTAACAACCCTTACGTAGCGTAATATATGTCATTATTTGGCTGTCATTTATGTAATGTTCTCCTGTCGTTCCCTGCGCTCGCAGTCAGCAGCGCAGCCACATGTGCGACATTCGCTTTTACCTTAGCTGCCATGTAAAACTTCATCTCTCGTGGATTTGAATAAAATTATCTCTTTATTTAGAACAGCTGACGTCGATTTAGGCCGTGCTCCGGAGCTGCGCGGGCAAAGACAATGTTGGCATGGGCCCGCATGCCTCCAGCACGCAGACGTAGCACGGCAGCTCACCATCGCGTTAGGTGCGACTAAAAGATGCGCACACGGCAGAAGTGTCCGCTAGAACACGACGCGAAATGTAAGTCCAGGAGCATGTTCGGGTTTGGAGTACAGATCGCGGATGCTGACGTAGTGGAACATTTGCATGTCCCACACTCTTAAGCAGAGTCAATGGTCACGCGCTCTACGTCACCACGTAGTGTGACCTGAGCACACTAGGCAAGCTATCGAAGTGTTTCTCTATTTCTTTTCGTTATTACGGGATTGAGAACTAGCACTTTTATATTTTCATGAGCACTGGGTCAATGATTGTTGAGAAGAGAACACTGAAAAACGTGCGCTGCGCTACTGTCTGCATCTCGCAACTTTCAACGAACTATTGTGACATCATCAGGTAAAATCGCAAGAGATTTGCCGAATCAAATGACACATGCAACGGCGAAACTGTCACGTAATGTAGAATAAATGAAGGAACCCGAATAATAATTTGGATGGCACGTTGATTTACGCATGAGCATCCCTCACATTAATTTTGATGACCGGCGAAGGTCCTTGAGCGATACGGTGGTCACAAAAGCGTAAGTTTTCGGCCTAGCCGTAGGTTCCTGTTCAATCGCTTAATCGCCGTTGTACTAGTCATTCCAATTTATTACCGTATCTATACACTTAAAATAAGTTCCGTTGACATGGTGCTTCACATGAAGCTCAAATCTGAATGCCAGGAATTAGACAATTTTGAAATAGCGTCACAGAGTGCAGACATCAGACTGCGGAAAGTCGCGAATGCACATGATGTCGAAAATGGCAGAGTGAATCTAGAGGTTATTAAGACACAAGGCGAATGTAGAGGTTATTAAGACACAAAAATATAGTTCCACTGGTTCCGCATACGTTGTGGAACGTTGAAATGCGGTATGTTTCAATAGCACCTTTGGCATTTTTCCTAAGTGCACCGTGGGCCACGTAAAAAATGCATGTCCTCAATATGAATGAAATATAAAAGACCAGACGTGGACGCTTGGTTTCCAGAGAGTCCGAAAGTTCCCCAGGACATCTTATTCGTAACGTATCCCGCAATCAAGGTAACCCGAGGGAATCCTGAAGACACCCCACGTACGGCTTGCGCCATGCATTGTTGCGCTCACAGACGATGACATGGAAATGGTAGCTATTTTTGTAAGATCCCAAAAGGAAACAAGTTGCTAGGAAGATACATTTTTCTTTCTTTGTCGAGGCTCCCAGCTTTCGCGTGTCTTGTATGCGCCGTTTATCTTGTAAGCCGGGGTTACTCGAAATATCCTTAATTGGCGCTCTCCCGTACAGATTAGAATAGCTTTGACACGCAAACGTAGGCATCACGTACCTCTGTTTGAATTATGAGGACAGTGTACCACATAGGACAAGACTGTTTGAGCAAGGAATGTCTTCGGTGCGAGGAGAGGACATCTAACTTAAAGAGCCATGTCCGCTTACTACATCAGGAACATTTGTTCAACCACTCCAGAACGTCTGAACTATTCCTCTTAGAGCGAACCTCTTTTTTTGGGTAAATCACGATCAGGATTTGCGAGCGACTTGCCGTCACACGTGACTGAGAGCGCTCTTGGCGCTAGCTGCTGACGTCTGCCTCATCGAAGCGAAAGAGTTCGATTTATTTATCTTACCATATGACGGCTCAGTCTTCATTCAGCAGGAAAGCAGTTCAGTTTAATGGGTCATACAGACATTCATCATGGGCGTATCAAACTTGTCTCTGAAGTACAGCAAAATATATTCTTTCTCTACGCCCGACAAGATATGGCTATGAGGAAAGCCATAGAAAATTTTATTTTGACGTTTATTTATTTATTTATTTATTTGTTTATATAAACACATTTTTACAGCGCCAATGAGAAAGCGGTAGCAATTTCAAGGAAATCTACCACCCCGGATATTCACGTCAACTTCGCAATACTCAATACGTCAAGCAATATGTTGCTTCATGCTTCTGAATACGTGCAAAGCTATGTTTATGCGCTAGCGTTTATGCGAAAAAGTTAACGCAAGCCTTGTTGTCTTGTCGCTGATATCGCTGGCTTATCTTGATTTCAATCAATGTAATTCAAATCAAGAAGCTTGAAACGCAATATCGATGAACGCCCACGGAAGATATCTGACGGAATTCGCGGTCATGATAATGAGAACAAAATATATTATTGCCATTTTATTGCGGTACTGTAAAAACACGCATATTCTTAAACGGCACGTTCTTTATATTACATTTCTGTTGCAATACAAATTGGTAAGTTATTATTCGATACATTTTTCTTCCAGAAAATTCCATACTTCACGCCTTAATAGCCATAGCCACATCACTTGGATGCTGGTCAACGTTTAAAAAGTTTCAATAAAATTACCACTCGGTTCTGAAAAGAAGTATCGTTCGCAGCAGAGTCCTCTTTCTTTCATGCTTGAGTGAATGTTTAGATGTATGATATATGTATGTGTAAGTACAGAAGCTTGAATATATTTTATAAGTTTCCGAATTTGATGACATCAGCTTAGTGGACCAAATTTTAGCAGCTAAATCAGAATAATTGCTTTTTTAGAACAACATCTTAGCAGTTGCATGTGGTTGCCAACAAGAAAATCTGATTGAAAGGTCGGTGAATGAAGCTGAGAGAAATTATTCTGGACAAACAAGGCAATTTTTATGGTTATCGGAATTTATGAAATGACTTCTTCCAGCGCAAATATGAAAAAAACCCAACCAAAGAAGATCGTTACCATTAGATTCGCTGCCATTTGCGCTAGGACATGGAACGCTTACCGTACTTTCAAGCGTATGAGACGTGGCCTTTTCTGATGTTTCTGCCTGTGCGTCTTACACAGCGACGCATCTTACATATGAAGTTTAACCCACTGAAGATCGGATGTGCCGAACGTCTGCACTAATGACAAAGTTGAATGTCGAAAGAACGTTCAGCTAACAACTTTCGCTTGACGTGAAATAGTTTCATTTTGTGTATAGATGAAATGCAGCGAGTTGTTTTGGCGGGTCGAGGTGGGAAGTTACCTAAATCTCTTATAAACAGCGGTTTGTGGAAGGTTAGCCTTACTTGCCTCAAAATTGCTTAAGTATAGAATATTGTGACGAAGATGCGCGCATGCGAACCCATTAGTATCTCATTACAAAATGTGTGTCTTTGTATATCAAAATTTCCTACCTGTTTTTAGGTGGCGAATATTATACATGAATGCGGCCTTTACACCGGGAAATAGCGGATTTTTTTTTCCTTAAATATTTTTCGATACTTCGTTTACATACTCAATAAAAAGAACCCAGCCTTATTTCCTGAGGGTTATGCGATTTCGCACGTAGTTAGCGAAATAAAAATTCACTCAACCGTTCTTCCGTGTGAGGCAAAGGTTCTGCACACCGGAAGCATTATTAAACACTTCAAATATGACAATTTCCCCCTTCTTTTCTCGCGCATTAGAGACAGCGCAAGCGAGATAACGAGCACTGACACCAGGCCATGTGGCAGGACAAGAGAGAGAGAGAAAGGCGAACACAGGGAGGTTAACCAGTGATTATCTCCGGTTGGCTACCCTGTACTGGGGGAGGGGCAAGGGGATGCGATAGGTGAGAGGGAGGAGTTAAAAAAGGAAACAAACACCTAAACACATACACGCACGTACACACGAACTGTTTCTGTGGGCACTGTCACACAGCCCGCAAAGACGTTCCGAGTGTTAAACAGGGTCACCGTACAATCCTACATCAGACAGTGTGCAGTCACAATTTGTCAGAAATTCCCGTGTGTTTAGGTACCGCAGCAGCGCCTTCATAGCGTATCGCGCTGATGTTCGCGTGGCCCAGCTTCCAAGGATCTTGTTTTCTGTCTTGGGCGCTTGTCGAGTTGGTCTAGGGTGGCTGAGAGGACTGCTGATTGCGGGTTGGAACGAGAGCGCCGACAAAGAAGGTGCACGTTTTTTTTTTTCATTGCACCCGCAGAAGTCACAAAGTGGGCTGTTGGCCATTCCGATAAGGAAAAAGAACGCATTCGAAAATGCTACTCCAAACCATAGACGGACTAGAAGGGTGCAGTCACGTCATGGAAGCTCGATCGGAATACGGGGCTGTAAATTAGGGTCCTTGGTATGAAGGCATGCACTCGTGAACTCAGATGAAATCCACTGAGCTAATGTCAGGTCACGCGCAAGTGCTGAAAGTTTCTTCGCTGCGTCGGCTCTCGAAAGGGGAATGACAACGCAGTTGACGCTGACATGGGCAGATCGGGCAACTGCGTCTGCTTGCCATGTATTCCACAGTGACTTGGCAACCACAGATATACTATATGGTGTCCTTCAACTATGCGATTGTGGACTTCCCTGATCTTTGCGACGAGCTGCACACGTGATACACGGCGCAGTGCTGAGAGTACAATCTGTAGGGCTGCCGTGGAATCACAGAATACGGACCATGCATTGGGTGGTTCCTCCTGAATGAAATGAAGAGCCGCACGCAGGAATACCAATTCAGCAGCTGTCGCTGATGATGCATGTGACGTATTTAGCTGTATTTTGACGGATCTTGTTGGGATCACCACAGCGGCAGCTCAACTTGCAGATGTGACAGCCATCGATGTAAACGTGCACGTAGCCACTGTGTACCTTATGCAAAATTTCTAATGTGGCTTGCTTCAGGGCGAACGACCGCATGTTGGGTTTCTTCATGATTCCTGGGATGGTGAGGGGTATTTCAGGTGTGTGCAAGCAACATAAAGGTGAAGATAGTCTTGCTGCAGGCACGTAGTTCGTTGAAAATGAGGTACGATTGGCCACAATTATACGACTGAAACTCACGTGTGGCCTTTCTGTGGGTAGAGCGGCAAGATGGTGAGAAGGTAGTAGGGCAACGTGCCGAATATGCGCCCTGGGAGCGTTGGTTGCCAAGTACGTTCATATTGGGTGATCTCGAGCTATGACAATCGTTGCCACTGTAGACGAACACCTCGGAAGGCCGAGACACGTCCTTAGGGCTTGAGCTTGCAGTCCCTGCAGTACACGCAGGTTTGTTTTGCAAGCGTTACCAAGGACAGGAAGGCTGCATCTTACGTAACCAAGTAACAAGGCGTTATAAAGCTGCAGCATTGACCGCGCCGACGTGCCCCATGACTTTACGCCGAGAAATCTGAGGAGATAATTATTGTCATTAACCCCTTCTTTAAGTATTGTCATTAATTATTGTCATTAACCCCTTCTTAAGTAAACGTGCAGGCTCCATGATAGATCGCGGTCGATAATTACCCATAAAAAGTGATGTTTCCGTGCATTTGTAACTCCTTGCCCATCCACATTTAGAGTTATGCTTCATTACCTTCTGAGTGAATTTAAGAAGGCATCATTTCTTTGATGACTGCTCTCAGTTGCGTTTTCGCAAGTGCAGTGATGTTAACGTAGCTGCCTTTTGGAGCCGTGCTCGTACCTGCAGACGTGTTACAGCAGACGCCCAAAAACAAATGTCATCGGCATATATTGATACTTGAACTAGGTTGGGCAAGCGTCTGACTAGGCCAACGAGCACTACGTTGAATAGCGTCGGGCGAATTACTCCGCCTTGTGGTACTCAACGGAACGTTTGGTGTTGAGTCGTGGCGCCATCCTCGGTCAGCACGAAGAAATGTCTGGCGGTCAAATAACTTCACATCCCCTGAAAAGTGCGGCCACCGATTCCGGTTCAATCAGAGCATCTACCTTGGTATACCTCGCCACTCCCTTAACTACGGCGATGGACGTGGAGTCGCCTGGAGAGGTTCCTGGTCCGTCTACGTGAACAGCGACCGCACCGCGAAAGCGGTCTAGTCGCCCGAGTGACACCGACAGCGAGGACACTGTGATCTACTCAGGGACCAGTGATGAAACCTCGGATGACAGCGATTTCGTGCCCGTAGCGAAGCACAAAGCAAAGAGAAGACTCGTCAGGACGTCCCCTTCCACAAGTAAGGCAACTGTGATCCCGACGCGAAAGCCATCAGACCTCACCATTTTATATGTGCCTGTGGCTGCTAGCGACAATCTAAACCGGATCAACCGCCAAGCCACATCTGTATCGCTCGAGGCACTCGTTCCGGGTCAGATCAAAGATATAAGGATCAACGCCCGTAAGAACATCCTCGCTATAGATGTCACAAACCGCAGCGCGCTAGACATTCTAAGCAACGTTAAGGTGCTGGATAGCATCAACGTACGCTGCTATAAACAAGACCATCATGACTCTACGGCCGGCGTTGTGTATGACGTAGATAATTCCATAAGCGATGCTGACCTGCATATACTCATCAAGCCGGCGACAGAGGGAATTGCCATATTGCAAGCTCGTCGCCTGGGACGCTCGCAGTGTGTCAAGCTAACTTTCAAAGGAGACAGCCTACCGTCCCACGTCAGGGTCGGTCACTTCCGACACATTGTACGGCCTTTTGTGCCAAAGCCGCTTCAGTGCAGGAAATGTCAAAGGATAGGGCACGTTAGTGCGGTTTGCACAAATGCTGCCGTGTGCTCACGGTGCTCTGGGTCGCACAGCTCCGACGCCTGTCGTGAAGAAAACAAAAAGTGCACCAATTGTCAGGGCTCTCACGATGCAACTTCGAAGAATTGCCCACATGTGAAAAATGAGGCGAAAGTCTTGAGGCAAATGGTCAGGGATGGTTCCTCGCACAGGGAGGCTGCCGCTAAGGTGCGACGTCGACGTTCACGTCGCCGGAGATCTAGGAAACCCACTGCTATTGCTAAGGATGCACCGCGCCCACTGACAGTCCAGAAACTTCCGCATACAACTAGCAATAGCAGCAATGACATTCCTCAGCAGAAAGTCTCCAATATCATTGCCTCAAGCGACGAGTGGCCGCCATTGCCACGGCTAGATCCACCAGCGGAGCGACAAGATGTAGTACGCTCGCCGAATCACGCTTCACCTCCTGGCAACCAAGACAACGACAAACAAGTTGTCACCATGATAAGGGCTCTTATGAACACGCTACGAGCACTAGTGACTGCCATACACACTCCGGCAGCTCGAGGCGCACTTCAAATACTGGATGCCCTGTATCCGGTACTTTCCGGTATTGAGAAGTACCATGGCTGCTCCTCTACATTCGTTCCTTAAAGAGGTCAAAGAAGCGTCTATCTTCCAATGGAATGTCAGAGGCATTAAATCGCGCATTTCGGACTTTCGTCCGTTTGTTTTTAAGAACAAATTTCCAATAATTGTCATTTGTGAGCCAAACGTTGAGAGCGCCATCCGCCTGTCAGGATATGAAGCTTTCATGTCTGCCACCTGTACCGACCGCAGCAAAGTCATCGTTTATATCAGATGCGATTTCACATATGTTTTACACCCAGTGGCACCTGATGACAACAATCAATATGTGTGTTTGACTATAAAATGCAAGAACGCCGCACTCACGCTCATAGGTGCCTACATTTCACCTTCGAGTCGATTTGACAGCTCAAGACTAGATGGAATTTTAACAGCGACACCTGGACCATGGGTTATTACCGGCGACTTCAATGCGCATCATCCGCTATGGGGAAGCTTAAAGATGGACTGTCGAGGAAGACGTGTACTATCCTTCGCGTCGGACCATGAGCTCTGCTGCCTAAATGATGGCAGTCCCACCTTTCTGCGGGGATTGACATACAGCAGCTGCCTGGACTTGACTTTTGTTTCGAGATGCCTCAGTGCCAGAGTGAAATGGTTCACGGACAACGAAACGCATGGTAGTGACCACGTTCCAACGTATGTTAAAATCGACGGCATACGCAAGTCACACTCTACTACAGTTCATCACATCGACTGGCCTAAATACACGTCGCTCATGGAGAAGAATCGCCAAGAGATCCGGGACTGTCTGCCTGGCAACATCGAGAAGCTAATTAACGCCGCTGCTCAAGAAGCCACAAGATCTTTTAGGCCTATTCCTAAATTTTCTGAATTCGAAGCAGAATTGGAGCGGCTTCGAGCAATCCGCCGTCGCGCGGAAAGAAGGTACAGGCGCACCAAGTCCATCTACGACCTAAGGGAGGCGAGACGCATACAGAAGAAGATCCAGCGTCGGATCAACTCCCTGCAGTCTCTAAGATGGCAAACCTTCTGTGATACCCTTGACCCGCATAAACCCCTGTCACATATATGGAGAACAGTGCGTGGTCTTCGAACATCACCGCAACAACGCCACCCTTTCAAATGCCTGGCTCTCTACCAAGGTCGCAGGGAGATCGACGTAGCGGACGACTTCTGTTTCAAGGTCGCTGGTCTACCGCCATCGTTCGCTACACGTGATCTCCGTGATGTTCCAATCTCGCGGGATTCTCGTATGGACAATCTGTTTTCCATCGAGGAGTTGCAGGCGGCGTTGGCAGCGTGCAGACGTTCCTCATCGCCTGGGCCTGACGGGGTGACATACGCAGCTCTTGGAAACCTTGGTCACACAGCCCGGCATGCACTTCTAGACGTGTACAATAATTCATGGCGTGAAGGCGAAGTTCCAGCTGCATGGAAGTCCAGCCGCCTTGTGCCTTTGCTCAAGCCAGGTAAATCACCCCTAGACGTGGCGTCTTATCGTCCCATTGCTCTGGCCAGTTGTCTAGGCAAGGTGATGGAGAGGATGGTGCTGACGCGTCTAGAGTGGTATCTAGAACATTACAAGTTATATCCTGACGCTATGGCAGGCTTTCGACGCGGACGCTCTTCTATAGACAACGTCATAGATCTTGTCTCGTCTGTTCAGCACGAAAAAAGCCTCAGGAGACTGTCAGCGGCGATGTTCCTAGATGTTAAAGGCGCATATGACAACGTAACCCATCAAGCCATCCTGGACGCCTTGGGTGATGTCGGCCTAGGCGGCCTTGTTTTTCAGTGGATATCCAGCTTCTTGAAGGACAGGTCATTCTTTGTGCAAACAGAGGACGGTGCGTCATCACAACGCAACACCTACCGAGGCGTACCACAAGGCGGAGTCTTGAGCCCCACTCTATTTAACCTGGTGCTCATCGACCTGGTTCATACCCTTCCGGAATCCGTCCATGTGTCGATCTATGCAGACGATATATGCATTTGGTCATCAGGAGCGACGCGTCCTCAGGTGCGCGCCAGACTTCAAAAAGCGGCCACACTAACATCAGGTTATCTTCGAGCACGAGGTCTGGAGCTGTCCTGCGAGAAGTGCTCTATAGTCGCTTTCACGCGTAAAGCAATGAAACCATACGTTATCAGAATTAATGGACAGCCAATTGCCTACGAGAAGACGCACCGCTTTCTAGGAGTGATAATGGACCGAGACCTTTCCTGGAGTCCTCATATCTCCTACCTAAAACGGAAATTAGTCGTGATAACCCACGTGCTCAGATTTCTTGCGGGAAAGTCATGGGGTGCGTCTGTGAGTGCGATGCTCCAACTCTATAACGCACTGTTCCTAGGTCTCCTGCGCTATAGCTTACCTGTACTGGGTGGGACCGGCAAGACCAACCTCCGTGCCCTCCAATCTCTACAAGCTCAAGCTCTGCGAATTTGCCTTGGTCTTCCAAGATGTGCGTCCACGGCAGCAACAATAGCCATCGCGCATGACCACCCCATCAACACGTATCTTCAAGTCGACACTTTAAGGATGCATATCAGGCACTTCGCCCGACTTCCATCGCATCATCTCGCCTCCCTTCCTGCCGCTCGACCTCGTTCAGCGTTTAGCAAGATTATTGCTGCCAACCATGGAATTTTACCATCAAACTTCACGCCTGCAGCACGACCATCTCAACCGCTGTGGTGCCTCCATCCACTCCAGGCTCTTCTTGTTATTCCCGGTATCAAAAGGAAAACAGAGATGTCAACATTTGCCCTCAGACAAACCGTGCTTTCAGTGCTACATGAACAGCACAGAGGACGCATCCATGTTTACACAGACGGTTCTGTATCCTCTAATAGTTCAGCTGGAGCAGTGGTGATTCCCACAGAGTGCGTCACCCTCAAGTTCAAGACATCTCACATTACATCATCGACGGCTGCAGAACTCGCAGCTATCCGTGCTGCTCTGGAGTTCATTGCTCAGAAATCATCACATTCATGGTCCATCTTATGTGACTCAAAGGCAGCTCTTCAGTGTCTGACGTCCCCTTTCAACCATGGACCAAATGAGCAACTAGTCGTAGACATCCGACTACTCCACCATCACGCAATCAACAAGGGACACAACATCATCTACCAGTGGATACCGGGTCACTGTGGAATTTCAGGAAATGACAGTGCGGATGACGCTGCCCGGTCGGCTCATGATGGCGCCCAGATTATACCCATACCGCTGTCAAGAACAGATGCAGCAACAAGTCTTCGCTCCCTCGCCCGTGAGCTTACACAGAATCTGTGGAACACCAGTGAATTTACGAACGCACGTCTCCACAAATTGGATCCACGTCTGCAACTCCGCCTACCACCAGGGTTGCCACGAGCGGAAGCAACACTTCTGTGCCGCCTGTGGCTCGGCGTGGCATTCACGAACTCATATTCATTCCGCATTGGAATGGCCGACAGCCCTACTTGTGACACCTGCGACTGCGAGGAGACGATTGAACATCTCCTTTGTGACTGTCCCCGTTACGCAGTGCGAAGAACAGTGCTCGTGACCGCTCTCGCAAAACTGGACAATCGCCCCTTTACAGAGGAAAAAGCTCTAGGACATTGGTCCAGACGGGCTTCGGCATTCAAGGCCTTAAGGGCTTTGTTGAAGTTTTTAAGGACATGTGAATTGTGCGACCGCCTTTGAACGTTGTAGAGCGTAGTTTCGCGTTACTGTGTGAATTTTTTTCTTTTTATTTTCTTTTTCCTTTTCTTCTTTCTCCTTTTATTCCCTTTACCCCTTTCCCCAGCACAGGGTAGCCAGCCGGTACTTACACTGGCTAACCTCCCTGTCTTTCCTCTCCTTTGCCTCCTCCTCCTCCTCCTTGGCATAATGTGCTATATTAACATAGGCGTCTTTTACATGAAGGAATAATGCCGCAGTGAGTCGTTTCAGACATTTATGATGCTGAACGAACGTGACCAAATCGACGACATTATCTGTGGATGAGTGGCCACGCCGAAAGCCAGCCATAGCATCTGGGTACACGTTGTAATTTTCCAGGTACCATTCCAGGCACGTCACAATCATTCTTTCCATTATTTCCCTATGCAACTGGTCAGAGCGATGGGGCGCTACGCTGACAAATTTAACGGTGATTTACCAGGTTTGAGAAGTGGAACCAAGCGGCTGCATTTCTATTCACGTGGAACCAAACCACTGCGCCAAGACTCGTTTTAATGGTTTAGCAGCATGAATCGTGCTTTCTGCTCAAGATTGGCGAGCGCCGCATAGGTCGCGCCGTCCGGTCTAGGTGCTGAAGAGCACCTGCAAGTCGCCAGTGGCGCTTCAAGCTCTTCTATCGAAAGCATTACATCCATGCGGGAATATTGTGGCACAGGAGTGGCACATGGTGTAAGTGCGCGTTGGAGCTGCAAGCTGGCAAGTCTTTAGCAAAACTCTTCAGCAACGTCAATTTCTCGGCGACCTTGGTGCAAAGCAAGGAATTTGAAAAGAACACGCTGTTGCGGTGACACGAGAAGTCCACGCACAGTTCCCCATATCTGGGATAATCGTTGACGTCGATCAAGCAACTCAGAGAAACGTTTCCATCTTTGAGGTTGCAGTCCATCGATGCGGCGTTGAATCTACTTTTGCGTCCACCTTGCCTCTCGGATATCATGGATGGATTTTGTTCTCCTGTATCTTCTTTCAGCCCGTCGGCGAATTGCTAGTAGTAGCTGCAGTTCGGCTTCAAATTCTTCATATTTCGGGAAAGGCTGAAAACTATGCGTAGCCTCTTACATAGTATTCTGAATTTCGTGTTGCAGACTTGAATTGTTCCCTTGCTGACCTACTCCCGCCATGTGCGACCGAAGTGCCGACCAATCAATTCGCCGGAGAGTCGTGGAGGATTGGATTGGATTGGAGACAACTTTATTTATACCTGCAGTTGGGCGCGCGCGTGCCCCGATGAGGGCCTACGTCATTATCGAAGTCGCCGTTACTCGGCGCGGGTCTCCGCTCGCCGTTGCCGGCTCGCTGAGTCCGTGCCTTTCGAGCGCCTCGAGGACCTGCTGGACGGCCCAGAGCTGATCGTCTCGGTCGTAGCTCTTCGCGGCTGCCTCGAGCCGCGGTGGGAGTGTTCTTGATTTCGAATCTTCTGGATATTTGACGCAGTCCCACAAGATGTGCGTGTAGTCTGCAGTCTCCCTGCGGCAGACTCTGCACATATCTGTCGGATATGTCTCGGACTACATACGATTCATCAGTCTCGGGCTCGGTAGTGATCCGGTCTGGAGCTGTCTCAGTACTACCGCCTCCGCTCGACTAAGTCTCGGGTGCGGGAGTGGGAGAGTCCTGCGAGCCAGGCGGTAGGCCTTCGTGATTTCACTGTAATCTGTCATGTGGTCCTTCGTTCCGAACCACGTCGGACGGTCTGTCGCCGGGGCGCGGTTGGTTAGCGCTCGCGCCGCTGCGTGTGCCGTCTCATTATGGTTCTCATTGCGTCCCGATGCGTCGCACGCGTGAGGCGGGAACCACTAGAGTCGTACTTTTCGTTCTTTTAGTTTGACCACTCGCAGTACGCGCTCAGCCTCCCTGCAGATTTGGCCTTTGGCGAAGTTTCGCACCGCCTGTCTTGAGTCGCTCAGCACCTTGTGGCAGTCTGCGTCGGCGATGGCCAGGGCGATGGCTACCTCCTCCGCTTGTTCCGCTCCGACGCTTCTCACGCTCGCTGCCATCCTCGTGGCGCCCGTTGACGCCTCTATGACGACCGCTGCGAAGGCGTTCCGTTGGTATTCGGCCGCGTCCACGTACCGCGCGTGTTCGTCATTGTCATGCTGGTCAATGAGAGCTTTGGCCCTGGCCGCTCTTCTTCCCTTGTTGAACTCGGGATTCATGTTCTTCGTTATGGGGTTGATTCTGGTCTGGCTTCGGACCTCTTTGGGGACGGGTAGCTTCACCTGCACCTCGTTTGAGCGTCTAATTCCCAGATCGTCCAGTATCTTCCGGCTTTGGTCATGGACAGCCGCTCCAGTTGAGAAGTCCGTTGCGCTTCGGCTATTTCTTCGAGCGTATTGTGTAATCCGAGTTGTAACAAGCGGTTCGTGCTCGTGGACTCGAACAGGCCCAGCGCCGTCTTGTACGCTCTTCTGATGAGCACGTTGATTTTGTTTCGTTCGTGTTGCAGCCATCTGTGGTAGGCTGCAACGTACGCAACGTGGGTGATGACGAAGGATTGGACGAACCTAAGTAGGCTCTCCTCTCTCATGCCAGCCTTTCGGGAAGTGACTTGTTTTAGGAGTCGAATCGCGTTGGCTGCTTTTGCCCTGAGACGGGTCATAGTTTCGCCGTTTCTTCCATGCTTTTCGATGACCATGCCTAGGATCCTAATTTTGCGGACCTCGGGGATCACGTTGCCGGATTTGGTGGCGATTCTGATTTTTTCGTTTTCGAGTTGTCTGGTCTTGCTTCTGCTGTTCTTCGTAGGTGGGAGTATTAGGAGCTCCGATTTGCTCGGCGAACATCTCAGTCCGGTGCCTTCCAGCTGGTCTTCTATTGCATCGACAGCGGCTTGCAGCGCACCGTCGATGTGGGCGTCGCTGCCACCGGTCACCCATAGCGTGATATCGTTCGCGTAGATGGTGTGCCTGAGGTCTTCGATGTGACCGAGTTTCTCGGCCACTCCGATCATTACCAGGTTTAACAGCATCGGCGAAATGACCGATCCCTGCGGTGTGCCGGTGCTCCTGAGCTTCTTCTCTTGAGTCTGTAGGTCGCCTGCTCGTAGCTCGACGGTCCTGTCCGTGGGGAAGTCCTTGATAGTCTTGCCACCTGCTTAAAAACGTACTGTTCTGCCTTAGCTGTAGCTAAAAATAAATATTTCCAACAGATTTACCTTCTCTCTTAAATTCAAGCAATAATCGAGCTCTCTTAATATTGCTCTCTTAATCGAGCAATAAAAACGGTGAATGCATTGCCGGCGCACTTGTTTTATTTTTCGCACTGCACGATTCAGCACTATATAAATTCTTTATGTTTATGCAGCATATATGAAAGTACAGCTGGTTCAGAAGCATTAATAATCTACTAACGGTAATGCATGAGTGCAGATGAAAAGGAACAGGTGCACATGCATAAATACATTCCAAACTTTTTGCTACCGCATGTAAGCAAAAATTTAAACTAACTTGTAGATAGCCGCTATAGAGTTATGGCTTTATACACTCTTTGTAGACTTGGCTATAAAATGTCTGTGTCTATAGAGTGTCTATAGATTAATGAAAATTAATGTTTGTTGACAAATGTCCGCAGAATATCATAGAAAGAAAGTGTATCAGACTATAAAGTTCTGTTTTTGTAAACTGAAGTCTATAGAATGTCTATAGACTATCTATACACATTTGTATATAGACATTCCATAGACTTCAGTCTACAAAAATAGAACTGTAAGCCTATACACTTGTCCATAGACAGTCTATAGACAGTCTATAGACTCAGACTTCTTACAGGCTAGTCTATAAAAAGTGTATGGCCATAAGTCTATAGACAATCTATAGAATCAGACTTTTTATAGACTAGTCTATAAAAAGTGTATGGTCATAAGTCTATAGAGCATCTATAGACAGTCTATAGACTCAGACTTCTTATAGACTAGTCTATAAAGAGTGTATGGCCATATGTCTAAGGACAGTCTATAGACAATCTATAGACTCTGAATTCTTATAGACTAGTCTATAAAAAGTGTATGGCCATAAGTCTATAGACAGTCTATAGAATCAGACTTTTTATAGACTAGTCTATAAAAAGTGTATGGTCATAAGTCTATAGACCATCTATAGACAGTCTATAGACTCAGACTTCTTATAGACTAGTCTATAAAAAGTGTATGGCCATAATTCTATAGACAGTCCATAGACAATCTATAGACTCAGACTTTTTATAAACTATTCTATAAAAAGTAGGGCCATAAGTCTATAGACTGTCTATAGACTGTGTATAGACACTTTATAGACTCAGACTTTTTATAGACTTGTCTATAAAAAGTGTATGGCCATAAGTCTATATACTGTCTATAAACTAGTCTAAAGAAATGTCTATAGACTGTCTATAGACTTCATAGACAAATGTCTATAGACTGTCTATGGACTTTCCATAAAAATTTTGGTAAGGGAAGAACAAGTGCGTGGATGTTTAGGCGTGATAATTTTAGTAAAAGGCGAGAGTGTGGAACCTTATCGAAATCCTTTTCGAAATCTAAAAACAGGGCGTCAGTTGGAATGTTAGAGTCGAGGTTTAAATAAATATTATGAATAAATAAAGCTAACTGCGTTTCGCATGAGTGATCTTTCCTGAAGCGATGTTGATTAGGGTGAAAGAACTTTACTGACGTTATAAAGTTAGCAACATGAGAGTGAATGACATGTTGCATGATTTTGGAGCATACGCTGGTGAGTGAAATGGGGCGGTAGTTACCTGGGGAAGACCGATCACCTTTCTTGAAGAGTGGAGACACTGGTTTAGAGACAACACTTCCTCCATGGCCAACCTATTTCTTGCGGTGCGCTCGTAGACAAGCTGCTCTTTTTAACGTCCATGCACTACTTTTTCAGAGCTCTGGGAGAAGAGCATAACTAAACATACGCTCTGCCTTTCGAGCACTGAAAGAAGCGCTTAAGACTTCAAATTGCCGTTCTTCTGTCGGTGACTTCGGGTCAGCTCAAATAATCTGATTCGTTGTGGTGGAGTAATTTTTACATGTCATAAAATTCACTACTACAATTCGCACAAAATCCTATTTTGTTACATCGTGATCTACATAATTTAAGAGCATTTCAAGTAGGGTACGGATTCCCAAAAGATTCCACAGAGCTGGTCGTCATATTGCGACAGAGTTTCCTGGTCATCATCAGCCTATAGACATCGTTTATCTGCATCTTTATTATACTAATAAAGGTTCGATTCGCCATTGTTTATTGACGACGTATTTAAATGCGTGCTCTGCGCACACTGAACATTGAACGCTTCCTCGCCCCAAGTGGGCAGTTCTGCTGCCTGGCTTTCGGAGGAAAACCTCATTTTTCTAATTATCTTGAACTCGTTCATTTTTCAACGTGATCGGGCTATTCAGACAGAATGCCAAATTGTATTTAGGGCAATACCAAGGCTCACTGGTTTCAATAGCCAGATGGACACTCTCCGTAAATCTCGCCTTATAGACGTGTGTACTGTAAACTGATTTATTCATTGCAGAAGCAGTTACTGTGAAATTGCTATAGGAAACGCTAAATGGCGAACAGACTCAGTGAAAATTGTTATGGTTCCAAAAATATTAACTGTCCCTAACTTTAGTAATTTAACACACGCGTACAAGGAACGGCACCTGCTTCCTGTACTCTTCATTGGTAGGTATGGGATTATTCATACAGCTGCCTTTATCAGATATCAGGAACACAGCCTGTGGACTACCATAAGAGTAGTATCATTCGTTCAGTCTTTCTTTGTGACTTCCTTTTCTTTTTGAAAGACTTTATTGGTCACCTTCTTTGTTCCATATTGCGACAAATTTAGATTTTTCTCTTGGACGTAGTCTTGCATGCTGCTAATTCCGTTACTCCAAAGTCAAATGCTGCAAAGGCATTTCCCTTCAGGTCCATCCATATGTCAAGATTGCCCTCCTGGCAAATGCAACAGTGTCGTCAGTAGCTTGTATTCCAGCACCGTTACTTGTGAGCACTTGAACAATGCACACCTAAAAAAAATGAGAGAGAGTACATAACTGAAACAAAACAATGTATTCAGTTATTCTAACCTTGTTCCATGCGTCGAACCATACTCACACTTTCAAGATTAGGTGAGAGGCGCTTGCCGATTGCACACCCACCACAAGCAAGACATTTCCTCCCCTTATATATAATATTTCCCATTTCAATAACTAGTGAAGATAGTTTCCCTTAACGTTTCCTTGGGTTTGTTGTCTCCTAGCTTGAATAATTGTGCCCAACAATTACAATCAGGAGGGGTTCCAGAGAGGTGGGAGTGTGGGCCCTTCTTTTTATTTTCCTTTCTAAGTTTCTATTTCCACATACATACATACATACATACATACATACATACATACATACATACATACATACATACATACATACATACATACATACATACATACATACATACATACATACATACATACATACATACATACATACATACATACATACATACAAAGACCTTGAAATGTGCTTGAGAGCTATCCTCCCCCTTCCCCTCTAGCAAAGTAAAACGTCATACATGAGTTGTGACTGGCGAAAATCGGGCCTCTTTGTTCCCATTATCATTTCTTCCATGTGAAGTTCTCTACTCCGGCAGCTTTTTGCGTTCAGGTAGCTTACCAGGCACATTGGCCATCTGCATATTTAAGGATCACCTACTAGGTGAGGCCTATGTTAACATGATACGGTAGTTCCGCCTCTATGGCGCTAAGTGCTCTTCCGATGGCAGATAAAGTGCACATACACGCATGCACAAGAAAGCAGACGGGACGACAGTTGCCACCGTAGCTCAATTGGTAGAGCAACACCCGCGTAATTCCGAATATGATGGTTCGGTTCCCACGAGTGACACACTGTCTTATCTTCCACTTTCTATTCCCTTACCCTTAGTATTTAGGCATTGCGGTTATCAGCACAGTTAACTACGGTAATGCATTTCTTGGCGTCGCCCTCTGCTGGCTTCGCATAGCTATGCACATTCACAGCCACTCAGCTACCGCTGTAGCACAGCGGCTGTGGCATTGCACTCGTGAGCTCGAGTTCGCGGTTTCGATCGCTCTGCCGGCGGCCGCGTTTAGATAGCATTGACAAGCAACGAAGCTACATTGACTTTGATTTGGTTAGACGTTAAAGATCCGAGGTGTTAAACAATACCGCGGAGTCACCCCCCACTACGATGTGCCTCATGAACAGATTGTGTTGCTTGCTCTTAAAGTCCTAAAATTAATTCAAAGTTTATTTCAGCTTTGTTGAAATATTTATTTCGGCTCAAAATGGTTCATGATGTGCGAGGTGCAAGTGCCACTCGATGGCACCGCGGTTACTGCTTCTGGGTCCCGGCCGAACATTGCCTCTCTGTTTAGTTCAATCCGCAGTGGCGCTGGTGTGGAAACTTTATACTTTTTTACACAACAGCCGCCTCACCTCGTTCAGGAATGGCTGCCTCAAGACAACGGTGTACTGCAGATAGCTCGAATGCAGCCGCATACGACATAGTTAAAGATTTCACCACACATCTCTTCCGTTAACTTGAAGCGCAAGAACAAGCGAATTTTATCACCTTAAAACTGGCCAGCTCACTCAACAAATTCGTTACAATGCGTTGCCCTATGGCAGGTAATCCCACCACAATAATGCTAAAGAGATAAGCGTTTGTATGCAAACCAAAGCATTGCATTTTTCACTGCGCAGGATAAGCATTTTATATTGCTACTAGAATCCGCTCGCATTACCGACATACCACCCAAGTAAAACTGTTGCCTTCTTTATAAAATACCTTTCAGTTCCGTAGAATAAACCGGTTACTCGGACTGATCCCTGGTGATGAGAACGAAATCGGTTGGAAGGTAGGTACTGGCCATATCATCCAGAATAAGTTTTGTTTCGCTTTCTGCAGTTATTGTTGGTACAGCCGTTTACTCTGCTTCTCCAATAGACAGCCAGATGTGTCTGTACATCACCTAGTATTCATTCAGTTTTGTAATTCCTAAGCAAAGGCCCGATTAACTTCCCACAATGACGAACCATGCTACCTAGAAACACCTGATGTAGGCGAACTGTACAAAGTTATGCATAAAATTGTAGATAGAAGGTTTTTGCATGCCGATGATGAAGGATTGTCACAAGCGTTTATTGAAACCTTGCCTCGAGCACACCAATTGTTAGGGATACGTGCGCACTTTATTAATGATGCTATAATTTTCCGCGAATACAAAACCATCAGCATCAAACCATCAGCAGCAAATCTAGAACAGCTGATACTGACTGCAGCATGTGATTTGATTTTCACTCTCCTTGAATCCATGCGCCCATTTTCTTTATATTTCCTCCAGGAATAAAGATGCATTACCTGAGCCTGACAAAGTTTGAAGCACTTACCAAAGCTTTCTCTCCCGCGAAGGTGTACTCAATAGGCAATTGTAGCTTCGTGTATAGTAGCGAACTCTGCGAGGAAACAGCGCACAGTGAGAGAGATGGACTGCTTATACTACTAGAAGGAGTGCTCTGAGTACGTAATGCTCTAGCGTGCGGCGAATATCGCGTTGACATCATGTCGCCAAGACCTCGAACTCTAAACAGCGATGTCTGCTGTAGTTACCTTCGCGCGAATGCAAGTGACAAAACCACCTTTTCTCTGATGAACACTCCTCTGTCGATTTATCTATGACTAATTTCTCGTCCTATACAATAAATGGAGGACATTCTCCGAGAAAATATCACTCCACTCTGGACTAAGCTTTCGGGCTTCACACATGGTATTCACGCTGTATTGGCATTGACTAGGTGTTACTTCGATTCGAGCGCGTTCCAAGTGTACCAGGTGCATGCAGTTTGTATTATATATACTACACAATCTGCGTGCGCTTTGCGTCGCGGGTTCATGGTGTCGGCGCGAACCTGGAGGCAGGAATACTGCCAGCATATGTTGTGCGCATGTGTAAATCTGGGCGCATCTGTGTGTGACTGGTGTTTAATAACAGGCGCCATGTTACTAAATATTCCCCAGAATCAGCAACGACAGTGATTTATCGAACGCAGTCACGTGTCAAGCGTTAATCCCGCAGAACATCCAGAACACCTGGAGCATCCCTAGAGATGATTCCAAGAGCTTCAAATACTTGAAATCACGTCTCCGTGATCCCATCCTCTCGTATGCCGGCCTTCACGAGCTCATGTTCTCCTACGACAACTTGCACATTGTAATATACGGTGTCTTCCATCCTTGGGAATTTTCACCGAGAAATGATTACGCAAATATTTGTCCTAATTATGAAGGTAGCGGCCGCAACACGAAGCACCGCCACGCACACACACATCATATTTTTCAATCTCAAGCTGAATAATGCGGTGTTTACCTTAACCGGCGTGAGGAAATAATGCAATTGTTTTCGTCCACGTGTATGCCGCTTTTGTCATACAACGTTGTATTCAGACACTATTGCAATTTAATACGTTTATGACATATCATTAGGTAAAAATATTCCACTATAAGAACGATTGTCTCCGTTAACTATCCTCAAGCCTCATAAAATACGGTGCTCAGCTTCATCGCTTCTTATTTTCCGTGTATTCTGGGTAGTGTTTGTGTTCTTATTTCGAGTGCCATATTTGTTTATAAAGTGAGCACACTTTCCGTATATAAGGTTTCACCCTTTTTTCATTTCTGATTATATTTAGCATGGAGCCTACCATTCTTCTTGGCAGGGTGAGAGGACGTGATCAGCGGAATAACATTTTTTATGCCGTAAAGTGCTGCATTTCTGTAGACCCTGCTCTTTACCACTGTGGTCACGTCGAATGTAAAAAATAAAAAATATATTTTTAGAAGCATTCCAGGGAACACACAACGCCACACGGCTAATCGACTCTGCAGCAGCATCCAGTGAGCGCAGTTTTTGTACAGGCCCAAATTAAAGAAGACACCATTTGCAACGTCTCGCGGGTTCACAGCTATGATGAATAATAGAGAAGGAATGAGTAGGCAGGTCAGACAACTCGCTACCGTCAGTGATGATGCAATGGGGAAAAAAACGGGAGAAGGGAACGAATAAATACATAAACAGAAAACCTGGTGCTGATGTCCGTGCCGTCAATTTCTGTAATCGATGTTCCATTTTCGATCCATCGTCATAAGAATTAGCCCGGCTAACAAGGATTTTGCTGCAGCAGTGAACTTTTTCTTCCAACCCTGTGGCCTAGAGGTGAAAACAGCAAGGGTACGAGCCCAGGTTCTCACGGCCCCTCTAGGTGACCATATTTCTGTTTTTCGTGACATTTGTAACGGCAGGCAACTCGTACGTTAATAGTAAAGAGACACCTCAGATTGCTGGAGCGACAAGTTCACCCAATAATTTGACTAGCCTCGTAACATAGGAGTGTGTTAATCGCTGCAGCCCGATCACCATCATACGTGGTAAGTTTGGTTTCACTGTCCTTTGCCGGATACAACCGAACAAGCACGAAACTAACAGCTGGTTACCGTTCCATGTTTTAAAATGTGGTTTATAGCGTGAGATTTGATTGTATGGTTTCCGTGACGAATTAATACTAATGCTTTGCGGAATTTAACATAAAGGAGAGTCGAGCGTTTTTATTGACGTGAAGCAAAAGAGACACCAATACATACCTTATTCATCAGCAAAGCCAGGCCACAATCAAGTGCCTGCAATCAACAAATTTGGTTTATTTTAGTATGTAGTATAGCGGGAATAAGTATGTTATGTCCACTGTCTGTGTGTTCCAAGCTGCAATTTATTTACGTTCTCTCACCATGATTCCAAGTTTCCTATTCGCAATATGGAAATCTGAAGAGCTGCTTTGCAGCAATCGACAATGAATTCTGCCATCGAATGCATTGCCCCAATGCTAATAATTAGCAACATTATTTCAATTTTCTACTGCACTATTCCAGCGATGTAACGAATCTTTATTTTAGAGGGAATTCACTATAATACTTATTGCGCACAACTACTGAGTTGTAAGGCATCAGCAGGATATATATAACTGAAACTGACAGGCCGGCAGGAGTATTAGCAGAAGCGCTCTTCTTACAGTGCTACTGAAAGTCCTACTTTGCTACCACTATCTAAGATATGTCTTGCCAAATAACAGCACTCTAAAATTCCCGCACAATAGACAGCTACTCAGTTGTATGTGTACTGAAATTTGCTTTCATAAGTAAGTCATTGTGTAACTAACCCTGTCACCGAGTGAAAAAAAAAGAACATGAAACCTGTGTTGAAAAAAGCCTGCGCAAATCGCACACTATCAAGTAAATTTAAGCAAGCTAACTTTTCATCTTTCTAAAACATCACAACTCTCATTCGCTCGAATATTTATCGGTTACAACCTACTTATACACATGCCCTTTCATATGTCTGACAACGTTTAGATTGTTACTAGAAAAAGAGTCACAGTATATTTTCGAATGTCTGGTATTCCAATCTAATGGCTGACATCGGGATAAGATTTCATAACATTTGAGTTCAAAACGTGCTAAAGGCGTTGCTTGCTGGTACAAGACCTGTGGAAGATAATAATAATAATATTTAGGGTTTTACGTGCCAAACCCACTTTCTGATTATGAGGCACGCCGTAGAGGAGGACTCCGGAAATTTTGACCGGGTGGGGTTGTTTAAGGTGCACTTAAATCTAAGCACACGGGCGTTTTCGCATTTCGCCCCTGTCGAAATGCGGCCGCCGTGGCCGGGATTCGATCCCGCGACCTCATGCTAAGCAGCCCAACACCATAGCCACTGAGCAACCATGGCGAGTTCTGTGGAAGATACGCGCAGCAAACTGATGCTCTGGTGATTCTTTAGTTTTTGGGCAAAAAAGATTGACAATCTAGTCCGCGTAACGTAGTCACAGGTTTTGCTGAACTTCTACGCGTAATATACAGCAGTAAGGTTTAGGTCATGCTTTACAGTTGACATACACGACCTATTTGACGTTTGCAACTGACACAAGCGTCACTTACATAACCATAGAGCAGGATAATATTTCAAGCAAATAAAGTACGAATTTCAGGACATGTAGATGCTGCTCTTATGGCAAAGTTGTCAGGCTCTCTGCAAAGACAGCAACATATTTGCAACTGATTACGAACTATTGTTCACTTCTCGTGTTTATGTTGGTGATATCAATGTTGATGCTGCAGAACAACTGTGAACATACGCGTAAACGCACCTGTTCACCGATTTTTTGCACCATTAGTAGGCCAGGTCAGTGGCCACTGTACTCCTGAGCCCGGCGGTAATCTGGCCTAAAATTAAATTATTGAAATTGTGGGGTTTTACGTACCGAAACTACTTTTTGATTTTGAGGCAAGCCGTAGTGGAGGACTCCGGAAATTTTGACCACCTGGGTTTCTTTAACCTGCACCTAAATCTAAGAACACGGGTGTTCTCCCATTTCGCGCCCAATCGAAATGCGGCCGCCGTATCCGGGATTCGATTCTGCGACCTCTTGCTCCGCAGCCCAACACCATAGCCGCTGAGCATCCGCGGAGGGTGCATTTGGCCTAGCGATCATTCAACTATGATTGATTCGTGGTGCTCTAAAATAAATGTAATCAGTTTGATCTACCGGCGGAAAAGCGGCCTCACTCAGAAACCGTTATTCATTTCACCGGTCATCATCTTCATTCAACATCTCCGGCGCGAATAATATTTCACGTGCCTCAAGACGGCATTCTTCTTATCCATTCCGCCACTGCTGCAGCATACTGCCAATATCTGTGTTACTCACTTCCAGGTCCGACAGTTCCAAAACTTGGAAGCGCATCTTTTTGCAAAGAAGGCGACATCTTAAATTTCGGGTGTCCATCAAAGCTCTCGCCTATGTCCAAAGTGCGCGAGTACTGGCTTTGGTTTACGCTTAAGCCAGCAAATAGGTTTATGCATGCTTGCTTTTCTTTTCACCTGAGCACAACGCACATTTATTACTTGCCTTCAGCCATTCGTGTTTGGAAGTAGTGATGCCATTAACCGACCCTCCAAGGAGCACTTCTTTTTTGAGAAGGTATCCATGATCGGATTAGGTTTCTGGTGTTTCATGCATGCGCTCATGCTCACTGTAGAATGAAATCTGTTCTAGAATGAGACCTTGTTACGGGTAAGCGTTTCTGTGGTATCAAATGAGCATATACAAAGACGAGGATACTTAATATGGAAGAAACCAAACAAGCTTCTGGCACCAAGGCTGAGATGTCAAGCTGTGTCTGTCAGCTACTCTTGCCTCACGGGAAGGTTGTAATATATGGCTGTTGTAGCGTCGCTGCTCTTCATACTTTTGGTGACCACGGGCTACTCGGACAAAGGCTGAGCGCAACCGTCTTAGTGAGTCCTAAAGCCTGTTTATGGCCTCAATTTAGTTTATGGTATTTTACCTTGACCTCATTGGCCCAGTCATCGAACCATTTTCGAGTGCCACTTCCGTTACTGGCCGATTATCACGGGGCTCTCAGCTTGTCGGTTGCAGCCACATCAGTCCTTCCTCTATGTGAACAGCATCAACTGCCTAGAATTGATGTTACCATAGAAAAAACAAATCAAAAATACACACCAACCTTCTGAGCGACACAAGTGTTGCCATAGCTGAAGGACTCTTCTAGGACAGGATAACATTTACCTTATACAGAAGCTTTGGCATTTCTGTGCACTTCTGTGATAGCACCGCTCCTAAACGCCATAAAGCGTCTCCTACACTGCCAGCAGAGGACGCCACCAGCGCTCTGGCATCCCGTTCCAACTCGATAGCCCAATTGTATCAACGAAATTTTCTACGTAATTTGCGCCCATTGCCCTGTGCCTACGCTGCCGAAACATGCTGAACTGCCATGAGAAGCAGATCATCTTGACCGAGTAATAGAAGATGTCGATGTCTGTTCTATCGGCCAGCTAGACACTCACAATTCTGCGCATTGCCTGAGTGGCGCTATTTTTAGCCCGGCAAACGTATTCCTGTGCCTACCTTGACGGAAGCCTAAAAGCAGTGAAGAAGAAACTAGGAATTGGCAAGAATCAGATGTATGTGTTAAGAGACAATTCCGTCAATATGATTAGTAATATGGATGAGATAGTTCAAGTTGCTGAGGAGTTCTATAGAGATTTATACAGCACCAGTGGCACCCACGACGATAATAGAAGGGAGAATAGTGTAGAGGAATTTGAAATCCCAAAAGCAATGCCGGAAGAAGTAAAGAATGCCTTCGGAGCTATGCAAAGGGGGAAGGCAGCTGGGGAGGATCAGGTAACAGCAGATTTGTTGAAGGATGGTGGGCAGATTGTTCTAGAAAAACTGGCCACCCAGTATATGCAGTGCCTCATGACATCGAGCGTACCGGAATCTTGGAAGAACGCTAACATAATCCTAATCCATAAGGGGACGCCACGGACTTCAAAAATTACAGACCAATCAGCTTACTGTCCGTTGCGTACAAAATAGTTACCAAGGTAATCGCAAATAGGATAAGGAACACCTTAGACTTCTGCCAAGATGAGGACCAGGCAGGATTCCATAAAGGCTACTCAACAATAGACAATATTCACACTATCAATCAGGTGATAGAGAAATGTGCGGAATATAACCAACCCTTATATATAGCTTTCCTTGATTACGAGAAAGCGTTTGATTCTGTCGAAACCTGAGCAGTCGTGGAGGCATTACGGAATCAGGGTGTAGACGAGCCGTATGTAAAAATACTGAAAGATATCTATAGCGGCTCCACAGCCACCGTAGTCCTCCATAAAGAAAGCAAGAAAATCCCAATAAAGAAAGGCGTCAGGCAGAGAGATACGATATCTTCAATGCTATTCACAGCATGTTTACAGGAGGTATTCAGAGACCTGGATTGGGAAGAATTGGGGATAAAAGTTGATGGAGAATACCTTAGTAACTTGCGATTCGCGAATGATATTGCCTTGCATAGTAACTCAGGGGACCGATTGCAATGCATGCTCACTGACCTGGAGAGGCAAAGCCGAAGGGTGGGTATAAAAATTATTCTGCAGAAAACTAAAGTAATGTTTAACAGTCTCGGAAGGGAACAGCAGTTTACGATAGGCAGTGAGGCACTCGAAGTGGTAATGGAATACATCTACTTAGGACAGGTAGTGACTGCGGATCCGGATCATGAGACTGGAATAATCAGAAGAATAAGAATGGGCTGGGGTGCGTTTGGCAGGCATTCTCAGATCATGAGTAGCAGATTGCCATTAACCCTCAAGAGAAAATTTTGTAACAGCTGTGTCTTACCAGTACTCACGTACGGGGCAGAAACCTGGAGGCTTACAAAGAGGGTTCTACTTAAATTGAGGACGACGCAACAAGCTATGGAAAGAATGGGGGGTGTAACGTTAAGGGATAAGAAAAGAGCAGACTGGGTGAGGGAACAAACGCGAGTTAATGATATCAAGAAAAAGAAAGAAAAAGAAACGGGCATGGGCAGGACATATAATGAGGATAGAAGATAACCGATGGTCATTAAGGGTTACGGACTGGATTCCAAGGGGAGGGAAGCGTAGCAGAGGGCGGCATAAAGTATGGTGGGCGGATGAGATTAAGAAGTTTGCAGGGACAACATGGCCACAATGAGTACATTACCGGGGTAGTTGGAGAAGCATGGGAGAGGCCTTTGCCCTGCAGTGGGCGTAATCAGGCTGATGATGATGATGATGACGAACTTCCTTATTTTGTTGTTTTCTTTGCTACGAGTGCGTTTCTTTATTACTTTCGTTTGTTTGCAGCATCGGGTCGATGCTTTTTAAGAGAGGGGGTAATGACACGTGTACTTTATCGGGCGGCCACGTTGCGCCGCCTAACAAATGTTATCGCACTGCACGGGACGCGCCCTCATGTATCAGATGTTCTGGAAAGATATCGATGCTTCTATTCGCTCTCTGTTTTCGCCAAGCCTTACGTTATCTCATTTCATCGCCTGACGCGAATGGTGTAGAACTTTGTGGAAGACACGCGGGTCCCAACATTAGTCTGGAACATTCGACGATTGATGTATAAAAGCCGACGCGCTTGACCCGTTTATCAGATTTTCGACGGTCGCCGACCGTGTTCGCCGCTATCGTTGTATAGCCTGTCTTGTGGGCATAGGTTCGCCCAATAAAAGTTAGTTTTGTCATTCACAGTATTGCTACTGTGTTCTGCAACATCAGCCCCACGTGACAATATGGTTTTCGGAAAAGTAAATGCTTCATTATTAATAAAATGCTCAAATAATAAAAAAAATTCGCGTTGACCTAATGCGTAGCATCAATACAGCTTCTCACGCTTATATAGCAAAGCTACGCGGTGAAAAAGTCCTTCTGCGTATTTGGAAAACTGAATAAATCAGTTTAACTTTAATCCTACCCTAACGGCGCGGCCTTCAAGTGAAACATTGTTGTAAGAGTTCTGCGCTTAAGAATTGTTTTCGTACCCCGATGCAACATGAACCCAGTAGTGTCTAGGAAATGTAACACACCCTCTTCATGATCAACTGACACGCATATGATGTAGTCAAGTCTGACGTATAGCGCAGAACGTTTTGGCTGTGTTTCCGCGCTTTCACTCTGGGCTGCTGCTGCACCAGCGGGCACCACAGGCGAAGAATGCGGCAGGCCGTTCACGTTTATTCAATCGTGATAGTAACTATGTCGTTTCAGAAACGTTATGCCAAAAAAGTGGGAGCACCTACCGGTTTCAGGTTCTGCTCTTCAGCCAGCGGAAGGCACGCGTTGTACATAGAGCATACAATTTCAACCACCTGAAAAATAAAGTCAATGTTTAAAGATATGAGCTGACACTAACTAATTCAATGCAAGTTCGATTGAAGTAAACTCTTTCAGTACGAGCCTTCGAAGCGAAGTAGAAAAAGTAAGAAATGACAAGGAGAATAACATAGTCATCACATTCAGTGATTATATTTCAATAAAACGTGGAAAAATAAACATGCGTTAAATTCCTCACCAGCTCTTCATGCTCGTAGAATGCGAGAGGAGGTATCCTAAACTAATACTGCATCAAACTGGCTTTTCTTGCGCGTAAACTACCTTTTCAAACGTTCCGTGCTGAATTGTCAGCCGTCTAACAATTCTAATTTAACAGGGCCAATCGTAACATGGCGCTTAACACCGCGGCCGATTCCAACTTCCAAATACAAAAACCTGAAACGTACAAATGCTCACCTAAGACAACCCCGGAACCAATCCGAATGATATTTTGTATGAAGTGAAAAGCGGAGAACGACAACTAAACTGTACTTATTTCACAATACAAAATGTTGGTTAAGGGCGCAGTTTCAATAAATAAATACCTAAATTTTGCAAGTTCTCAAGGAATGAAACAATACATTTATCAAGTGCACAACTTTACTCTAGAACACTAGGTATCCCAGTTCAGTAAAGTCCATGTACAAGTGCATCTGAAGCGGCCAAATATACTATGTGAATTTGCCTGCAAAGTGAAGATATTGAAGTAATTACGATAGGTTCGCGCAAGTCCCACTCGAAATTTAGCGATATATTTCAAGATTGAATGAGTAAAGGCAAGGCGCAGATGAAGAGAACTGAAGAAGGACACAAACGACAAAATTTCGTTTGTGTCCTTCGTGAAGCATGAACCAACTAGATCAAGCAAGAGTTCTACTTGAGTGTATTTCAAGAACAGTGTGCAATACATCAACAGTGCCCGCCCTAAATGTCTTAGTAGGTGGAGTTTCAAGAATTGTGACATAAGCTGTTATTATGAAATACCATGAGTTAAAAATAATGCTTCAGCGGTTGTAAAGTTTTGCAAGCTACTCGAATTAAATATTATCTAATAAAAATGATGCGCAGATTCACATCTAGTTCCACTCCTAGCGCCTACCATCTGAACAACATCCCCTTAGATTTTGTCGGGTTATATAAATATATTGGTATACACCTCACAAATAACACCCTGGACCATTCGTATACAGTACGTCATTAGCAATGCTAATCCTATGCTCGGGTATTTATGGCGCAACTTTTTCAAAGCACCAGCAACTTTACTATAACACCTTTACAAGACTCTAATATGTTCGAAACTTGAATATGCATCTGCAATGCGGGATCGCAGGCATGCTAATCTGATTACGACACTTGAACTAGTACAAAATAACTCTACCCGTTACATTGTTTCTAATTATAACCGTGCTGCGAGTGTAACCTGTAACTAACCTAACACTTATTCGACTAGCTAACCGCCGCAAAATCGCCCGTCTTTTGCTGTTTCATAAAACTTTCCGTAACACCACACTTCACGACGACTTCACACTGCGGCCTCAGTACATCTCAAACCGCGTTAATCATCACAGTAAGGTAGGAATTGATTCGTGTCACACGAAGCTTTCCTTTCAAGTTTATCATATCCCGTACACCTCAGGAATCCAACCCCCTTCTTTCAAGTATCGTAGCTATAACCGATAACAAACTTTTCCGCGAAACATTACCTAACATTCTATAATCAGGAGAGTCGTTGTATTACCAGAACTGACTGCACTTGTTTGCTTTACACGACTACTCTGTAACCACTCACATTTTATTGGCATATGGGCCTGAGGGTATTTTAAGTAAATAAATGCATAAATAAGAAGGTAAATGAATAAAAAAACGTACGAGATACAACAGCGTATAGATGTTACAAAATTGGGAAAGTATCGGGATTGGAGTCGGAAAATGTTATTAGTCCGACACAAAGTGTAAAGACTGTTGCGGATGCAACCAATTTGTAAGTGCAAACGGTGGAAATGGTGGGATGGTATGAACCACCCGATCACCAAAAAAAGTATACTGCGAAAACCTCCTAGTGCCAGTTGCCCGACAAGGCGTAAGCGTTATTACCAGTCACTCGTCTGGCACAGACACATCTCATGGAAAATACTAACGCGTTTGTTCGTAAGATGGCGAAGTTTACTGGGTTTCTTTTTCCTTCTTTTGATGGACGCAAGTACTGCAATCGTAATTAATTTTAATTAGGCTGAAGTCATCCTTACTACCTTCAATATTACTCAGTACCCTATTGAAAAATTTGTATGAGAAATAGAACGAGATGTATGCATGTCGCACAGATTTGACAAGAAATAGAACGAGATGGATGCATGTCGCACAGATTTGACGAGAAAGGAACGATATGAAATGCATATTGAACGAACTCGCAGAGAAAACGGGCGAGATCTGTATGATGTGCTACGCAGACATTTACGAAGTGCACGAGATTTATGCGATGTGCGATATGAATGCATAGAGCTTGAGTGACATGTGTGCGATGAGTTGTGTAGACCTGACGAGATTATGTATGACGTGCGTGAGGTGGCATGTGATGTGTACGCACTGTAGTCGTATGAGCAACTTGATCTTTGAAGATGACTGAATTGCATAAAAAGTGTGTGCACTTAAGTCGTAGTGCATACAAAAGCTCATTAATGACAGTCAGATTTATGAGCTGTTCGTAGTAAATGCAAGAGTGTGATCAATGTGCTGTATGATCACATTGAATCATTATGACACATATACCAGCATAAACTACAGAGCAAATAAGACGTTCAGAGCTCAACTTCTGGAATTTCATCCCCATCAAAGCTGGTGTCGGTACTTTTGATGCAATGATTTTCACTTGGGGACATATTCTCGGATGAACACTTATGGCGATACTACTGCCTTTGCATGACGCATTCCTCGACCAGCCAGTAAGCACTGGATAGCACAATGATATTGTCAAAAGCTATCAGCAGAGTTTGAATCCCTAGTACAGAGAGTAGATCTGCCTAAGATTTTATTGCAATATAGGAGTCAGGTACCATAAAAGTTTCATAATAAAATGTTACATGTTTGTTTGTGCACGCAATAAAATAATCTGGCAATGTGATTATAGCACTTTGGAGATGCTTTAAACAAGGACGAGTTGGCAAAGTTTATTGCAAGCAGTTTGATCAGTGATAAATTATGTATGCACTTTGTCACATCCTAATAATATTGCTTGCATCAGATATATCAGTCAGAGGTAGTATAAGGGCGAACTTGAACCTGCATATTTTCCAAATAGCCAAGTGCGTCAATCAAAATACTGTCAAATACAAATCTGCTAAGAGCATGTTAGTGCCTGTTTATGTCCAATTGTAGAAGGCAAGCGTGCGATTGGCCGTGCATGCCCACATATAAAAATAAAAAGCAGAACCACAAGACAGTATAAATAGGTTGGTGAACAGATAGCCAAAATAGCAGTCAAAATCCATCGCACTTTGTCACAAATAAATTAAAAATATTGTAATTAAATAACAATCCCTAAAAATGTCATGTGATCAATTGTGGTAATGATCACAGTTACTGCTGTGGAAAATTATTTGCACTAAGTGTTTCACAACTTGCTGAGAGGGCTTGACCTAGTAAAAAATCCTCATATGTGCACAGCAGTGGCAAAAAACGAGATGAGCGTCGCATCTTGGTGACCATTATCTCCCTACATACTACACAAAACTGAATTTGAAATTAAAGGAGAAATAACAAAGCAGTTCGTGTGCCAATGATGGTTAAGCGCACTGCAATGCCTTGCCATGCGTTGAAAGCTGACCTCCAAGCAACCAAAATGTAAGTGACCCTACATTGAAGCAGCGTCTCTAAATGACGAACGTGTATCACATCCTGGCATTCGCAGACGCAGTCACCAAATGAAAAACACCTTTGCAAATCGCAATAACGACGAATGTCACACGCGTGCGCACACAGACAGAATGCGAGCAGTTTCCGAAAGCACTCGCGAAAGACTGTACGGACGTTCCTACGCGTTCCACGCATATCAGAAGCGCGCGCGCGCGCGCGCACACACACACACACACACACACGCACGCACAAAAGGCGAGCAGTTTCCGGAAGCACTCGCCAAAGACGGCACGGATGTTTTTACAAAAAAGCAAATCCCACCGGCGTGGCACCATTTCCCGATGCACAAACAGCACCACTCATTAACAGTACACATCCGTAGAACGGCGCACAAGCCGGAACAAAGCGCACACCACTCGACGCCAAATCCGTCGTCGATTACGCCGCTGAGAAACGAACACCTTCTAACATTCACAAACCAAACGACGATGTGCTGCGAACTTCAAACAGATTTTACGGCCCTGTCCGGTTGATAGGGCTGCTCCACAGGCTGTCCTCACTGTTGAAAGCAATGTCAGCAAAGTTGTTGAAAAATTTGGAGGACGCTTAAGCTTCGCCTTCAAGAGTGGGACGCGACAGCGTTCCCGTCGACCCGCCAAGGGGTATAAGACAATGCGCTACGGCACAGCGATCACTTACGATGCGCCCCGCATCGGACTTAGCGCCCACCTATCACGCGGTGAGCGTCGAGCAACGCAGCGTTCGGCGCGGCAACGAAACGTGCGCCTGAGCGAACGGAACGAACCAAAGAACTCGGTGTCTCGGAGGGGAAACGATCTACGCCAGCCAAACGTCGTGATCGGCACGGGCAGAGAGATAGATAGTAATCTAAACCGGGAGCACGGCGAAGCGTCGTCAGGGGAGAGGGAGTCCCGCGACGCGCCTGGCAGCGGTCCCAATGCGCGCGCGGCGCGCCTCCTGTCGGGGCAGCGCCGTACATTGAGAGGAGGGGGTCTTCTGTGTTTGCCGCAAGATGGCTCTGCGTGTGCGGAAAGCGCAGAAGAAATGCAGCGGAAACGCACTTCGCAACTCGTGTAATTGTGACTCCTGTACGTTACATGTTCATAATTACCGATATACACCGCAGTATAACTTTCCACGGCTCGTTTCGAAGGCAACACCGCATTCACTAGAGGCGCGTTTGCACCGCTTGGAAGCATCGAACTCGTGGCTGAGTGGTAGCGTCTCCGTCTCACACTCCGGAGACCCTGGTTCGATTCCCACCGGGCCAATCTTGGAAGTTGCTTTTTATTTATGAAGCGCCTGCCGTGATTTATCGCTCACGGTCAACGCCGCAAACGCCGACACCGACACCCGACGCCGACGCCGACGACACCGGCTTTTCTGCGACACGAGCTCCTTAACGCTATCGCGTTAAAAAGGCCGCCTAAAAAATTGGAGGACGCTTAAGCTTCCCATTCAAGAGTGGGACGCGACAGCGTTCCCGTCGACCCGCCAAGGGGTATAAGACAATGCGCTACGGCACAGCGATCACTTACGATGCGCCCCCCATCGGACTTAGCGCCCACCTATCACGCGGTGAGCGTCGAGCAACGCAGCGTTCGGCGCGGCAACGAAACGTGCGCCTGAGCGAACGGAACGAACCAAAGAACTCGGTGTCTCGGAGGGGAAACGATCTACGCCAGCCAAACGTCGTGATCGGCACGGGCAGAGAGATAGTAATCTAAACCGGGAGCACGGCGAAGCGTCGTCAGGGGAGAGGGAGTCCCGCGACGCGCC
This sequence comes from Dermacentor albipictus, assembly GCF_038994185.2. Classification (NCBI taxonomy): domain Eukaryota; kingdom Metazoa; phylum Arthropoda; class Arachnida; order Ixodida; family Ixodidae; genus Dermacentor; species Dermacentor albipictus. The sequence goes on along the minus strand of NC_091830.1, from coordinate 82,169,453 downwards.
CGGCAGTGGTCCCAATGCGGGCGCGGCGCGCCTCCTGTCGGGGCAGCGCCGTACATTGAGAGGAGGGAGTCTTCTGTGTTTGCCGCAAGATGGCTCTGCGTGTGCGGAAAGCGCAGAAGAAATGCAGCGGAAATTCACTTCGCAACTCCTGTAATTGCGACTTCTGTACGTTACATGTTCATAATTACCGATATACACCGCATTATAACTTTCCACGGCTCGTTTCGAAGGCAACACCGCATTCACTAGAGGCGCGTTTGCACCGCTTGGAAGCATGGAACTCGTGGCTGAGTGGTAGCGTCTCCGTCTCACACTCCGGAGACCCTGGTTCGATTCCCACCCGGCCAATCTTGGAAGTTGCTTTTTATTTATGAAGCGCCTGCCGTGATTTATCGCTCACGGTCAACGCCGCAAACGCCGACGCCGACACCGACGCCGACGACACCGGCTTTTCTGCGACACGAGCTCCTTAACGCTATCGCGTTAAAACACGCAAAAACATGGAAATAATACGCCTCTACTACCCACGCTACTCATGCGATCACAGGAACCACAGACGGCGAAGTAAACAAACGACGTCATTTCCCTTCATTTCGGACCGAAGTAGTTTCTCAGTTGCGCGAGTCTTCCTTTCGAGCAGGGCGCGACTTGTTCCGGGGACTGTGAGGGCGCTGCGGTCGAGCTCTGCACCAAGTGAGCGGCGCTGCTCTGCTGACATGTGCACGTTACTTACGGGTGTTTGCGCTTCTTGTGCTGTAGCCGATTTTATTTTCTCATTGCGTGTGCCTTGTAACTGTCCTCGGGCACGTGGCTGGCGGTCGAGGTCTTTTGCGTCCGGTCCAAGTTTTGCGCTCATGGAGACGCCAGTACCGGCGACGTGTGGGTCACCAAGCGTCGTGTGCACTTTGGTTTGTAGGCCCACCTTCTTTTCCATCTCACTCCTTTCTTCGGACGTGCACCCTCAGGTATGGTGTCTGTAGAATATTATACTTCAGCTTAAACAACAACAGAAAGAAATAACGGCTGCTTTATTCAGCGAGCACCATGTAAATGCCGAGTGCCGCGACTAACAACCATAACTGAGCCAGGCTATAGCAGACGACGCTCGGATGCTTGGCGCGGAGGTGGATGGCAGTGCTGCGGTGGCGGGAACGGTAGCGGGCTGCATGGTGCGCATAGGCGAGGAATTGGGGTACTTAAAGAGGACTATAGGCGTTGTTGCGGCGGGCGGCCGATGTGATGCTGATCGTTTGATCATATTTACGAGGTGCTTAGAGAACATGTGCTCCTTTTTTGTGTGAATTAACGATCACTAAGCCCTGGGGCCTGTGCAACGCTATTAGCTCGCTGTATGTTTCTTGCGGTGCGCCGTTGTTGATTATCGTAGTGCGGTAAATTCGCGCTTCTTTGTCTCGCCGCTCCCGCATCGGGTCACAGTGCACGGAAGAATGTGTTGATAGCTGTGCTATCGCGTGCTGTAGTTCACCGCAATTCAACACTACGTGTACAGTGTACAGTGTACAGTGTAGTGTACAGTGCTCACGGAATGAAACGCGACAGCGAGTATTTGGCAGAACCCAGCATATGTGCAGAGAACTCGAGAGTACCATGTCATGTCGCTATGAATCTGGTCACTAAAGGTGACTCTGACTCCGCTATAAGTGTACACACCAAAGTTACGTCGATGTGACACGAACTGCAGCCGGTACAAACGAAAGTCTGGGCATTAGCCCTAAATTGACGCGTTTCATTCCGTGAGCACTGTACCTTGTCATGCGCAGCAGAAGATGATTAGTACAGCTACAAGAACAATAACAGTGATTTCCTAATGTTCGTTCGATATCGGAGTGCACATTTAGCAAAAAGTTTCACGAAAATTACCCCGAGGTTAATGTTGCTAAGGGCTTCATCTATTGTTTATTTTCTTTTTGTTATGAAGTATGCTAGCGCCGGGTCATCGCTTGGTCTGAACGGGCAAAAAAATTCAAGCAGGAAATGTCACTGCTTCTGTACGTAATTTCTCAGCAAGAAATCGTATAGACAATTCTAGAAGTACGTTGATGTGTTGCGCAAATGTTTTCACAGCTAACGTTAACGCGCGACGGCATCTAAATGATCCGACTCGTGATAAGATTTTAGCTTGTATGCAAACTTTGGTGCTTATAGATTGTCGCCAAGGCAACCTGTATTTCTTGTGTTTAGTGTTCTGTTTGTTTTCGTGCCTTTGACACGTTGAATAACCGCCTGTGATGTAAGAATGAAATATTTAATTTCTCTAAGCGGATGCAGCTTCATGTAGCTGGCTATACGAGAGCTTTCCCCAATTTGACGCGATGTTGTCAAATCACAAGTTTGCAGTTTCAGCAGTGATTACAATAAACTGAACATTTATTGTTTAGGGATGTCACAATTTCCTGAGACGGAGGCATCTCTGCACCACATAGGCTGCGGCACTATGCAGCTTGAACAGCACGACAAAGCATCTGACCTGCCTGCTTTGACAAGGTACGTACTAAACGGTCACAGCCATTTATGTGTTCTAGGGTCTGTTCGTGTATTTGGTACCTGTCAACTTTTCTGAGTCTCTCATGCAATTTATAAATTCTTGCTATTCTACAATTTTACTAATGTTCCATTAAGTAATGAGAATGAAGTTTTATTAGTGAAGATGTTCTAAAGCTGCTGAGAAATGGGGTGGCATAGGATTGCGTAAATGCACGTAAAAAATAGTCCTGGCGCTTTGCTTTCTTAATTGCTAGCAATGAAAAATCCCTAATAAAATTAGCAAAGGGACACTTGCTTTAGGTAAGTTTATTAAGATACGTTCCAGAAGCAGGCTAAGTTTGCAGCAACAAAAGCACTGAGAAAAACTCACTGATCTAAAAACATGTTAGTTTCTGCTTTTCCAAGTGTGCTGCTTGTGTACAGTGTGTCAAAGTAAATAATGGTTAATAATGTATGCATAGAAAAGTGTGGATGCTGAGAGAAAGCTTTAGGAAAGTGCGTGCTCTCTTTCCAACACAGGATTTCTGTCTAGAACTTTTGTAAAATATGAAGTGCACAGGCTGGCAAACAATGTTCAACACTTTTGCTTTAGATTTTAATGTAGCCAGTTCGTTATGTGTCCCTAGTATAGCTTAGCGTCAAGCTTGAAGCTGATCTCTTATGTCACATCAGTTGCAGGATGCAATAACGTGGTATCACAAACTGCTTGTTACGCATGTCAGTCAACCTGGTGCAGTTGTCACAGGTGAGAGTATAACTGAAAGCTGCGCATTCTTTGCCCTTCTGCACATGATGTGGGATAGAGTTTGAACTATGCTATAGTGGCACCATCTCCCTCACCTTCTCTTTCTCATTATTCTGTCAACTTGCAATAATATGCACAACTTCTAGAGGCTTGATTATGGTGTTGTCTGCTGAACATGGCCGATATGAATTTCAGTAGTTTGGGGTACCCTCAAAGCTATGCTGTACTTTTCATGCATTTTAAAATGGTCAATTTGACATATGTGATTGGCTGTGGCATTCTGAGAGAAACAATGCCTCTTGTGAATAATGCATATATGCATTATTAGCATTTTCTAATACTCTTTCAAGAAGCAGCCTATAGGCTGCTCCCCGAAGAAGTGACCACCTTTGCTTACGCTACGTGGCAGTCTGGTCCAGTTTACTTAACCTGTCTGCCATCTATGCACGAAAAGGAGGAGAGAAGCGAAAAAAGGGACCTTCGATTTATGTTTTTGCACAGATGGCTCATACATTGCACTTTTCTTATCTCGCATGCTTTGTTAACTCAAAGCTTTCTATGGGCGAATATCAGCATTTCATTCCTATTTATACCTAATAAGAATTACTTAGTTTACAGTGTCACTTTTTATATTATACTTTTGTGAGACTAAGCTCACTTGTTTTAATGCAAGTGTGGCTGGGCCTGCAGAAAGAGTAAGCAGACTACTGTGTTGCTGATCAGTGCTGATCTCCACGTCCGAGCTGGTCCCACAACATCCAGGCACCACTGTGCTTTGCTTCATTGACAACGTAATATGATATAGACACCTTGCACCTCAGTGTCAGTTTTGAGAAATATGCTAAGACACAAGGGTTGGCCTTGGTGATAAATACACTCGTGTTCTTTTTTTTAAGCATTCTTCTTGCAGTGTTCCTCATGTACATGTTTTCAGAGGATGCTTAAATGCAAACTGCCATGGAACTTGTTTATGCCTTAAAGTAGCACTCTTTCACCAAGAAAAAAGCCTTATTTAATGCACAATTCATAAGAAAGGTGAGGAGGTGACAGGACATAACAGTCTAACAGCCATCCAATTTTACTGCTTGCAGAGCAATATAAAGTGAGAGGTGAAAGGGCAAGAACAGATAAATCGACAATGTATGTTGCTCACACAACTGCGAAAAGGAGCATGGCTACTATGACACTTGTTTTACAATGATAAATAAGCAGTCTTGCTATCTGATAATCTACTGGAGGGCGAGCCAACTCGCAGATTCTCTGTCACACATATAAGGAAAGGCTCACAAATCTTGCCAGCCCTATGCTCGTAACACATTGCCACAGTTGCATAGTTTTCAAACAAAATAATGCAAGTGAGCTTTGCACTACCAAGTGACCACCAAATGACCTGAGCATTCAGTTAACATGGTTGCAGATCCAGTCATTTATACATTGGCCTGTTTTGTTGACGTGGTGTCTACTGCACGACAGTGGGCTTCTTCGATTTTCTACTTCTGGCTACCCGCGGGCTGCCAGAGCCAGCCAGAGCGTCTTCGTTTTTCTCGGGTTGCTCCGCCCACCGCACTACGCACTTCCGCCGGGCGTTCGTTTTGCTCGCGCTGGACGGTTCTGGCTACCCGCGGGCTGCCAGAACCTGCCAGGACGATTTTGGTCTGGCTGCTCTCTGGAAGTTCTCTGGCTAGCAGACGACTAAAAGAGGCGATGGGCGCTCGCCGCCATCTTTACGGGGACTTCACGGATTGCTACACGGGCGCTTGAGGACTTAAACTTACCTCGCTCAGCCAACTGTCTACGGTCATCTTCGGATTTCCTTACTTCTAGCGTTATCGTTTTAGGTGCTAACGCTCCGCTCCGCATCGCGAAGCGGTGTGAAACGAGCCGTGGTGAACCGTTTGAAGCTTGTGTGTGTGTGTGTGTCCCCTGATTGCTTCTTCGCGGCGGTGATCAGCACGCCGCACTCTCATGCGTGCATGTTATCTGCATCGTGTTCCACGCAAGCTGTAGGCGCTCATTCACACATTGCGGTACATTTTGGGTTCGTCTTTCACTGATGGCGTTCCTTTTCACACATCTCGCGTATGCATGCGGATGTATCTCCTTTTTCTGCAGTTATCTAAGGCTTTGCAGCTAGCCGTGTGCGCTCCGTCTCTCCGTCGTATGCTTGGGTGGCAGCTCGAAACCGACATGTGTTCGAACTGCAGGCCGTTGATCTAAGAATACACAGATTGCACTCGGTACATTTAGACGCACGTACATTGGCTTATTGATCTCATGATTGCGACCAATGTTGTTTTTCGTGTGAAACGTTTCGCTGGTCACATGCGACGTGCATTTTCACGCGCCAGCCGCGTCCCCAGCTCCTTAAATGAGAAGCACCATCAGCCACAACAAACTTTCTGAAATCGAAGCACAAACAGGTCGGCGCGAAATTTTATGCGTATGAGACGTACCCGTTAACCTGCTTTTTCATGTCTTGTGATGACACAACGCCAACTCATCATTGTCGCCGGTGGTCGACGTGATCGCTGCGAGCAGGGATCCTCCAGCTCTCGCTTTCGAGTATACAATCACGATTTCGCGTCTTGTCATGCGCCTCGTCGGAGGCCATCGGTTGCGCTGCGCAAGGCGAGGTTGGCCGAGTCGCGCGAAATCGCGCGAAAGTGATCGTGTTCCTGAATACAACTATATATTTTCAAGCTGGCAACGCACAAATGGGCCGACTACGCCGAGCGCGCGTCGGCCTCGACGGGCGCTGCCATGCTGGTAGCATGTTTACATTTGGCCAGCTGTACCGGCGTTCGATTTTGCAAACTTCGGGCAGGTTCGGGTTGTCGTGGGGATCCCAGCCCACGTGACTTCCTGTCAGAACCGGAACTAGCTGGCTGCCGTCTGGCTCCCAGCGGGCTGCCAGAACTCCGAAAATCGAAGAAGCCCAGTGGTATTTAATATCCATCAACACCCCTGTGCTCGACGTACTCTTTCTTGCATGCTTTTTTTTCACAGGTAGTGGAAGATTACTTGATTCCAGAACAATTTGGTTTGTTCTGCACATGATAGTGAACTTTCCAGTCTTATATTAAACATGGAATTGGGTAGGAAGATGTGGTATTTTTTATAGTGCCCTGGTGCATTCAGATTGTGCAGAGGCTTCAAGCTTGTATTGACAAAAATTGGGATGAAGCCATAAGAGGAGAATTGTAAAAGTTTAACGAAAGCCTCCTGATAGATATGCTGAGTTGTGCTGCTGTGGACACTTATTGGTTATCCCTGCTGGGTAACGCTGTTAAAGTTATGGATGCTTTGACACTGTAAGGCCTACAAGATGGCTAGCATTACGGAACACATTAAAACAACTGTAGGGATGCATGTCGTGCTATGGTATCATAATTGGCCCACAAAGTGACTACCTTTGCTTACACTGTGTGGCAATCTGATCCAGTTTACTTAACCTGACTGCCATCTATGCATGAGGAGGAGAAGGGACTAAAAAATGAAGGGACCTTTGATTAATGTTCTTGTACTGATGGCCCATACATTGCATTTTTCTTATCTTGCAGGCTTTGTTACTTAAAGCTTTCTAAGGGCGAATATCAGCATTTCATACCTAATAAGTATTGCTTTGTTCACAGTGTCACTTTCTATATTTACCGTATTTACTCTCATAATGATCGCACTCACGTAATGATCGCAGCCCTGAATTTTGTCGTCCAAATTCGATTTTTTTTATTTCCTGTGTAATGAGTGCACCCCTAACTTGCTGCAGCGATATGTCATGTGCCAAGTCTAGCTATTAATGATCGCGCTTACCATCTGTCGAATGCTACGCGAACAACTCTTCAAGATAAACCAAGCGGTCTGCAGGCACCAAACATTTTTAAGCAGATGCTCGTTTTCATTCCTTTCATTACTCTCCGCACTTCCATGACAAAAAAGCTACAACCAAAATTGCCTTTATTATGTGTAGGCTTTGTAATGGTTGTGGTCAACAACAAAAAAGATGCCTTTCGATTCTTCTCATCTGCACTCGTGGGCACGCAACAAATCACGAGCGGCAACGATAGCAGCCACGTTTACACTGATACGTTAGAAGTGTACCCTATCCATACGCGGACACTTGTAACACAGCTAAGATATTTGCCAACCCTTAGCAGAAACGTGCTGTATTAGGATAGTAGTGAAGACAAATGCCGCAGTTTCCGCAGCATGCCCGCCGTGTCTTTCTATGTCACTGGCAGCTAAGCATGCCCATCTGTTTCTGCCCCCTCATAGTGGACATGGCGACGTTATTGCCACAAACTTACTGATATTAACGATATTATTCATTACTGATATGGAAGAAACTTTCAATGCAAGTAATGTACTCGAGAGAAAAAAAAATCGTGTTAGGCGCATTTGGTGTGTTCAGCTTGCTACGCTGGCCGCCACTTTTGTTTCGGTGTCCCGCACTACATACAGTGGCAGCCACCTATTTGTTGACCTGTTGCCATCCCGCAGCAAACGCGGGATGAAAAAAATTTTTTTGCGGGAAATTTAACCGGCATAATGATCACACACCTGAATTTGTGACCATTTTTTTTACAAGAAAATGCGATCATTATGCGAGTAAATACAGTACTCTTGTGGCACCAAGCTCACTTGTTTTATTGCAGGTGTGGCTGGGCCTGCAGAAAAGCTGTAAGGAGACTGCAGTGTTACTGATCAGTGCTGATCTCCACGTCCGAGCTGGTCCCACAACATCCAGGCACCACTGTGCTTTCACAAGGTAATATGTTGGGACACCTTGCACCTCAGTACCAATTTTGAGTTTGACTTGATAAATATTTAAGAAGACACAAGGGTTGGCCTTGGTGATAAATACACTCGTGTTCTTTTTTTAAAGTGCTCTTTCTGCAGTGTTCCTCATGTACATGTTTTCAGAGGATGGTTACACTCCTTAAATGCAAACTCCCATGGAGCTTGTTTAGGCCTCAAACTAGGACACTTTCACCAAGAAAAAATCCTCATTTAACGCACAATTCATAAGGAAGGTAAGGAGGTGACAGCCAGTGTCTAACTATCCAGTTTGACTGCTTGCCCAGCAATATCAAGCGAGAAGCGAAAGGGCAATGCTAACAGATAAATCGGCAATGCATGTTGTTTGCACAACTGCGAATGCGACACATGGCATGGCTACTATGAATGCTGATATGACGATAAAAATATTGTAGTTTTTACATTAGCCGGTAAGCTTATTAATATTTTGCACCAGCAAACAACCAGTTTGGTAGCGGTAGTTGTTGCACTGCTTCAGGAGTAAGATATTCTTTTTAATGAAAATTGAGTAGTGCTGCGGTTAGCGAAGCTATTTCTGCCTGTACAATAAATTAGGCATTTTTAAAGAGGCGGCATATAACAATTGTGTTGCTGTGCCACATAATTAGTAAAGTGAGGGTGAGTACTTTAAGTAAGCAAAAGAGGAAGATTAACCTTGTCGTACAAACAGATCCTTGTCTCAGCTGTCGTCACTGTGATGCAACGGCTCCCAGATAACTGGGGGGGGGGGGGCGGCTAAAATTAGCCTTATAAAGCTGACGCAATAATACAAAAAGCCATTGTAGAAAGTGTGGTTGCACCTTTGTTTGACCAGTGCAGTATCGGGAGCAGGGCCAGACAGCAGCTGAAATGTTATGTAATAGAAGCTGTTCATATTGAGTGCTCTAACATGCTAACAAAAACTGTCATTTAGTTTCTATAGTGGTATTAAAGGTGCATTAATCTTTCCTATAAACAATTCTGCACTGACATCTATGCAGTGTTTTCCATCTGCATATTCCGCAGTGCGGTAGCAAAAAGCTGTGAAATCTGTGTATTCACTTGCATGAGCTGGTTATGCTTCATGAATACTTTGTTTAGCGCAAAACGACACACACAAGACGACAGGACAAGGCGCTACTCTCAACTGACGTCATTTTATTGCGTCACTCCTTTATAGACCGCTCAAACCAGAGGAACATGCGCAGTGAGCACCATGCGGTGAAGCCACCAACAACATCCGATCCAAAGAGCGCACTCATGCGACAGAATCCAAAAAACCAAATTCAGTGCTTTACAAGGTTAAGGAAGGCACACTAATGCACTGTGACTCCAGTGACTTAATGAAAAATGCTTCCGATAACTCTCTGGCGGTGGTGTCAGGGCTCTTTTTCAAAATCGTGGTATCACGAAACATGGGTTTGCATTTGCATGTTTTACAATGCTGAGCCAAATGGGAACCTGTGCCTGTTGGTATGGATCGCTCATGTTCTCTAAGGCGCTCGTTAACACAGCGGCCTGGCTGCCCTACATACACTTTGCCACATGACAAGGGAATCTTATAAACGACACTGACGCTGCATTCTACAAACTTCACGTGGTTCTTCACAATCAGGTTTTTTACTTGTTTTAGAAATACGGCTGCACGACATTGACAGTTTCTGAGGAGCGGAACACACTACCGGAATTTGGTATTTAGTGGCGACATTCTTTAGATTGTGAGCCACTCTGTGGCAATACGGCACAACTTCAGGCCTCTTCTTTTGTGTGATGCAGTTACTTTTGTGCCGCTTCCCTTTCAGTTTCTGAAGCAATACCTCCGAGACTGACGTCACCACCACACTTGGGTAACCAGCAGCCTGCAGCCTATTTAACTGTGCAATGAAACTCATGTTTGCAGAGTGATGACAAGATTGCATTAAAGAAGATTCTAAACACATCAAAGCAATGGCGCGTTTCACAGTCTTTGAGTGCGCAGACGCGTAAGGTAAAAGTTCCTTACGTGCGCGTGGCGAGTACATCTGACAGGCGTGGCCTGTTTGTAAGGATAGCTGCAAATCTAAAAACTGGAGTTTATTGTCCCTAGATAGCTCATGTGTGAAAGTTAAACCTTTGCCATTGTCATTGAAAAGTGTTAAAATATCAGCTACCGTCACGGAGCATTCGTTGTTAGTCTGTTTTATCACAAGAAAATCGTCAACATATCTAAAAATTTGAACCGAGTTATTGTTTAAGGCACTCTTAAGAGCGCGGTCGACAAAAGATAAAAACATACTACAAAGAGCAGGCACCACACATGAACCAATACACACACCATTTTTCTGGATAAAAAGGTTATTTTCGAACAGGATAAAAGTTGCATTTAAATAAAATTCAAGAAGGGACATGAAACTTTCCGAAGACAACCCGGTGGCATTGCAAAAATCTACCTCGCCACTTTCTTCGATGCACGTCATCACACTGCGAAATAGCTCATCATGCGGTATTGAATAGTAAAGATCTTCGACGTCAACAGAAAAAATGTCGGCTACTGAATGGTTGTCTTCCAGAAAGGAAACAACATCGAAAGAATCCTTTATGCCATAAGGATCGTCAATAGTTAAATGCTTAAACTGTTTTTGCAAAAAGCGGCTAACCAAAACCTGCCAACAGTTGTTTTCACTGACTATTGTACGGAAAGGCACATCCGGTTTGTGCGTTTTTGCAGTGAAAAAACCTCTAAAGCAAGTACCTTACATTGTTTTACATCTTTCACAATCATGGTGAGGCCTATGACACAGACACAAATATTAGGGCCGACTGATATTTGTCTCCTGATCCTGCTGTTCTGGTCAGTCACATAGCTTTTGCTGTGTGCCGTGCAAGGATGCTTACGTTCTGCATGAAGAATGGTCATGTTCCTCAAGATGTGGCGAGTCTCTTCGGGAACGTCAGGCCTTCCGTCGGTCACGTGCGGCGAATGTGTCGGATTCTTCGTTCTGAAATTTGGCGGCAGGTACGCCTTCTGTACGACTGGTTGAGAGCTGTGTGCTACTCGCGCGATGCACCTATTGTGGCCGAGAAGAAGTTTCGTTTCTACAGACGTCTATCAACTCGGACTACAGAATTCTGGTGGACACAGCTGCTGCCACTCCTCCGGTCCAGACTACCGTGCAGAAAGGAAAAAACGCAACCGATCACCGCTGGTTTCCAGGTACTCGGTGGCGTCAGGCTTCCTGACGAAGTTGCTGCATTGCTAAAGAATGGGCCGAAGTACAGCACAGAACCAAGAATTCCTGCACATGAGCTACTGGCTTTGAACAGGCGCATCGCAAGGAAAGCAGAACTAGAGGACCAGGAGCGGTGCCTCCTCGATAGGGTGGACTGCCTTCGTAGGACCGCCACTGGGAGCGCGCCACCTTCAACATCTGTGATCAAAAGGACAGTATCTTTCTTTAGAGACAATGAACTGCGGCTGTTACTGAGTGACAAAGAGGGCGGGTTTGTGATAGCTCCGTCTGCTGTCTTCAACAAAAAAGCCATTGAGGCTGTCAACAAGCACTTCATTCTGGCAAGTGAGAAAGCTCAGAAGGTAAAACGCAAAGCCATTTCTTTGTTGGAAAATATAGGCCTCACCAAGATTGTGAAAGATGTTAAACAATGTAAGGTACTTGCTTTAGATGTTTTTTTCACTGCAAGAACACACAAACCGGATGTGCCTTTCCGTACAGTAGTCAGTGAAAACAACTGTTGGCAGGTTTTGGTTAGCCGCTTTTTGCAAAAACAGTTGAAGCATTTAACTATTGACGATCCTTATGGCATAAAGGATTCTTTCGATGTTGTTTCCTTTCTGGAAGACATCCATTCAGTAGCCGACATTTTTTCTGTTGACGTCGAAGATCTTTACTATTCAATACCGCATGATGAGCTATTTCGCAGTGTGATGACGTGCATCGAAGAAAGTGGCGAGGTAGATTTTTGCAATGCCACCGGGTTGTCTTCGGAAAGTTTCATGTCCCTTCTTGAATTTTATTTAAGTGCAACTTTTATCCTGTTCGAAAATAACTTTTTTATCCAGAAAAATGGTGTGTGTATTGGTTCATGTGTGGCGCCTGCTCTTTGTAATATTTTTTTATCTTTTGTCGACCGCGCTCTTAAGGGTGCCTTTAACAATGACTCCGTTCAAATTTTTAGATATGTTGACGATTTTCTTGTTGTGATAAAACAGACTAACAACGAATGCTCCGTGACGGTAGCTGATATATTAACACTTTTCAATGACAATGGCAAAGGTTTAACTTTCACACATGAGCTATCTAGGGACAATAAACTCCAGTTTTTAGATTTGCAGCTATCCTTACAAACAGGCCACGCCTGTCAGATGTACTCGCCACGCGCACGTAAGGAACTTTTACCTTACGCGTCTGCGCACTCAAAGACTGTGAAACGCGCCATTGCTTTGATGTGTTTAGAATCTTCCTTAATGCAATCTTGTCATCACTCTGCGAACATGAGTTTCATTGCACAGTTAAATAGGCTGCAGACTGCTGGTTACCCAAGTGTGGTGGTGACGTCAGTCTCGGAAGTATTGCTTCAGAAACTGAAAGGGAAGCGGCACAAAAGTAACTGCATCACACAAAATAAGAGGCCTGAAGTTGTGCCGTATTGCCACAGAGTGGCTCACAATCTAAAGAATGTCGCCACTACATACCAAATTCCGGTAGTGTTTTCCGCTCCTCAGAAACTGTCAATGTTGTGCAGCCGTATTTCTAAAATAAGTAAAAAACCTGATTGTGAAAAGAACCATGTGAAGTTTGTAGAATGCAGCGTCGGTGTCGTTTATATAAGATTCCCTTGTCATGTGGCAAAGTGTATGTAGGGCAGTCAGGCCGCTGTGTTAACGAGCGCCTTAGAGAACGTGAGCCATACATGATCCATACCAACAGGCACAGGTTCCAATTTGGCTCAGCATTGTAAAACGTCCAAATGCAAACCCGTTTCGTGATACCGCGATCTTGAAAAAGAGCCGTGACACCACCGCCCGAGAGTTATCGGAAGCATTTTTCATTCAGTCATTGGAGTCGCAGTGCATTAGTGTGCCTTCCTTAACTTTGTACAGCACTGAATTTGGTTTTTTGGATTCTGTCGCATGAGTGCGCTCTTTGGATCGGATGTTGTTGGTGGCTCCACCGCATGGTTTGAGCGGTCTATAAAGGAGTGACGCAATAAAATGACGTCAGTTGAGAGTAGCACCTTGTCCTGTCGTCTTTCTTGTGTGTGTCGTTTTGCGCTAAACAAAGTATTCATGGATTCGCACCAACTAGCCCGCCAACGCATTGTGCTGGTTATACTTGTTCATTTAATTAAAATACTTTTGGAAAAGTATTAGACTATTTCAGTGGTCTTGTATTGCAATTCTGCAGCCATTTCTATTGTTTGTGAAACACGAACATTTAACAGAGACGAGAACAAGACAATGCGAGGACGAGCACTTGCTTTCAACTGCTGTGGTTGTTCTTGAAATATCAATTTACGTAGGTAGAAAACTCATAAGCCTCCGTGTTCTCTTTTTCCTGTTTCTCTGTGAGATGTTCACGCTTTTTTTTGTGGAGCTACCTATTGTGCATGTCAGTTCCAATGGCTTGTTGTAATCTAACAGGGCCGGCTGCTTCGTTTACATTTTTGTGCAGATGCATACGAGCACTGTTTCAAAAACACCGAGCACTGTGGATACGGAGGCAAGGAGGCTGAAGGACCTGAACAAGCACCTGGCAACCATGCTTCAGAATACAAAATAAAGATGGTTTGTGTTAATTGTGGGTCTTAAAAGTTTCCTCTTTGTCTCTGAGCTGGCACATCGGCCGACTCACGTGATCGAAATTAATCGCTGCAATGTTGGCAGTGGTGTGGAACTTCACCAAAAATATTGCATGAACAAAAGAACTCATTCAACACAAATGCGAACACTTGTAGAATGCAGCTAAACAAGAATGGTGTCATTTCGCATAGCTGAATGAGAACATTTTCATGTAGCCTACACAAACGAGAACGATATCGTTTCGCATCGCCGTGCGAGAACGATCTCGTCAAGCATAGCTATGCGAGAATAATCTCGTTTAATATACCCACTCGAGAACGATCTCGTTCAGTGACGATGTCCACTCGTACACATGTGATGTACGACGTCGTTGAGTCTACGGAGCAATAATAGCGTACAGAAGTTCTCGTGAAATTCTCATACATATTTTTTCAATAGGGTAGCCCTGGACCATGACATGTTAGACAATGTAAATTAGGCTAAATATCCTTAAGTACCCTTAAACGTTCTTGATTAGGCTTATTCTTCTAACGTTAATTGCTCTTTATTGGGCTAGAGACTGCTAGTGAATTTCGGCTACATTTTTTTAATATTTACCGTCACTCTTCTTATTCGTCCTTAATTATTCACCACTATACTTCAGTAACTTCCTCGTAATTATTATTAGTAGTATTTCATTACTCTCGTTTTTAAATATATCTTTAGTACTAACTTTATATTAACACGTGTGCTTATCCTTTCTGTCGCGTGCTGCATTTCACTCGATAACACCTTAATATTACCTCTCAGCGCAAGATCAGCCTGCATTATTTCGTACTTTCTTGAATGCTACCGTTGATTCCATCTGTGTATTGTGTATGCTCTCCCCGAACCTTTTATTATCAGATTGTATGTACGACACAAATTGTGTAGTAGCTTCTGGAATGCACCTGGCCATCAGCGATTACCGTACAACTTTCGACGATTCATGTATAAAAGGCGAGGCGCTTGAACCGCAGATCAGATTTCGACGATCGCTGACTGTATTCAGCGCTATCAATGTGCTTCGAGTGTCCCTTGTTTTTGTGAGCACAGGTTCGCCCCAGAATGAGTTTCGGTAATCACAGTTTTGCTACTGTTCTCTTGAACATCACTACAACGTGAAATTTAGTGGAAATGATTTTCGAACCATGTACCGGATACCCCCGTCAAACCTAGAACCTAGTCCAATGTGTGTAAAGGATGAAAACAGTGACCCAAACTATCGAGCTAACCACATCCTACAAAACCTGCCACCGGACCACCGACTACTATTAGTACAGATCAGAAAGACGAACACCAAGTCAGTGGGTACGATGACAGGTCCAGCATCGGCTGTGCTGCTAGGACAACCTCGGGATCCACGCACTTCTCACGGATAGCCTTCTGAAGACTCAGACACACGGCTGGAGACCTACGAACGAATCCCAACATTCCACAACTGGCACTTCAAAGACAAGCTGCTGCCACTTCTCTTTCTCTCAGGATGACTCTGCTCGGGCATGCTTTGACACTCGAGACTCAACCCTGACGTCATGAAACCTGTTTCGAAGCACCTTTCTTCAGGCTTTCACGAGAATCGCACGAAGAGAAATGGCTGAACTCCTTGTAGAAGATCCAGCACAGCTACCTAAGAAAAAAGCCATTTTCACTGAAGAGATGGCCCGCCTGTTTATCCTGCTGAATGCGACATGCCAGAAGAAAAGAAAGTTCCTTTCCGGACCAGGGCTGTGAAGCAACACATGTTCACCAGACTAATTCGCAACCCACCGAAGACCGTCACCGAATTTCAAACTGAAACCACGACCATCGAGAAAGCGCTGGAAAGACTCGCCAGACAATATCAACGCTTGGCATCGACGACTTCAACGAGACCATCCGAGCAACCATGCTACATAGGAAGTTCCCAAAGCCGCAACCTCAGGCGTCCTCGATCACTGGCATCGTCTAAAAATAGATCCAGCGGTCATTGGGAGTTCCCAAATCGCAGCCGGAGGATCCACAGTCCCAGCCTGACGCAAGGACCTAGACCACCGTCGCCCGCGGTCAGGTCCCGCCTCCATGCTGGCGTCAAAGTCTAATGACGCCCGCCATCCAAAGAACGCCTCGACGCTAAGAAGATGCCGCCTCCAGACAGCCCGACGACGCGACGTCACAGCACCACGCCAATGCTACGCAGCCGTGATACGATGCTACGGCCTAACCGCAACGCAAGATCAAGAAAAAAGACCTCGACGTACTTATCGATGGCCAAAACGTCACCGCTCTTGTCTACACGGGAGCCGACTACTCCGTCATGAGTGGACGCTTCTTGGTCCAGTTGAAGACGGTTAAGACTGCATGCGAAGGTCCTCATATCCAGACCGCCGGAGGACACCTGATAACACAGACTTGAATCTCCACGGGGAGAATTACCGTTCATGACCTAACCTGTCTTGCCACCTTCGTTATCCTCCAACGATTTTCATGAGACGTAATTCTCGGCAAAGGCTTTTCAAATCAACAAAGCGCAATCGTCGACCTTAATTCGAAGATGATAGTGCTATACGAAGATCAAGAGATATGCTATAATATGAGATATGATATGCCACCAAGAGGTCAAATCAGTATCCTGCCTTCTCCAGCATCGCCATTTACGTCGGCACCGAAACAACCGCAGACAGTAGAAGCAGTCATCGAGGGCGACCACTGTCAACTGCTCGACCATAAAATTTTCGTTTCAAGAATTATCGCTCGTTTGCACGGGGCAAAAGCGAAAGTGATATGGACAAACTTCAGCCAGGATTTCAAACCCATAACAACGGCACGGCAATCGCATACATCGAGGAAATCGTGGAATCCAGCAACAGGTTCGTTTTCTCTAATTTCATCGCATATAGTTCGACGGCTCTAGTTCCCGAACGAGCTTTCGACATAAATTCAGCTTCCCACGCATCAACTGCGTAACCTTCGAAGTCACCGGCACAAGGCTGCTTTGCGGCGTCATCATAGATTCGTCAAACGCCAAATGCTAAACATTGCATAATAATTGAAGATTGCGCTCGCTTTCTCTACCTCGTTTTTTCACGAGAACGAGAAGCTACAAAGCAAACAGTTGACGACCTGCTGTGTAACGATATCAGTGAGCCATCGAAAAGCCCGTAGGCGTCTGGTGGTGCCATGGTGTAGAAGAAGCATGAAAATGTGCGCTTTTGCATCCATTACTGTCGCTTCAACAAGATCACCATGAAGGACGTACATCGCCTTCCTCCGACAGAGGACGCACTGAATAAATTCTGCGACGCAAAATATTTTTCGTGCATGGATCGTACGGGTGGCTACTGGCAAAATGAAGTGGACGAGACAGACAGACTTTGTTATGCTGGACGGCCTCTTCGAATTAAAGGTCCTGCTGTTTGGCTCTTGCTTGAGACCTGCAACATTCAAGTGCGTGATGAGCATGGTCCTGGCAGGCATAAGGTAGCCGACGTAGATGTAGATGCAGAGCCTAGACGTCAGAAAGTGGCAGACGTGTCTGGTATAATGGGTTGACGATGTTGTCTTCGCCAGAAACTACGACCATCACCTCAAGCAGCGTGGAACCATCCTCGGGGCAATTAAGACACCCGGGCTATCCCTCAGACCAGAAAAATACCGCTTCGCGCACGAAGAGCTCATGTTCCCGGGCCACGTCATTAACTAGTTCAGAGTCAGTTCGGACCGACAGAAAACAGCTGCGACAGCGGAATTCCCGTAGCTTGTTGACAAGAAAGCAGTTCGCAGATTCCTTGGCCTTGGTGCGTACAATAGGCGCATCGCCAAACCATTGATCTATCGCAAGAAATCAGCCAAAGCATTACAAGAGCTGAAACGACGCCTGCAGTAACCACCAGTACCCACCAACTGCGACGAAAACGCCGATAAGGAAATGCGTTCCTACGCAAACAGCGTAGACTCGGTGCTGTGCTACTCCAAAGTAAACACAAGCTTTATAGGGTCATAGCTTAAGCTTGACAATCACTATCGATCGCGAAAGCCAATTACTGTACGACCAAAAAGGAATACCATGCCATCATTTGGGCTACTGCAAAGTTTCTACCTGACCTGTATGGTAACCCCATCAAAGTCGTCAGCGATCATCACGCATTGTGCTGGCTTACAGATTGAAGGGCTCTTTAGGGCGCCTGGCCCGGTGGAGCCTTATATTGCAAGGATATGACGCCGCCGTCGTCCATGAGTCCGGACGGAAACACTTTGATGCCAATTGCCTATTTCGTAGCCCCATAGACCCGCCGCTCCAAGACGACCAAGACGAGGACACCTTCCTGGTTATAATAAACGCTGAGGACATGGCTGAACAGCAGTGAGCTGACGCAGAACTAAGAAGCCTTGCTTAACACTTGGAAGGCAAGACCCATTTTGTGGTGAGAGTGTTCAGGCGTACTTTTTCTTCATTTTACGCACAGAAACACGTGACAAATTACCTTCTTTTGCCCGCAGCCCTCACATCAAAATTCCTGAACAGCCTGCATGATGATCAGACAGACGGGCACCTCAAGTTTTCCCGTACGCTGGCAAGAATACAAGTACTGCAGGCCGCTTCTGACCGCCAACGTCGCGCTTAGGTCAAGAAATGCCAGGACTGTCAGCTCCTGAAGACGGCAGCTATAAGGCCAGCGGTACTACTATAACCAATCGATCTTCTTTGCTGACCATTCGAATGAATTGAGATAGACCTATTGGAGCCCTTTACGACGTCAACAATCGAGAATGAGCAAATCGTCGTAGCCACTGACTACCCTACCTGCTACGCTGAAGCGGAAGCTCTGGCTAAATGTAGTGCACTTGAAGTTGCTAAATTCTTTGTCGAGAATATCCAGCTACGACATGCAGACCCGGAAGTGCTCATCGCCGACTCAAGAACGGCTCTTAAAGCGATGTTTAGCCAAGTGATTTTGCAATACATACAGACCAGCCATCAAAGGACAACTGCCTACTGCCCGCAGACGAATGGTTTTAAGAAACGGCATAACAAGACCCACGCCCACTGCTAGCAATGTACGCCGGCGTCGAGCACAATATGTGAGTTGTCGTCCTTCCAAACGTAACCCTCGCTTTCAACACTGAAGCGGAAGAAACAGCGCAGTTCACGCTGTTCAAGTTGGTTTACGCAAGGAACCCGACGACGATTCTCGACGCTATGCTGACGCATGTCACTGACGAAGAGACTTTCAACGTTGCCGCCTATCAACAGCGCGCCGAAGAATCCGGATATCTCGGCAGCCTAAGCGCAAAGAACCAGCAGAGGACCGACAGCCGGCATTACAATATTCGACGACACCGTGTGGAATACCAGCCTGGCGACTTCGATATGCCTACCAGGACTGAGTGAGAATCTGCGACGGCATTCCGGACCCTACAGGATAATCCGGTGTCTTGCAGCACTGGACTACTGCATCGTGCCTGATGACATTACGTGATCACAGCGGCTCCGCTCGTGACCTGAAGTTGTCTAACTTATGCACCTTAGGCCCTTCTGCCAGCGCTAACGAACCGTTAGGCTTTGTTTCTTTGTTTGTTGGCTATGTTTCTTTAACACGTGTACTTTAGTTTTTTGTTCTCGTGCTTGTAGCATTGGGATCAAGCTATTTAGGAGGACTGCATTGACGCACGTACTAATTTCGCCTTTTCGGTGGGACTGCATTTCATGGGCTAACAACAAAATGTTATCTATGAGCGCAAGACGCGCCTGCATGATTTCAAAACTCACTCGAATGCTATCGGTCATTCGATCTGGTTGTATGTTTTCGCTAAACCTTTTATTATCAGATTTATGTGCGACACAAATTGCGTAGCCTGGAAGGAACGCAGGCACCAGCGATTACACTGCAACTTCCGACGAGTCACGTACAGGTGTATAAAAGCAGACGCGCTTGACCCGCACAACCAATTTCGACGATCGCCAACTGTGTTCTCCACTAGTAGGTTTTCGTTTCATTTCATTTATTGTACCCTTAAGACCACAAAGGTGTCTGAGTGTCACTTGCTTTTGTGGGCACAGGTAAGGCAAATAAAAGGTTAGTTTCTTTAATCGCAGTCTTAGTACTGTGTTCCTGAACCAAACTACTGCGTTACAATGTAGTTATAATCATAACTATCAGTAGTCATCCATACTAATACGGCATACTCATATGTACCCCCATAGGACCCCAGTATGCCCATGGAGCGCGTCGTGTCACGCGCTGGAGACCGACGGATGGACGCATAGATTCGCGAGAGAATTGCCAAAGAGTGTTAAGGCATTTAAGCCTCGTGCCGCTCCTACTTAATTTTTTTCTATGTTCCTATAATGCAGCGTTCTATTTTACTCCGGGGCAGACGAAGCCACCGAGTGAGTCAGAGTGCGTGTTGATGGAAGAGTTTCAATTGCGCAACGTGCAAATCTTGCGTATTCACTTTCATCAGCCTAATAGGAGCTGCCCAAGCACTTCAATACTCCTGAATTGAGCACGTCGTCGACTTGGTCGGAGATTACCTTTCTGTTCGTGAGAGATAACGAGATTTCTTATGTATCGGAGTCGCTGGCTTTCTGTTGATGTGACGTTGCATATGGGATTCCGGAAAGGTTAGAGAACACTCGCTTTGAGCAAAATCAGAGGTTGACCCTTCGCAGGGAAGCATTTTTTCAAGAACTAGCTGCTCGAAAGACGATAACTACCTGTTTATCACACGTCGCAAGACAGCGAAATACTCGAGAATTGGTAGATTGATGTCTGATGACATTGCCACCAAATTCTGGCTTGGTCCTCAAATGTTTCCTATTTAAGTCCACCAGGCAGATTAACAGGGTCACAGGAAGCGTTAACTAAACGCAACAAAGCATGACCGTTGATGGCTTAAAGATTAGGCCGTGTGAACAAAACATTCATCTTGATCGCACAAGTGTGATGCAGGCTGCTGCAGGATCCCATCCGGAAGCGTAAAGAAAACGCGAAGAAACCAAAATAGCGGCACGAGTGCCGACAAAAGAAGGAGCATTTACACTGTTTATATGTACCTTGATCTTTAGCACAAGAACCGACAAAGAAATTGGCTAATGCGGCCCTTCCGCGACCATTCCTCCATCGGTCTTAAAAGCTAGTTTAACAGCTGCGGCAGCGAAGGCGACCGACAGCGACACTGGGACGGCGAACGGAGTGGTCGGGTGAGCAGTGGTTTAAGGACGCAAGCGGAAACGGCGAACTTACCACGTGGTTGATACGACCACTGGTGCCACAGAGGATGCCCTCTAAATGGTGAGGACGTGGCTTCTTGCGCACGAGGCTGGTACGTCAAATAACGTGACACTCACTGGGAGCTGTGCCGACAATAGCGCGCAATTTATTCTCAGAGACTACGCGCATAGCTCATAGGTAGTCCTCTGTTAAAACTAACTAGAGGAGGTACTACTTGGCTTTGGGTAGGATAGCACAGAAGGGTGACGTGGTGTCGCGTAGAATTCCAGAGAACCAGTCGTGACATGGAGTGCCAGTCCGCATGAACACATCGTGTTGTCGGGTGGTACTCTGCAGTATCACGTCGGACTGGTAAGGGCTGGCGTCAATTACCACTCGTCAGGTGGGACCGAAAGCTCGTATTGTTGGCGTGTGCCTCTTCATATGGCGGTCGGAACTCAATTTGACGTTCTCGCATCCAGGATAGCGCTGGTTCGGTAATGCACTAGACAACGCGCACTGGTAACCTGAGTCTATTTCGTGAAGTCATTCTAGCTCGTCTTGAATCACTTGACGCGCAAACGAGGCCATGCATGTCACTGCAAGCGGCAAAGTTCACACCTGCAACTGCGGTGACGTAGCCCAACCATCTGAAATACTTCGGTAAGGTCTTTCACGTGTTACCTACATGCATTTTTTAATGTTTGTTGTAGTTACGGAGGCCTCTCAGCGCACGCTGGTCGCAAGCGTCCACACGATGACTACCAGCCGTTGTAATAGATTAGGTGATGTTCGAACGCATTTGGCTGTGCTTTGTGTGTGCGTAAGTATGGAAAGTGTCACCGAAAGGGGAGGCGCGAGCGCTGAATGTGAAGTATAGGAAACAAACGGCGTATGATCCGGCGTCCGACTTGAATCAGCGACTGAAAACAAGCTATGTGCTATCAATTCCGGCAAAATACAGCAACAGATCGGAACCCGGACGAGTGGCAACCTGCGTAGCAATGGCCTCACGACGGCAGTAGCGATCGGATGGCCGCATCTAAGTGCAGCGAGCGTTGCGTGTGACGCTTCGTGCCGCAAAGCCGGCGTCGTTGTTGGGCCTGTTTCTCAATGGACTGACCACTCCCGCGGATGGGGTCGCAACTGTCGACACACCAAGCGGAATAAAAAATGGCGATAATGTGTTTGTGACGCAAAGTATTACCTGATAGAATAAGGTTATCTCAAAAGTGCGCCAGTGTTACCAATTTCACGCCTAGTACTAGACCACTGGCGAGATAGGCAACCATGGAGCGAGAATTCTGGGATAGGCAGAACAGACAGTCCATCTGTGTGAGGCCTCTTGTTTGAATTGGAGATTTTTTTTTCAAGCGAAGGCGTGAAGATACCTATTGCCTTTCTTTTCGCATGGCATAACAGTAAAATCATTGTTCGTATCATTCTGTAAATATTAGTGCTAACTAACGAGCTAGGTTTCAGCGTCCAGTGACTATGGCCTAGTAGCAGTTTTGGCGGCTGTCCGTGGAGGCGTCAGTTATCGGTGCGTCAAGTATTTGTCACTGGCGCAGGCATGCTGTCATGGGCAATGCTCACACAATATAACCAACGCAATCCAAAGATGTTCGTTTTGTACTTCTTGAAGAATATTGAATCTACGGAACGTGTTCACATGCAGGGTGCCTGACTGTAACTAAAAGCATAGAAGCTTCCTTGCTTTCTAAATTAGAGAGTCTGAGAGATCATTTTATTGCTATTTCAACGGAGCATTTTTCTAATTTTGATAAGTTAGAGAATTGGTTGTAAATGCATGGGCTTTGAAAATTCGCCGGCTTCGATTTGTGTGTTATAGTAGGCCCAAGAGTAAAGGAAATATATTACTTACTATGTTTCGTAATAACCACATTTGCATTTTCATTTCTAGCGCACGTATTAGCCACCTATTCGGGCAACGCTGCTGTACCAATTTCGATCTCTAACAGCTTTACCCGTAAATACATTCGAGTACATCGCATATGCTTAGCAAATGCGCCGCCATTTGACGCGACAAATGTCTTATCTATAGAGGGCATGTCCAGAGGACGACGAGCGATTTTCTGCAATATTCATCATACAGTGTAAGTACTTTGGGAAAGTACACGTACCTGATGCACCTTCTGAGGCGGAACAGTCTTTGCATACTCAAGAATTTCTTTCTTGCAGGTCCGCATGACATCTCCAAAGGCAGCTTTTGCCTTCGTGAGGCGCGGTCCAATGGCTGCATGTAAGTGTTTTGAATACAATATATTTTAATTGATTTATTCATATTAGAGAGTGCAGTGAACACTCTCTGCGTGAATAAATAAGGAAAAGCCAGAGTCCTGTCATGTGTGATGCGTGTAACAGATCACGGATGACCGTTAGGTTAACAAAAATGGGTGTAAAGGGTACCGAAGATTATTCTAATTTAAAATTGATTAGATGATGTGACAAAAGAAACTTTTGGTGGACGTCTACGTCTTGAAACTAAAGTAAGATTGGCAGAGAAATATCATAATGATCTGTTACACCCTAGAATACGGGTTCCTTGCAACTAATACTTTGGGATGTGAAAAAGTATAATCACTTTGATACATAAATGACGCATACACCAAGGCTAATTTGCGAGCCTGTGTGAATCGATACATTAGTCAAACTAACAATTACCTCCTTTAGAAGCACCTGCGACACTGCACTTCATCTTTTAATAAAAGGTTTTACACAGTGCTAGTAACTTTTCCTAGAAATATTTATGAAGTCGCGAGAGAAAAATCCAGTTTCAATGAAAAACTGGTAAGTGACGTTTCGGATATTTACTTGATCGGAATTGCCTTTCTGTGTTTTATCTGTATTGGTCACGAATGTCAAAATCTGTTCTTAAACTTTATTAGAGGAAGTATGAGGTCGAATATTGCAAGGCTAAATTGCTCGCGTGTTACTAAAATGGTATAACTGACAGTGAA
This sequence comes from Dermacentor albipictus, assembly GCF_038994185.2. Taxonomy (NCBI): domain Eukaryota; kingdom Metazoa; phylum Arthropoda; class Arachnida; order Ixodida; family Ixodidae; genus Dermacentor; species Dermacentor albipictus. The sequence goes on along the minus strand of NC_091830.1, from coordinate 82,145,420 downwards.
CTTAATGAATTTCCTCCAGAAAACCCAAATGCTGTTTGCGCAGCGCTTATTTTGCGCATTATTGAAGGTAACTTAAAGAGCAGTAACACTTAATACAGCCATTATTCTGTCAACTGTTTTATGGAACTCTTATCTTTAATCTGCATGGTGTAATGCCCTGTTGCTTGTATTCTCTCTCGAGGTATTTCATAAACAAATACATTATTGAAGCAAACTAGAAGGGTTACAAGTCTTTGGAACCCTTAGCCGTAGGTTTTATTGCGTATCTGTACTGTTTGTATCTGCAAATACTGTGAAGTATACTGTGGCGTTCTCTTTTTCTTTTTACGGTGTTAGAAAGGTCATAGGTACGACACCACTAGCGAAGACGGGGTAGTCAGCTGCAAATGGTCAAAGTGGCGTCTGTAACTTTTCCCATCGGATGCCGTTACAACGCTGAGTTCATGAGAGCAATCTCCGCCTCCACGCTTCTGTTCCCAAGGTGGGCACATGGACGGCGAGTTGGGCAGCCTCGACAAATTACTAGGCGCACCTCGAACCGAAATGCACTGGTGATGATAGCGGTGGCCCAGCACATTAGAGTTAGCGTCTTCACTGAGGATTAACCTGATTCATTATGTTTTGTTGAACCACAGGAAAAATCAGCCAACTGCACGATCGATTCCTCGAAGGCATATCGGCACGCGGCCACTGAAACTCGTGCCATGATCTACAATGTCTTGAACGTCAATAGTAGACCTTTTTGGGTTTCTTTTGATGGCATAAACTTGAAACTAATGCATCGTTTGCACACTATCAATTTCGCGTGGAGCGCGTAATTTGTTCGCGAATTTCACCAACTCGCGTGCGTGGTAGGTAATGTTCGGGCTTCAGGTGAGCATAGTTGGGCTGACACACAGGGTGTACTTTCTCAATTAGTATAATCGTCTTACTACATGCCATCCTTAGCAGCAACATGAGGTCTTCTATAAGCTTCAGCAGGCCGCATCCATCATCTCGTCAGACTGGATTGCGCGCTGAGTCTCCCGAATGACAATGATTTTGAAGCAGCGCAACGCAACTGACACAGAACATCGTACCCCCACGAGCGCCAGAAGCGTGTTTTGTGTCCGTTTTGTTAGCGCTTCTTTGCAATGAATCTGTAACAACTAACCAACCTCTCTAATCTCTCAAAGGAAAAGCCGAAGGACAGGCATGGGGAGCTCGCTTCTTGGATCAGCCTATACACTTAGTACAGCAGCTCTGCACAGTAATGCCTTTCAAGGATATTGCCTGTTCAAATGGGTTGACAAGAACTCGCATTATTCTGCAATTCCGACGACCAGTGGCTTGAAGGATAACCATTATCTCTGGTACTTTTAGAATCACTACTTTGTCTTATCTTTCATAGAGGCTCTTGCAAAGCACCTTACGCAGCTTTGATAAACCACCAAATCACATTTGCGTTTCGTGTACTAAGAAGACGACATTTCAAGAAATAAAAATTATGGGGTTTTACGTGCCAAAACCACTTTCTGATTATGAGGCACGCCGTAGTGGAGGACTCCGGAAATTTCGACCACCTGGGGTTCTTTAACGTGCACCTAAATCTAAGTACACGGGTGTTTTCGCATTTCGCCCCCATCGAAATGCGGCCGCCGTGGCCGGGATTCGATCCCGCGACCTCGTGCTCAGCAGCCCAACACCATAGCCACTGAGCAACCACGGCGGGTACATTTCAAGAAGGAATACCTTTAGTACGTGCAAAAGTGTACAGCAGCGCGAAGGACAGGAACGTTTCATCATCATTAAGTACGGTAGTTGTCGCTTAGTGTTCCTGTTTTGTGAGACGCCATTCTAACCTTACATAATTGAAACGTCGTCGAATCTTGTGTCTCCCAGAAACCTAGAATTAGGTCTCAGGGACTTAATCAGGACGTCGAATGGTTTGGTGATTTCCAGAGCCACGCAATCCACCATTTTCACGAGGGCCGAGAATGTAACCACTCCAATTTGCTGAGCACTGAAGGAGCGCACCACTACACCTCGCAGGTTTGTTGGTGAAACATTTAGACTTCTCTGATGAATTAGCTACACCAATTGCATGACGTTTAGAGACAACACTTCCTCAATGGCCAACCTAATTCTTGCGGTCCGCTCGTAGACAACCTGCTGTTTTTAAAGTGTATGCATTGCTTTTATCAGAGCTCTGCGAGACGAGCAGCAGTAGGGAATGCTGCATGCATGTAGATAAACATACGCTCTACCTTTGTGCACTGAAAGAGGGGCTTAAGATTGGAAGTTGCCGTTTTTCTGTCGGGAACAACGGTCGGACTAAAAAAATCTGCTTCATTGTGGTGGAGTCTGCTCCTTTGTGGTGGAGTAACTTTTACATGTCATAAAATTCACTCCTATAATTGGCACAAGATGCTTTCTTGTTATATCCTGGTCTTCAGGATTTAACAACGTTTAAAGCAGGGCAAAATTCCCAAACGATTCTATAGAGCTGGTCATAATTTTGCGGCATAGTTTCATCATCATCATAAGCCCATAGACATAGTTTACCTGCATCTTTATTGTTCTAATCAAGCTTCAATTGGTCATTGTTTAATGGCGGCATACTCGCATGCACGTTCTGCGCACACTGAACATGGAACACTTTCTCGCCTCAAGTGGGCAGCTCTGCTGTTTGGCTTTCAGAGGAAAACCTCATTTTTCTTATTCTCTAAGATTCGTTCATTTTTCAACGTTATCGGGCTATTCAGACAGAATGTCAAAGTTGTTTCTAGGGTATTAGTAAGGCTGACTGGTTTCAATAGCCAGCCGGAGGCTCATCGTAAATCTCGCCATCTAGACATGTCTACTTAGTACTGATTTATTCATCGCAGAAGCAGTTACTCTGAAACTACTATAGGAAGCGCTAAATAACGAGCAGAGCCACTGGAAAATTGTTATGTTTCCAAAAATTTTAATTTTCTCTAATGTTAGTAAATATTGTTAGAATTAGCCGCATTATCGCGGGATGTTTCGAACGTAGCTGTACGGTCATGCAAGGTGGGTGCGTTTATGTACCGAGCATCTCACAACGTCAAAGCCACTCAAGTTGTTTTATATTAGGCTGTTCACAAACTGTGCCGAAGTTCAAACATCTGTTCATGCAGGCTAACTTCGGGCGTCGACAAGCAGAGTCACAATGAAATGGCGATGTTTGATTCTTGTCAAGGGCAGAGCGGTGAAGAGCGGATAATGTAATTAACTGTACGACATATTTTTAATACTTTCTTGACCACTATACAAAAGCGTCAATGAGTACACAATCATCAAATTGATTGGTATGAATGAACCTAACATTGATATAAACATATCTATTCCACAAATTCCGCAATCATGAAATCTGAACACAATTTCTCACGTGGCAGTTTTGTTTTGCAGGTTGATCCAGGATCGGCGATGTACAGCATAGCGGCAATGACGATTATTGAAGCTGCGAACTCCATCGACGAAACCTGTATTTCAAATGGATACAATCTATTGAACTTGATGACGCACAAACTTGAGAAAACTGTGAGAGAACAACAGAGCTGTCATTTAAAAAAAAACCTTCTAGACCCAAAATAATTAGGCGTCATAGATATAGGAACACGTATAACTTATAAAATACGCACATAAATTTTATCAAGACAGGCACTGCTCAAAGATTTTGTGGGCGTTTTCTACTGCAAACGCCAGTGTATTTTCCTTTAAAAATGCTCAGAGTGCCTAAGAAGGCGTCAAAGAAAGTCGTAATAAACTATGCGCGCTTCAGGCGAAATAACCTAACGGTTTTTTATTGATGAAAAACGCACACGTCTTTGAATACACTGCTGCTTCCACAACAAGTGTGTTCTGTAAAACGCTTAAAAGGCCTTTTTTGGATGTAACGCTCGAACTGCGGTTTCTAAACCTCAAGGCCAATTTTCTTCCATACAATATGTAGGTGCATAAAACGAATTGATGTATGTTCCTTTTTGAGATATGTTGGACAAGCCTTATATTGTACAGTATTGACATGTCTAAAACTCATCGCTATCAGCTATCAAATTACCTCTACCTGCTCCTATTATTACTTTACATATTATTACATATATCTAATAAATACGAACATGAAACATGAAAAACCTGTCAAGATTATCGCAGCAGTGTTTCAGCGTGGTAAACTTCGAGTCTTGCTCCGGAACTATCAGGACGCCTCACAGACGGAACCTACCTGAATTGCAGAAATGATGCGGATCCCATGCAATACATTTATAGTTGGCGCCTATGCTCTCTTAATGATTCCGCATCTACACTTATCTCTTGCCTTTTAGTATTGCAAGAGTTAACTTCTTGGGTGATGGTGTGACTTTGCGAATGCTCCTAGGCTTCACCTGCCGGTAGGCAAACTTCGCTGAACCTAATGTTCGCATCGCTCTGCCCGTAATGACTTTTCTCTATGTGAAGGAAACGTTTACTTAGGGTTTATTAGGTGCCATATTATCTCAGGCGCCATCTGGCCCCTTGAAACGCTAAATTTTTCATCCATTTTAGACCACTGCGATAGATGTCAGATTTCATTTTATTACATTGTAATACTTACTTCTCCTAAGAGAAAAAAAAATCAACCCTCATAGCATAGCTTATGTCTCATTTATATTCACCTGTGTAAGCATACGCATTGGTCTTTTTTCATTGCATTTATTCACACTTTAAAGAACTACCATGCAGGGGCCCTGTCTTCCTTATTCACGTTGTTATGCTTTTCATGGTTGATTATTAAAATTAACCGAGATTAGTTGGAAGATTTCTGTGGGTCTTGTCTGAAGCTGTCTGAAGCGAGCCATTCTCTGTCTAGTATGCCATGCTTTCGGCTGAGTTGGCCTGCCTGCCTGCCTGTCGCTGTTTCGTTTGTCACCGAGTAGATTTGCATTGACTAAAGACTTTCGCTGACGACTGCGATACTCTCCCTAATGGGAAAGTTGAGCGCAGCTCTATATTCGTTTTTATTTCACGATATATTGAGGTCAAGAAATTGAGTGAGACATATAGCAGAGTCGAAAATCGTCGAAAATCTGATCTGCGAGTCAAGCGCTTCGGCTTTTATGCGCAACTTATCGAAGGTTCTAGTCAAATCGCTGGTGCAGCCTGACTTCCAAAAAGTCCTGCGGAATTCGCGTCGCGCGTACACTCAGATCACAAAACAATTACAAACCAGGACAATCGAAACAGGCACGAACGAGGCTAAACCAAGCAAACCAACCATGCGGGAGCACGAGCTCACGCGAGCAGACGATAGTACGAAGCGAGCAGTTCAGCAGTGACCAGATACGAGTGCGCATCGAGCGGTCGGGTTGGTCCTCATGACACCAGTTTCTCGCGCACACGCCACTGAAGGGGCCGCGCTCATCGGTCTACGCCGTTCGCGGCTCGTGTGTTTCATCTCGCACTGGGCGTTCGCTCTTTCATTCTTTCGCTGGGCTCGTTCGCTCGGTTACGCCGCCGATGCTCACTGCAGCAATGCACACCTAAGAGATGTACTCTAAAATATGCGTCCTGCGGCGGGTGTTGAATGCCGCACACTAGCGCAGCGGCCCAATGCTCTAGCTATTGGGCCACAACCTCTTTTATTTTCTTTATTACCTTCTTGTTGCAAATGAACATTGTGATTCAAAATTGATCACAGAAATCGCGTGTACATTTCTCTTGTGCCAACACGCCAACAAGCTCTAGCCGAAGAGCTCAGGCCAGCGGAGCCCTAGAATGAGGGCCCCGACCAGCCTGAAGGCCACTCGTCATATTTTGTGCGATAAAAGTTTGCTGGTACTACTACATCGCGAAGATCACCGCGTGTTGATGATTATGATTGCCTCCCATACTATGGCACACTTGCAGAACGCCGGTCCACCAAGACGTGGGTCATGCGTATCCTTCCTACGACAACTAGCTCTTTCAAACAACCGTTGCGTGCTGATTAGGATGATTACGATGTCCACACTATGGCGCTGTTGATGATTATGGTTCCCCAATTACGGTACATTCCTGCAATGGAGTTTGGTTAAGAAGCGTGTCTGTGCATTGATATAATGAATTCCATAATATGGCACATGCGCACTATGAGGGATCGGATAAGAACCTCACGATGCATATCACGCTAATGGCAACTACCTATTTGTGATATTTGCCCCCTGGTAATTCTGATGATGCCGATTGCAGATACCCACAACTGCAGATACCCACAACGGGATCTGTTGCGGCCAAGAATCGGGTGGTACAATGAGACAAGGTCACAACGGCGATATGCCAAGAAGCAGTACGTACATATGGTGCCAAGCCCAACCCCGTCTCTCGATTTCTTGCAGCATGTTGATGATGATTATCATTTCTATCAACGTCATCATCATCGTCCACCTGCATTATGTACGCTGCAGGATGAAGGCCTCTCCCAGCGATTTTGCAATACCCCTGTCTTGCACTAGCTGATTCCAATTTGCACCTGCAAATTTCCTATTTTCAGTACCTCACCTAATTTTCTGCTCTCTTCAACTGCACTTCCCTTCCCTTGGAAGCCATTCTGTAACTGAAATGGTCCACCAGTTATCTAGCCTACGCGTCACACCACCTGCCCAGCTTCATTTTTTTTCTCCTAATGTCAACTAGAATATCGGAGATTCCTGTTTGCTGTCTTACCCACACCACCCTCTTCCGGTCTCCTAAGGTTAAGCCTAACAATTTTCATTCCATTGCTCTTTGCGTGGTCCTTAACTAGCTCTCGAGCTTCTTCCTAAATCACCAAGGTTCTCACAAAGCAATTCAAGAACCGACTCGAAGCCTCTCACGAAGCGACCTTGAAGGAATGCCCGAAAATGCAACACGAAGCTCGTATTCCTCGAAAAATGGCAAAAGACCAATTTTCCCGTAAAGAGCCTAGTCAATCAGTTCAGCAAAGTGAACAACGCTCTCGAAGGAAACGCCACAAAACCATTCCAGAAGAACAGCATCGCGGGGCGCAGGCACCATGACCACCTCTGCCTGTGTGTGCAACAAGGACAGTAATCACACTTATGGTGAATGCAAGGTCGGCGAGAGCACGCGGCGAGTCTTCGCCTCCACCGGCTGATGCAGACACTGAATTGTCTTTGCTGCCCTGAACACGCATGGCCATGACAGCGGGCCCTAGTAGTCCTCTGCGCTATGAAGCCAAAAACGATATCCCCAATGAAACCGGCGACACAACGGGCAAGCAAGGAGAGGGACATGTTGAGAAGGAACGCGTTCAGGAAATGTTGAAGAGAGAGAGAGAGAGAAAACATTTATTCGGACCATCGAGGTGGTTGCTCTTGAGGTCGAGTGGGTGGTGTCCTCATTCCAGGACTCCACTGGCTATGGCTGCTCGACGTACTTGCTGGACGAGAGCTTCATGTCCCGCCAGGGTATCGCCGGTCAGCTGTACCTCCCACCGCTCAAATGACGTGCT